>NC_059073.1:229233459-229547586 GCF_020497125.1 Mauremys mutica
TGCCCCATCCAACCCCCCCTGCTCCCTGACTGCCCCCTCCAGGGATCCCCCCCCCCATCCAACCCACCCTGCTCCCTGTCCCTTGACTGCCTCCACCCCTTACCCAACCCCCACCCCCGGCCCCCTTACCATGAGGCTCCCTGCTCATCTGGAGCCCTGCTGCCGCCGCGCGCAGCCCTGCCCCGCCCCGCCCCACCCCTCAGAGCGATGTGCGCGCAACAGCAGGGCTTTGGATGAGCGGGGAGCGTCTTTACCTCTCCACGGAGCCAAACACTGCCCCGCGGGAGCGCGCAGCCCCAGCCCCCAGAGCGCTGCACGCGCGGCGGCAGGGATCTGGGGGAAGGCGGAGTAGGGGCCGGCGGCTTGCTGCGCTCGGCCGGCGCACCTGCCCGGGATCACGGACTCCGCAGCTTGCCACGTCGGCAGGAGTTTTAATGGCACGCGGAGTCCCAGCAGGCAGCCGCGTGCCATTAAAAATTGGCACGCGTGCCATCGGTTGCCGACCCCTGACTTAGAGTATCTGTGGCACTCTTTTCTAATACTAAGTGCTCAACTCCCAGAGTTGATAGAGAAGCTTCAGTGTACTTCCGAACATGAAATAAAAGTAATGTTTTCGCTACCTGTTTCACAGACCGCCAGTTAAATACAATGTAAAATAAGATGTCTCCCATCTACTACATGAACATACATGCTTAATTTCTCACTCTGTTGGCTGTTACTGAATCTCTACCACTATTCAGAAGAAACTGCAACCAAACTATCTACTTGATCTTATTTGGCTAGCGAGCGGGTACCGCATAGACCATTGCTGTAGCCATTTATCCTCCTAAAATATAACGTGCTTCAGTATTGATATCCTACCATTGCAGCACTCACTCTGGCTGGTAAGTTGAAAAGCGCTACTTTCTTGTGGGACAATTAATAATTGCCTGAGAAATAGAGGAAGGTGGTGTTTGCACTGTAATAATGGTAGCCCCTTTCCTAAGTCAGTTTAGGAATGTGCTGCTTCTCCCTCTTGAGAAGAAAGTTCAGAGTGCAAATAGAGAGATCTCCCAATCTGCTAGAAGTGCAGCAACACCAGAATACACTTTACTACTTTTTAACAGGGAAAAAAAAAAACCCTTGAATTTGTGTATACAGTTTGAGACAGTTAGTTCCCACCGGGTCTGGAAAATGTGGAGAGAGGCTAAGAGTTAGTGTCTTGATCTTTTGATCTGTTTTTTATAGGAGTGTAAGCTTATGCATCTAGTACTCAAGAGTATATTTTGTAATGTAACAGTGGTATTTCCTAGGTATTTGTAAAGCAAAGGAATCCCTCTGCAGCCCATTTTAAATTTTAAAATGAGTAGATTGGTTTAGAGTACATTTGAAATTACTTAAGAAATTATTTGAATCAAAAATAGGTGAATTTTGTTTAAAAAAACAAAGAAATTACTATTATGTTTTAGTATTCAGGTTGACATACTCTGGTATTTAGTAATTTAGTAGGTATTCACTTGATCCATTTGTATTTTCAGTCCAGATCAGATATCTTAAGAGGGATATAAAATAACAGTTGTGCTGCTCGTTCATTATAAGAAAAAGTCAAAATGTTCTTGGGGAGTTCATTGTCCCCTGTGTGTGGTGGCGTAGTTGTTACATGGCAAATTTATGGTGTGTTTTTGACCTCTTATGTATATGGGTTAAATAACCACTGAAATTAATACAATATTGATCTTTTTTTATTTAAACAAAGCTGTGGCTAGATGTGATGTAATTGCATTTTAGCTTTTGCAGTTTGAACATGGTAACACTTCCATTCTAAAAATTAACTTAGAGTAAATGTATTCAAGAAAAAATATGGTGAACTGCCATACCAACTTTGCATAAATATTTTATGGGCAAAATTTCCAAAATAATTGTCAGAATTTATCCAGACATTTTTTATTAATCTCTTTTGTAGTTATAGTTAAATCACTGTGCCCAATCTCAACACTTCCACTCTTTTGTTACAAGTATGAAGTGTTATTATATTCCTCATAGTAAATATATTCATTGGACGACTTCTTGTATTCTTGACATAGCTAGATAGTTCATGAATTACAAAGATAATAAGTAGTGTCAGGGTCTCGAACCCCAACAGCGAAGTTCGTTGTCTGACCGCAGAGAGACAGGCAACACCAGCAAGGTCCGATCAAAAGTTCTTTATTGACAAGTGCACGTGTCAGTAAAGAACAGCTCGTATCCGAAGAGAACCAGCAGCCTTTTTTACAACTAAGTATAGGTTATATAGACAGTTCCGTCGCGTCACAGATTATTTATTTCACACAACCCATATCCCACCCCCCTTTGGTTAGTAACAAACCCTAATAACAAAGCACATCTGTTTTTCTTTATAATGTAAGCAAGTTGTGATGCCCCAGCAACTTTCTTATCAGTATGGTTGCCAAGCACCAGAAACTGGAAGACAGGAGTTAACAATGGACCTAAGACAGAAACAGGGAGTGAATACAGGGAGGCTGGCTCTCTATCAATCCTTCAAACACTCCCCTTTTTTATCTTACTTTCTCCCAGGGCTTTGTGAAACATGCTGCTTCTCAGTATTTTTCCACGCTGGGATTACCCAGAAACCTCTGTTAGCCTGATTTCAGTCAGGTTGGCATAACTGGGTTTTGTGCTGCATCTTTATTCAGGCCTAACAGTAGGAAATTCCCAAATCCCAGGGAATCCATCTAGCTAGCATATCAAATTATAATTTATAATTGTAATTTGCAATAAAACAATACTTACCTTTTTTCTTCATATTTCTCCTTAAATATTTGTGCATCTTTGAAGACTTCTTATTTCCACACAACATATGGATCCAGTATACTAATGGCTAGTTATAATCTCATTATGAAGGTGGGAAAAAAGGAGGAAAAACATTCCTTGATATTCACTCTTACCAACCTCTGCCCTGTATCCATTCCCCAAAAAAGTATATTGGTGGGGTGGGGGAGCTACTTTACAGTATGTAGTGGTCTTGTTTTTTCTAAGGTAATTTTTAGTTATGTATGCAAGCTATTGTCAATCTCTGAAGAGTATTCATAAATGGAAGGGAAATATTTTTCATATATGCAGTATATTAGAAAACCTTTCAATGGGTATCTCATCTTGGAAGAGCTGCTGACATCACATGGAATTCTTTGTTACATGTAGAAATAATTTTACTGTTTACATTTTCTGTCTCTTCCTTTGTCCTTAAAGAACATCTGAATGAAATGTACCTGAGCCGTGTTCTTTAAACTCTGTCATCCTGCATTCTGTGGACAGTTGTGAACCCTCCCACCGCCAAGTAGACAGACTAGTGAAGTAGATAAGCTTGACAGAACACACAATCCTTCCTTTTATTCAGCTGTCCTTAGTTGTGACTTTCCCAAAAATCTCGTATGGAATTATAATAACTAACGATATATAGGAAAAAAAGTCTTTACAAAGGTGGGAAAGCATTATTATTCAAATGCTAGAAATGAGAAAAATTAGGCACAGAGTTTATGTATTGCCACAGAGTCTCACAGTGAACAAGATATCTGGGTTAAATTATGCCAGTCCTGACCTCTAACAAATAGACTACATAATCTACAAAAATTACTTGGTCAGACTAATGGTCCATTTAGCCCAGTAGCCTGCTTCTGACTGTGACCAATGCCAGATGCTTCAAAGGGAAAGAATAGAAGAGGGCAATCACCGAGTGATCTACCCCCTGTTGTCTGTTCTCTGCATCTGACGGTCAGAGTTCTTAGGGACACCCAGAGCATGTGGGTTCATCCCCGATCACCTGGACTAATAGCCATTGATTGACCTGTCTTCCAGGAACTTATCTAATTCTTTTTTGAACCCAGTTATATTTTTGGCCTTCACAGTCTATCCCAGCAGTGAGTTCCACAGGTTGACTGTGCATTGTGTGAAGTACTTCCTTATGTTTGTTTTAAACCTGCTGCCTATTAAATTAATTGGGTGACCCCTAGTTCTTGTGTTATGTGAAGGGTTAAATAACGCTTCCTTATTCACTTTCTGCATACAATTCATGATTTTATAGATCTGTTTCATATCCCTCCTTAGTCCTCACTTTTCTAAGATGAACAGTCTCAATCTTTTTAATCTCTCCTCATATGGAAGCTATTCCATACCCTTAATCATTTTTGTTGCTCTTCTCTGTACTTTTTCCATTTCTAAAATATCATTTTTGAGATAGGGCAATCAGAACTGCATGTGGTATTCAAGATGTTGGTGTACCAGGGATTTATATAGTGGCATTATATTTTCTGTTTTTTAATGGTTCCTAATATTCTGTTAGCTTTTTTGACTGCTGCTGCACATTGAGCTGATGTTTTTAGAGAACTATTGATGATGACTCCAAGATCTTTCTTGAGTGTTAACTTCTAGGTTAGACCCCATCATTTTGGATTGTGTTTTCCAGTGTGCATTACTTTGCATTTTCAACATCAAATTTCATCTGCCATTTTGTTGCCCAGTCACCTAGATCATTCAACCTGTTCTCCTTTTGTAGATTGTGAAGTGATCAGTGATTGACAGCCATCAAAAAATCTTTATATTGTCTAGTAGGAACAAAAAAACACCATTTGCTTAACAGAAGCATTTCCAACAGTTTATGGCACATGATGCAGTTGTATAATACGCCCACAGAGCAGGACAGTTACTTTAAGCAAATTTAGGTCAAAATATAAATTCAACTTGTTAGAGGACTGAGATTAGTGGAGGCTACGTTATGCTTTGAGTCATTTTTTAAACTTCTATGGTTGTGTGTATGTGTTTATCTAGTAGCAAAAGTAATGTTTATGGTAAATAATGGTTAGTTATCTTTAAAGTAACTAACCATTAAAAGCTAATTTTATATCTTAGTTTTAAAGGGATTTCTGTTTAAAATACTCTTTTTGTCTTCAGAGAGTTAAATGAGGACTGCTCTGTTGTTCTGTACAGTAACATGTGAAAGCAGTTAGAATGTTGGAATTGTTTACTTGCCTAAATTGTCAGTCAGCAGAGCCAGTACACCAGATTTCTTTGTGGCTTTTAGTGGAAAATGTTAAACACTCACTCTTTCATCAATTATAGAATTTTTACGTGTGAGCTGAATTAGTCACAAAATTGGCACAAACATTCTAACTGTGATGGCTGCCCAAAAGGCACTCTTTATTTATTTATTTATTTTTTGCTAGAGGAAGTCGCATCCAGAGCAGTAGCTCAGTTCTCTGGTAAGTGTAACATGTGAGCATTACTAGGCATTTCATCCTGCGGGTCTGCAGTCTGTGCTCTTTAGGCTATTGCTCAGTTCGAATGCTGCTGTGGATGTGAACTGTGCTCTGTTAATATGTTCTATAATGACCAATTCAGGCAGTAGGATTTCAAAGCTTTGCAAGAGCATCTTCTGAATGAACACACAATCTAAAAATCAGCGACAGAAAATTGAGATATAGTATTTAACCCTGGAGGAAAATCAGGTTGGCACAGAGACAGACGTTCGCATAAAGAAGTTGGCTCAAAGAAGATACACAGTCTCATTTTTTTCCACAGTCTGAATGAAGACTACAACGGAAGCTGTATTCACATGGTGATCAAAAGAAACACTTGAATGATGAACTGCTGTTGCAGGAAAAGTCTAAGGCAGTAATTCGAGCTCTTCGTGCCTTAGTAGCTTGCTTGTTTTGCGGAAGCATTCTTCCTTAACAGCATTTTTGCATAGTGGGTTCCCTGTTGGAGCAGCACAGCAACTGCCTGATGGAGGAAAAATGAATGTTCTGCATTGCTTGTATCACTGATGGAGTAAAACGATCTACGTTTCTGTCATTTGGGAAATCTGGATTAAACAGGCAATATTCTTATTCCAGGAGTCTCATTGTTCCTTGTGGTCTGACTCATTGCATGTAAATATACTGCAGCTCTGCTGTACATTGCGGAGATTTTTATTACATAGGGAAGAATTGTCAACCTTGGAATATCATGTGAATCATTGCTGAAAAATAGATTGTGTGAAGTATTCCTGACATTAAGACAAATGAAGTTCCAAAATTGCAGAATAAGATCCTGAAACATTTAGGACAGTGGTGTTTATTTTCAGTCATCAGAAAGCATAGCACTATAAATTGGAGACTGACCTTGCAAGACTGGCTATAGCTGTGATCATCTCTGTCAGAGCAATTGTTCCTTGTTTCATTCTATACAGAATGGTGTCATGTAACCTACAACAATGATTTCACTGTGTGGATAAAGTTATTCTGTATAAGTAGCAATATTAACAAAGGCAGATTTTCTGGTAAAAGGACTACTATAAATATTGACGATATTGAAATTTCTACTAAACCTAGTTAGAGCTGAGAATATTTTTAGTACATTTTTCACAAATTCAGTGTTGTAGTACAGGATGAAACCTTGTTTTTAAAAAAGTATATATTTTTTAAAAAATAACATTGTTTGAACATCTCAGGGTGTTAAATGAAATATAGTGGGGAAAAAAGTCCTTTTTTAAATTTTAAAACACCAGCAATAGTGTTAACAAGTTATGTTTGTGAGTGTATTCTTGGAAGGTAAAAGTACTTTCTGTGCTGTCCCAGCTGTGGTTACTACTGTGGTGTTCTGAATACAGTTTTTTCAAACGGATCGAATGAGTCGAGTGTGTATAGTTGTTTTGGAGGAGGTTGAAGATGATTCTCCTACATTTTTTTCCAATCTGCCTCAGGAAAATACGTCTGTACGTCCTTCACCTTCTGGAAATGTGTTGGTAAGATATGTCCTCTGTAATAGTGCTGCAAAGGTCTAGTGATGCTTATCATAGGATTTACATGACTAAGCAAAGTAGCACCTGGGTTACTTTATATGTTGAATGAATAGTTCTTTAGTGAAGTCAAAACCACCTATGTTAAGCACCATGATATTGAAAACTTAGTGATGGAATTAAAACTTGTAAGGGCTCCCTTTTTTGTGTGTGTAACAATATTTTTGAAGCACAGTTAACAAATCTCAACTTTGTAGCTAGTTTTATGATGGTACAGTTTTTCCAGAGAGCTTGACAAAATGACATTTGCAGTAAACATTTTCTTTCCTACTTGTTGGTTTATCTGTTCAGTACCACTTTAGAAACTGATATAACCTTTATAATGTGATAATAAGCTGTGTGTATTTTGAGAATTGGTACAGTATCCAGGGTATCTCAAGCAATATCAGTTGCACCCTAAAATAAAAAGTTATGAAAGTCAGATTATAGATGTAATGTAGCTGTGCATTCATGTTATCACTTACCAGAAACGTTGAAGAAATTTGCTTTTTTGAAAACAAAAATTATTTTACTTTGTCACGTAATCTGCTGTTTGACTTAGATCATGATATCATAGCACAGAAGTTTGTGATGCTGATTAGGAAATCTAGTTATATTTAGTAATGCCTGTGCGTACGTGTGCCTTTGTTTCCATATCATTCAAATATACTCTGCTTCCTTATTCCTCTTCAAACACATGAGAACTTTTAATTTTACTAATTTACTAATGTAAAATGAGTTTTACATATATTTTGAATAGTATATAATGTATCCTAGACTAACTGACCTTACTTTTGCCACAGGAATTTATTTTATAAGTCTTTTCTTTTTTAAACCATTAGTTAAAAACCTAGAAAAATCTAGAAAACTTTTTTAAAATCCAGTGGTTCATTAGTTTGTGTACAAGTTTGTAAAGTATATTGCGGGTGCGGGGAGGGAGGGAAAGGCAGTTAATTGACTTCCTTCAGACCAAGTTTTGCAATATTACAATAGTTGTTTTTTTCATTTTGCTACCCGGAACACCTTCCTTAGTCTTTATTTGGTATATGACCATTATGTTGTCATTAAAAAAAAAAAAACATGTAGGAGTAATGCATGGAATGTAATGTTTGTTTTTTAAATACTACTACTTTCTTTTGTTTCAGCCACCGCTGGTTCAAGCTATATTTAATGGGGACCCTGATGAAGTTCGAGCATTAATATTTAAGAAAGAAGATGTTAACTTTCAGGTAAAGAGAAATATGCCCTTTAGCTTTGAGACTAAATTTCATTTTGGTACAGCTCCAACTCTTTAATGTTCTTATCACTTCAAAATTGTGCTTATTTGCAGATATTTATGAATGTTTTGACTTACATAAAACATAACTACATAGATCATGATCCTAATCTTCTTATTTAGACAACTCTCACCTTGAAGTTAATAGCTGAGGCTTTGGAAGCACTGTAGTATGAGGGGTTTAAATATAAAAATGGTCCTGTGGGAGAGAAGGAAATGAAATTCACTTTGGATTTTTGTACTAAATTTATTTAAGGGGAAAATAATTAATTATATTTCTTACTCTGTGAACTTTTAGACTTCCAATTTCACTGTACAAAAATAACCACAAAGCTTGTTTACATTAAAGCATAAAGTTGACTAGAAAATAGGAATATTTTAGGTCTGTGATGTTTTGTGGAGTCTATTCATTTTTAATCAAAGGATGCACAAAAGTCAACATATAAGTACAGTAAACAATTGAGAAAATGTGCAGACAACTTTATTTAGGCTGAGAACATGATCTTGGGAGGATTTTAAAATACAAATCCTAAAAACAAATATGCTTATGCATTCATTTAAACCTGGAAGGCCTTGTTCTTTTGTTATATAACCCTGCAGTGTTGCAAACCCAAACAGATTTTTTTGTTTGTTATATTGAAATGAAGTCGACTGGTCCAGTTTCATATTTGAGTGAAATACAAAAGTTAAAACCACAAAACTGGTGAAAGGTAAAGTACATCTTCAACTATTAATAATTTAAGGTGTAAGACAATAGTAAGGAATTTCATGTAATGTACAGTTTTTAACTTTGATAGTGTCCCATCAGAAGATAAGCCTTAATAATCTGTTACTATCACTTTGCTTTTAAAAAACACTTACAATTTGCACATGTAAGGACTTCATGCAGCAATTTCTTTCCTCCCGTTTGTAATTTCCCAAATTGGTCCTAAAGCGACTAGTTGTCCTAAAGCGTTAATACTGACCACTAGATCCGACATAGTTGGATGCTATCTAGTGAAACACCAAAAAATTACTGTTAATAATTACAAAATTGGGACTATATAGACTCTAAAGCAAAAGCTTAATCAAAAATATATATTTTTGTGGCATTTGTTTCTTTTATTGATGCAAAGTGAGATATATCTATGTAGAATAATGTTTGACTTCTTAAAACGAAGTGGTGATTGTTACCATAGCATCAGTATTAAATGGCTAAAGATCATGACCAGGTTGGGCCCCATGGTGCATTTGACAAACATAATAAAATACAAGTATCAGAGGGATAGCCGTGTTAGTCTGTATCCACAAAAACAACGCGGAGTCCGACGGCACATTAACAGATTTAGTGGATGAAAATGAAGTGGGGGTTTTTTACCCACAAAAGCTTATGCCCAAATAAACCTGTTAGCCTTTAAGGTACCACCGGACTCCTCGTTATAATAAAAGACAATCCCTAGATTGTGTGTGTGTTTTCCAGTCAAACTGGTCCAAAAATTCGAGTGAATCCCTTTTAAACTGTCAAAATTTGATGTTTAGCGTTCATGCTACTAGATAGGGAAATCTGGTTTTGGGTATGAAATAAACTTAAAATTGATTCCCTAATGTGTAAAACCTATTACATATAAGAAAATGTGCACAGATAGCACCAAATGCATTTTGACAACAAAATAAATACTCTATTGTAAGGTTGTCACTCTTTCTTAGTTAATCCTTTTAGTGTAAAGGTTCCATAGTAGCAGAATTCTCAGGTTAGAGGTGGTCTTTCATATCATGAGCTGCTGTGCATAACAGTGAGATAATAACAAGATAGCAAATTTTAGTTATGTTCCGGAAAAAGGCTGTTATGAACTGATATTGGATGCCTTATCTTGAGTCATAATATCAGCTTAGACTAACAAACTTTGTATTATTGTCAGCACTAGAATTGTAACATAGCAGTGAAAGAGCAACTATAATTTCTCAAACTGGTCTGTGACTTGGAAACAGGTCAATAAAGGTTTTCAGTGGAGGTTTGGAGAGTGCATTGTTGAAAACAATGCAATTTGAGCAATGCAGATTGTCGCTGAACTCAGTAGAATTTTTCATATTCTCATTATGCACAATCTAATTGGTGTTCATGGTAACAAATGCTGCTACAGTTATGGTTACATCCAGAGTTGCCATTAAAATCCTGATTACACTTGCTCCCTTAGGAGGGATCAGCCTTTCATACGTGGTCTCAGCCCAAGGATAAACGTCTAATCTCTTCCAGAACGCGTCTACAGTCTTAATATGCCATTTACTTATTTAGGCAGCCACTAAATCCAAAATAGCTCTGCAAAACTCCTAATCTTTGCAAGAGTGGTATTCCTGTGCTGACGTGCATATACCAATGTTCAAACCTACCTGTGTGTGACACAATTAACATGTATGACAAATTATTGAAATGTGGAACACTGGTGTATTGTTGTACATTGTGTCTTTGACAGTTTATGGTGGTTTTAAACTATAAAAACCCTTTTCTAAAGATGTTTTCTCACTGTGTGAATTAAAACAGTTTAAATAAAACTAGAAAAACAAATACCTTCATGTGTCACCATAAGGACTCCATACATGGGTTGCCAGTAGGGTTTGAACTCTGAACTATAAGACCTCTCCCACTTGAGTAAAGGAGTAACTATTTTTCTCTATATGGAACACACACTATTGGATGAATTGGCATGTGCTTTACCAGCAGATTAGTTATTTGCTAGACAGCAGTAAGATGTTGGTGATACCAAATCCTGTATTTTGTTCTTGGATCTGGGAATGGATGTGATATATTAGTGGCTAGAGTTGTGGGTGAAGACTAGATAATACTGCTATATTAGAGATGTAGATTCTCTTCCCAGCTCTTCCTGGGAGTGGATTTGTGAAATCTCTCGGTTGGCTTACTTATAAAATGAGGGATACTGGACTAACAGTGCACTAACTAGCATACTGTCTTGCTAAATATATTTCTGTGCACTTCAGTGCCTTTTTTAAAGGAGGGAAGGGCTGGTCAGTGGTTAGGGCACTGGCCTAGGACTTGGTTGACTTGGGTTCAAATCCTTGTTCCATCCCTGCTTGTGACCTTGGGAAAAATCACTTAACCTCTCTGCGTCATACTTCCCCATCTGTAAAATGACTTTAGTAACCTCACAGGGGTTAAGTATCAGAGGGGTAGCCGTATTAGTCTGGATCTGTAAAAAGCAACAGAGAGTCCTGTGGCACCTTATAGACTAACAGATGTATTGGAGCATAAGCTTTCATGGGTGAATACCCACTTCGTCAGACGCATGGAATGGAAATTTCCAGAGGCAGGTGTAAATATGCAGGCCAGAATCAGTCTGGAGATAACGAGGTTAGTTCAATCAGGGAGGATGAGGCCCTTTTCTAGCATTTGAGGTGTGAACACCAAGGGAGGAGAAACTGCTTTTGTAGTTGGCTAGCCATCTATTATATACGCCATCCATTCTAGTTGGCTAGCCATCCATTATATATGCCATCATGTGCCAGCAATGCCCCTCTGTTATGTACATTGCCCAAACTGGACAGTCCCAACGTAAATGGACACAAGTCAGATATTAGGAATGGCAATATACAAAAACCTGTAGGAGAACACTTCAGCCTCCCTTGACACACAATAGCAGATTTTAAGGTAGCCATCCTACAGCAAAAAAACCTCAGGACAAGACTTCAAAGAGAAACTGCTGAGTTTCAGTTCATTTGCAAATTTGACACCATCAGCTCAGGATTGAACAAAGACTGTGAATGGCTAGCCAACTACAAAAGCAGTTTCTCCTCCCTTGGTGTTCACACCTCAACTGCTAGAAGAGGGTCTCATCCTCCCTGATTGAACTAACCTTGTTATCTCCAGACTGATTCTGGCCTGCATATTTATACCTGCCTCTGGAAATTTCCATTATATGCGTCTGACGAAGTGGGTATTCACCCACGAAAGCTTATGCTCTAATACATCTGTTAGTCTATAAGGTGCCACAGGACTCTTTGTTGCTTCTCACAGGGGTTGTGAGGATAAATAAATTAAAGGTTGTGAGATGTTCAAACACTACAGTAATGGGGGTTGTATAAATACCTAAGACAGAAATAAAGAGCAATTTAAGAAAGTGCTCAGATACTGTGGTAATGGGTGGAAGTATATAACCTAAAATGGGTGAAACAGCAATAGAAATGAGTTGAACTCATGGTCACCTGGTTGCCATCTCAGTGCACTAACCCTAGGATATGAGATTTGGTTAGGGAGTGTCTCCCCTTCTTGCAGAATGTTACTCGTACTTGCCTGTACAGTAGACCGGGCAAGCCAAAAAAGCAGAACATTTTGGTATACTTGAGAACTCTGAACATGTAGATAAATATGCATGTTAAATATTTTTGCTTTGAGATGCATTTTTAGCATTATTGTAATATATTGGCAATTATTGAATGACTTGATAGTCAGTTGCTGGATAATTCAATGCATGTCTGCTACATTAACATGGGTGGGGGTGCAATCTTAGACTTTAGGTCTAACAAGTTGTATAGTACTATATCCTTAATGTAAACTTAATTTTTCACTTTTAATATAGTGTAGCATGTCATGCAAGGAAAAAGGTTTTAAGAATTGATCATTTTATGTTCAATAGCTTTTTTGGCCTTGTATCCAATTATTGTTTATATCAAATGGCTATAAATTGCACGATCTGCATGGTTCTGTGCACATAGGTTTTTCTTTTTTCAATAAAACATAATTTTATTATAGCTTAATACAAAAAAGTTAACTGAATTTGCATATTAGTTGCTGAGTGAAATATTTGGGCTTCTGAGTTACTCATTGTAAGCATTGAATAGTTTTTGTAGTTTACAAAAGGCAGTATTGTGAGAGCTTACCAGCTGCTGTCTTAAATGGATTAGATCGGTCAGAGCAGTTTTAATTTAATGTTAATTAATTTAAAATGGTATTTGCACACAACGGCCTGTCTACACTAGGGTGCGCTACATTGCTAACACTGATGGAGCTGAAGTGGTGCTAGCAACAGTGAGAAATTTTTGTAGACAGCTTATGTAGAGTTCAGCCATGATTTCTGAAAAGGAACTAAACATGATTTTGTTCTGCTTGTCTACAGTTGCAATCAAACCATTTCAGCACCAGTTCAGCTGTACCTTTTGTCAGTGATGGGTAGACTTTTTGGTAGAGACAGCCATGGGTATAACAAGTCTTCTCTCTGCCTATACTAGCAAGAATACACTGTCATAACTTGTTTGTGTAGGGCCCTACCAAATTTACAGTCCACTTTGGTAAATTTCACAGTCACAGGACTTAACAAATCTTAAATTTCACAGTTTCAGATATTTAAATCTGAAATGTCATGGTGTTGTAACTGTGGGGGTCCCGACCCAAATGGAGGTTGTGGGGGAGTCGCAAGGCTAGTGTAGGGGGTTGCTGTATTTGCTAGCCTTACTCCTGCACTGCTGTTGGTGGCGGTGCTGCCTTCAGAGCTTCCTGCAGCTGGGGGAGGTTCCCGGAGGTGAGTCTGACCTGGCCCCAGGGGTGGCCTGTGAAGCGGAAGAGTGTCATCCCTCCCCAACCTGGCCAGGACTCACAGCTACAGCTCGGTCCCCAGTCCAGTCCATCCCCAGCTCCAGGCCCAGCACTTGGTTTGTGAACACAGCAACCCCTTATCACGGCGCATTGGGGTGTCGCCCACTTGTAAGGCCGGCCATGCTCCCCCCCTCCCCTGTGATCCTAAAAAATACCTGAAAAACCTGTAAATTCTGTCCTCCTGTTGAGTACATACTCTAATCTCTCTCTTTCTTAGTGGTTATAGTCACTGTATAAAACTGGGGTAATTTCTCTTTTTAAAGAGCAAAATAGCCTGTCCTTTGAGCCATTGATCTGTATTCTGTTTTAATGGCAGATGATTTTTTAATGCATAAATACATTGTAATCACTATAAATGTAAATAAGCTAATAACCTAAAAGCAAAACTTTGGCCCAATTTTGTTTTGGAATAGCCTACTGTTTAAATGTCTGAAAAAAAACAAAAAAAGTAAGAAACAAAAACCGAAAAACAAAAAACCCACAAGTGAATAGTATTCTGATTCTAAAAAATCAACAGTATTTGCAAAAAACATTAAGTTTTGGAATAAGTGATCTTTATGTAATTTACCTATAACGTTTATATGTAAACCTTCAAATATTTACCTGACTGTGAATATGCTCACTTTAGCACAAAAATGTTTAGAACTCCCAACAGATTTTAAGTGCTGTACCACCTTTTCCATAAAATGTTAATAGTGTTTATTAAATGCAGTTGGTATTATTTTTCAAACTATTTTTTATTGTTTTTTATTTGGGAAAAATGGTCAACTTAATGGATAACTCTCTTTTGCTAACCTGGCAAAAAAATTATTTAGTAAAACTGCGTCATTCATAGAAGTTTTATACAGTATAAAGATGTTTACATAGTTGAGTCCATTTATCGTTTCCAAATTTGAAAAAGAGTGGATTTGCAGCTGATACTGTGCTTGGGAAAGGACTTTGTATTTATTTGCGTGGTTGAAAATACTGGGATATCTTCTGCTTAAGGAGAGTTAATCTTTATCTATGTTTTTAAATGATTCAGTGATTGATACCAGTTGTAGTAAGACAGTTGCATCCTTTGTTGGATTGAGTACTGTAGTGACCTTTCGTGTGCGTGGGTTTTCTACGAAATATCATGAAAATTAAGTGCTGGCGATCAAACATATTGTAACAAACGGTACTAATTAAAGTCTCAGATCAGGCTTTTTAAAGAGCTCTGTGCTTGTTATATATAAAAGAATTTAATTGGAATTTCATGTTGCTGTTCCAAGGCATCCATTACCTATTACACCAAATGTAACCTACAGTACAATGGACTATTAAGTATAAATGGAAGCATAGAAGGTTCACTTGCAACAAAGCATACTGGGGGAACAGGAGTTTTTACTTGCATTAATTCAAATCACGGAATAGAAATAGTAGGCAAAACTGTAGCCAGATGTTCTCTGCAGCAATAGGAGTGAGTGGGCTATGCCGAAATCTTGTAAGCAAATGAACTTAATGGTTATTAGGAAAATTCTTTTATGTAGATTAGGGCTAATGCAGTATTTAAATTTTGTCTATATCTTGTACAACATTATTTAAACCAAAATAATCCAATATTTGTGAATAAATGTAAATTGGAATAACATATCATGAAAAATATACTGTAGATAAGGCAAATTACATTTTTCCAGGTACACCTGAAGTTGGCTGGCATGAAATGTGCTATGGAAATAATGTCAAGTTTATAAAATGGTCACACAAACACTGATGAATCGTTTTGCTTGAACAGTACTTCATCCACCTATGGCAGTTGGTTTGAATTTAATAAACTTGCTATTCACCCTCTTAGAGGTACTGTTCAGGCATGCACAGGTCTCTCATAAATTATTTTATTTGGAGAAAAGAAGTGTGGTTTTTTTTTTTGTTTTTTTTTTTTAATGGCTGTCTGCCAGAGGGGCTTGTTTCTTAGAAGGAAATATCAGTAATTACATTCTCCAAAATTGCAACAAAAACGCACCTTTTTCAAGTGTGGCTTTCATGCATAACATCTCTCAAATTAATGTAAGTTATTGTTACTGAAACCTCAAGCTGTTTTATTTAAATGCAAATTTAAAATTGATCATTCTCTTTTGTAGTCTTCCAACACTTCCTGATTCTAGGCAGGGGTTCGCTGTTGACACTAGAATGGATAGAAGACTTCAAGGGCTGCCTAGCTCTACAAATGCCATGGTGAAGGGGAGTCAGGAGACATTTCCAAGAATGTAGAGTTCAAGGAGTCTGCCTGTGGCTGATTAGGGTGTGTGGGGTCAGGATTTTCTTGGCAGGAGGCATCAAGAAAGGATATGGCGGAAGAGAACTGCTCTTTCTCAGAATGTCAGAATAACTATGGATGGGTGCTACCCCATCCTTGCTGCCTCCTTTTGTTCTTTTTTTCTCTCTTCCTGTCTAGTCTGGTAGTATTAATACTGCTAATTACTATTTGTAATGCTGCAGCACCTAGAAACCACAGTTAAGAATACTTGTGTCAGGTGCTATACAAACGTAAATAAAACAATCCCCACTCCAAAGAGTTCATATTCTTGTATAATGAAAGATACCATAAAGGGAGGACATAGACAAAAGGAAAATATGTGGGTGGAAGGATGAGATAATAAATTGAACCATTATATATAGTAAACCATCTTAGCTCACCACTTTCTTAGACTTTATCAGGTGGCGGTGCTTTGTAGGCAGCATGGGAGGTACTTGCTTTCCCCAAACTCTTCCTGGGCCAGGGTCACCCTGACTTTGTCTACCAAAGACCTTCCATGTGCTCCCCTCTCCCTTCCCAGGAAATGCCCTATCTCAGATCATATATCTCGTACAGCTAGACAGTGTTCTGAAATGAACCTTGAAGGGTTCTGAAGTGTACCTGCTGCCCCTGTCTGGATCCATGAATTGATGGAATTCTGCAAAAGAAGAGTACTATGAGGTAAAATATGACTTTTAAAATACTTTTTTAAAAAACAAAATCCAGTCTTGGCTAGGTAGGGGTATATGTGTATGTGGTGGGTTTTTTTGATGTCAATGATACTAAATTGTTCCCACCCCTCATAACACAAACTATGCTTTGAAGTCATTCTAGGAGAGGAAAGGAAAAAGACTTTGGGCCACAATGTGAAATCCCCCAAGGTACAAACTGAACTGTGTCCCCTTAACTCTCTAGCGTGGGGTGCTTTTTACATGGCTTTACTGCCAGAACAGCCAACCCTTACCTGCTCATGCAGATTCACTCCCAGCTAAATACATGAGCACTCTGATGATCGCTCATCAGAGACCCTACAAATTCCTAGTCCTATATATTCCTTCAGAAATGTGTGTCTCTTGTACTGTCCAGCACGCTACTGAACAATGCAAGGTCATAGAAAGTCTGTCATTTCATCAAAGGAAAATGATAATGCACCAACCTTATTATCCCTTATGGAGTTTACTAGACATTTGAATCCAAACACACACTGGTTAAGATACAACAATAAGTTTATTAACCTCCAAAAGTTAAGATTTTAATTGATTACAAGTGATAATGCATAAAAGTCAAGATTGGTTACAAAAGAAATAGGTATTAGCTTGCATATTACTCTTAACTTAGCAAGGGAAGTATCCTTAAAAGCAAGGATTTTGTCTCACCATATGCTGTTGTAAATTTCAAAGGCTGGGTCTCTGTTCAGCCTGGGAACACTCCCCCTTAGTTCAGTTCTTTGAGAGTTGTTGATGTCATGAGCAGAGAGATGGGAGGAGGAGAGGTTGAAGTCAAGTGTTTTCCTCCCCCTTTTATAACTCAGTTTCTTATGCTAGAAACATCTTTGAGTCATGGTGACACGTAGATGTGAGGTTTGAAATGTTCCTGTGATGCAGTGTAAACTTCTTGTTTACATCTTCCCATTGCTGAAGAATGGCCACTTATACCAGTGATGACTCTTTAACACCTGTCTGGGATGCCTAGTGTGTCTTTGTCTCTGAAAAAGTGGTTTGGACCTGCCCTTCTAACTCTGGAACATGTTACATACAATATTGATACACCTGTTTTACCAGGAAAATAATGTTGTTCAAGGAGTGTCCGTGTGGGTGTTTCATTTTAGTTGTCTTGGTGCTCTGTGCTTGTAATCAGAGATTTGTAGTAGCAGTGCCTTGGTTGGCCACACACACATGGCAGCTGTCTCGTGCCGTTCTGAGCGGCTACCTAGCATGTGCAGCCAACTGACCTCCAGTTCCTTCTCTACAGCCCTGGGCTTGAGTCGGAGTGACAGCAGCCCCCTGCATCCAACGAAGTGGGTATTCACCCACGAAAGCTCATGCTCCAAAACATCTGTTAGTCTATAAGGTTCCACAGGACTCTTTGCTGCTTTTACAGATCCAGACTAACATGGCTACCCCTCTGATACCCTTCAAGTCTGTAGATAGTTCATATTCCTTCCTTTTCTTGTATCCCCTCTATTCTAGTTAACGTCAGTTAACATTACTTTTAATTTCTTCCATATTTAAAAAATAATAATAATAATAATTAAAAAAATTTAGAGTAGTTTTCCCCCTCTGCCAATGACTGCTTATAAATAGGCTACCTTGTTCTTCTCCAGAGCTGGACCTTCCTCGGGCATGCCTGATTCCCCAGATTTAAACGCTGTCTGACCTGCTGGCTATCGATACCTGTTTCAGACAGCCACACTCAGTGCATCCACTGTCTCAAAAGTGTCCTAATTGTAAAAATCTGACTGCGAAGATATTAAAGGCCAGGGACCTCCGACTGTGGGTCTGAAATCTGATTACATGAACTTTGAGGGCTTAGGAGCCCTATTAGCTTTTCAGGGGAGAACTAGGAACCCACAACAAGTTTTAAACTGCAAAGAATATCTACTGGCTTCTGAAGAAAAAATTGGGTTAATAGTATAGTTATTACAGTAGTCTCCTTTTAATAAAGTTGTGGACTTCCTACTTATTTTCATTGGATAGCTTGGGCTGCTTATTCAAGCGTATCCTCTAGAATGAATAATTAGATATCTTATTTCCTTCTTTATGTGATTCTGGAAATAAGTTGTCTTTTTGCCTCACTAAAATGTAGATATGTAGTGTCGGTCTCTAGGCAGAGGAGTTTTTAGGATACTGAAATACAGAACTGTGTAGCCAGCTTATTGACTCTCAATTCTTTAATTGCAAAAAGGTTGTTTGTACTTGCACAGATATGTTGAATAGATTATCTCTAATGTATTAAAGTTAACCATAAGAGTTTATCAGCTCTATTTTAGGATTTTCTATAGCTCCAATTTATAATAATATCCAAGAGTTGCCAAGGTAAATGTACTTTGATGACATAGCAAGGTTCCTAGTGAACTTTATGGTGTTTTCTATCTTTGCTGATTATAGAAAGCTCTGTTTTAGGTAGTGTTTTTTGTTCCCTCTGAAACTTCTTGATTATAAATTTAGGGTTGACTTCCTTGCAGGATTAAGCAGTAGAAGAAGCTGGGATACGAAGGACAAAATTCCTTTCCATACCTCTCAAATATAATAGCAAGGGAAGTAAAGAATACTCCACAAGCTTTTTTCAGTGACATTTTCCTCAAAGTTTAACTAGTGTACAGTAAATATCTTCCTCTTTAAGATTTTGTTTAAGATTATGGGACAGACTATGGTTTCTAGACTTTCTCTGCCTTTTAAGATTTGAGTACCACGAAGCAGCCTTATGTTTTACTCAGTTTTGGAAAATGACCCTTTATTCTTATTAAGGCCTGGTCTACACTAGGAACTTCAGTATGGCTACGCCTCTCAGGAGTATGAAAAGTTGACACAGCAATACCAACCTAATCTACGGTGTAGACCAGCACTAGGTCAATAGAAGAATTCTTCCATCTACCTAGCTACCATTTTTCGGGGAAGTGGACTGCCTATGCTGATGGGAGAAGCCCTTCTGTTGGCATTAGTAGAGTCTATACTGAAGTGCTACAGGAATGTAACTGCACTGTGTTAAGTATAGACAAGCCTGAAGTAATTCGTACCATTTTAAAAGCTACACCAGACTTAGTGTTCAGTGTTTCCCCTCTTAAAACTTTTCTTTTGGCCAAAGCCCAAACCAGCTGATTAGTTGGGTTCTCTTCTCTCTTCTGCCACTGACTCTTTGTAACTTTGGGTAAGTCACTAAGTTATATGTTTCAGTTCCTTTATTTATAAAATGGAGACAATGTTTCCTCTCAGGAATAACTTTGAGGTGCTTGAACTCCAATATCATCTTTCATGTGCTGATATCTTATTGAATTCCTCACACTCAGGTTTTTGGACTGGATCTTGTCATGACGATGGCTTTAGTAGCACCAATGGGCCTTATGGTTTTGATAGAGCACAGACCTCAGTCTCATACTATTCAGTCTTTGTAGCTTTCAGCACTTTGATCACAAGTCACTGCTTAATCACTTACATGGCCTAATAGAAATACAACATTTCTTTGTTCTTTAACAGGGCCCAGAGGCTGGTTACAGGCAACTCCTTCTCTTCCCAATGTTTCTTTTATGTATAAGTCTGGTGGGGATCTGCCCTGTTCTCAGTATCCATATCAGTAAATTCTGAGAGCCTGCCTGCTGCTTTTTTTTTTTTTTTGAAGCACCCCCCAGGCACTTTGTTGTTGGCACCCTACTGTATCTTTCCTTTACAACAAACCTTATAGAAAATATAAAAAAGTTGCAGTGCCTACAGGAGAGAAGTTTCTGGATGAAGAATGCTGAAACAACCGAAGTAATATGGATGCGATATTGGTGGGTACTGGCCTTTCCTTCTATGGGAAGCATCTGTCCTCTTATTCCTCCTTCATCTTAGTAGGAATCTGTCCTTTTTTGACAAGGATATAACTACAATGATACATATTTTTATCACCTCCAGGCTAGATTACTGTTGTTCACTATGTCTAGGCTTGAAGGTGGAAGCAAAAGCTCCAGCTTCTGCAGAACATGATGGTCTGCTCCTTACCAGAATGACCTGCCAGGAACACGTGGCACCGGTTCTGTGTGCTCTCCAAAGGCTTCCAATTTCTTCATGGTACCACATCCAGGTTTTGGTCATAATCTACAAAACTAACAGTTCTCAGCCTAGCTGTATTATAGACTGCTTCTTCATCCATGACCTGAGCCAGAGGTTTAAAAAATTGGATTAAAATTTTATTTTTTTATTAAAAATATTTTTGGAAGATTTGGTACTTGAGCATCCTAGTATATTTTTGAAACTAGAATTCCTTAATAGCAACTGTGACAGTTTGGAGAATATGTCTGTCAATGTATGAATTCCTTTTTGCTTTATGAATAACATTTATGATTGGAACTTTCAGTGTGGATTGGAACTTGCATTTTGTAGGAGGAGCAGATTGTGTCTGGAAAGCAGGGGTATCAGCCATGAATGGTTATATCCTGGTGGAACAGTGGGGTTCCTACTACCAGAGCTAATGACTTTTAACAACTTTCTGCCCCACAAGTTGAGGGAGGGGGAAGATTTGGAGCGTGGAACATCCAGAATGGATAACAGTTGTTGGTTTTCTTTTAAGTGTCAAACTGCTTTTATAAATGACATCCTTAAGCAAGGGAACGAATCTAACACCAAAAACAGATGACAAAGCTGGAAGAGATGGGGAGGAGATGCTCTGGTTTACCCCAAAGACACTGTCCAAGGACTAAGGAGTTGGATGGCCATGGAGGCGGGAGGGGAAAGATTGTGTTCAGATGTTTGTTTTGTCTGGATCTGTAACGATCCTGTACTATCAGAGTCAAGTGTTCCTTGGCAAAGTTCCTTTGCAGAGTCTTTGTTCCTGAAGAGTTACACTGTAAACCAGAGTGCCCATTGAATGGGAAATTTTGGAGGACTGTGCATCAGTGACTGGGGTGATTTGGAAAGTCTTGGCACTGATATTGGGATTTAGGGTGGTTGAATTGCAAAGTCCCACATCCCAAGGAAGGGTTTCAGACAGGGAGTTGCACCCAGAGCGTGCCCTAGAGCTTCAGAGCTGGAGATAGTGTCTGGACTCTGCTCAGAACCAGCTGGCTTGGATGCTAATGGGATCCTAAGGGTGGGTCAGATTTAATATAATCTAGCCACAGTCCATTAGGGGGATTTGGCCAGGGCAATGACAAAGCATGTATCTATTAGACATTATACACGATTTTGGAATTTTTGCCCTTTTTTGCATTTTTTTTTTTTAAGGAGCCTTATCTTCTTTCCCTTCCCCTTCATTCTCAAGATAATATCCATTTCCTCCCTAAATTTACCCCTTCAATTGTGTTTGTTTGGATAAAACATTTTACTGAATAAGATATAGTTATCTGTGATACTGACCTTTAATTCACTTGTAACTTTATGGGGGGGACTTGCTTAGCAGTGCTTTATTTTATATCAACATACTGCGGGTGCCTGATCATAAGTCCCTCCTCCTTTTCACAAGTGTTAAGTAATGACAGATTTCTCCTATCTCTGGATTCTTCTACCTGCTGTGCCAAAGGAATACTCCAGATAAAAGAATATGCTTTCTGACGTGTTACAAGCACTATTGGGGGAGTTTTAATATTAGTTTGGTACAGCTTGTTTGCTGATTTTTGCATTGGAGTCATAGAAGTGTAGGACTGGAAGGGACCACAGTAGGTCATCTAGTTCTAGTCCCTTCTCAGTCTTCTCTTCCCCAGACATAACAAACCCAAGTTTTTTCAATCTTTCCTCAAAGATTTTCTAGAGCTTTAATCATTTTTGTTGCTCTCCTCTGGACTTTCTCCAATGTGTCCACATCTCTCCTGAAATGTGGCGTCCAGAACTGGATGCAATGCTCCAGTTAAGGCCTTATTGTAGAATGGAAGAATTACTTCCCATGTATTGTTTACAACATTCCTGCTGGTACATCTTTTATTGTATTGTTCAGGCATGCAGGTGTGAAATCAGGAAGGCCAAATCACAAGCTTGTGATCCAGGATGACCCTCCAGATCCCTTTCTGCAATACTCCTTCCCGGGCAATCATTTCCCATTTTGTATTTGTGTAATTGATTGTTCCTTCCAAAGTGAAGTACTTTGCGTTTGTCCTTATTGAATTTCATCCTGCTTACTTCAGACCAGTAATCCTATCCTCCAAAGCACTTCCAACCCCTCCCAATTTAGTATAGTCTGCAAACTTTAAGTGTAAACTCTATGCCATTATTTAAATAATTGATGAAGATATTGAACAGAACTGGACCCAGGACTGATCCCTGTGGGACCCCACTCTATATGCCCTTCCAGTTTGACTTGAACCATTGATAACTACTCTCTAGAATGATTTTTCCAACCAGTTATGCACCTATCTTATAGTAGGCTATATTTCCCTAGTTTGTTTATGAGAGGGTCATGTGAAACTATATTTAAAAGCCTTACTATAATCAAGATATACCACATCTAATGCTTCTCCCTTATCCACAAGGCTTGTTACCCTGTCAAAGAAGCTATTAGGTTGGTTTGACGTGATTTGTTCTTGACAAATCTGTGTTGAGGGTTCTGTATCACCTTATTATCTTCTAGATGTTTGCAAATAGATTGCTTAATTATTTGCTCCATTATCTTTCCCAGTAAGCTGATTGGTTTGTAATTCCCTGGGTTGTCCTTATTCCCCCTTTTAAAGATTGGCATTAATTTGCCCTCTTTCAGGCCTCTGGAATCTCTCCTGTCTTCCATGAGGTTTTTGAAGTTAAATGCTAATGGCTCAGATATCTCCTCAGTCAGTTCCTTGAGTATTCTAGGATGTATTTAATCAAGCCCTGCTGACTTGAAGACATCTAACTTCTCTAAGTAATATTTAATTTCTTTCACGATATTAGCCTCAGATCCTACCCCATTTACACTAGTATTCACTGTTTTAGGGATCGATGGCTACTCACCTTTTTAGTGAAAACTGAAACCAAAAAAAGACATTTAGCACTTCTACCCGTTTACATATTTTCTGTTGTCTTGTCCTTGATCTTCCTCTTGCTTCAAATGTATTTGTAGAATGCTTTGTTATCCTTTATATCTCTAGTTTAATCTCATTTTGTGCCTTGAGTTTCAGATCTGAAAGATTGAAGATCTCCTGGTTAAGACAGGAGGGTGGTATCTTGCCATAGTTCCTATTTTTCCTATGCAGTGGGATAGCCTCATGTTTGAGGGTTTAGCCATATGTTTAAGGGTTTTTTTATTGCTCTCTCATAATGTGTGCTCTTATATCAGCCATATAACTTTTCTCATCTGATATTCTCTCACTTTCATTAGCCATACTAGCTATGTACTAGTGTATGCTTGGCAAGAAGTGTGTTTCACTTTAGGAAGTTGAAGATACTTTAACAAAACAAAAACCCTCATCCTACCTACAGACCATCTTCCTTTAGTGAGATGCCAGTGTCTAATAAAGGGTAGACGTACAATAGTTTCAGCTCTGGCAGTAGTCAGTACAATTTAAAAAAAATAAAATAAAAAAAATTGGGCCTTTGACAACAAAAACAGATTTTTCTGGACAAAGGTGTCACTGGCCTGAAAAATAATGTGGTGGATTTAAACTAGGATGGAGGTCTACATACCTTACGTAGTGTGGTGTGCTCTCTTAATGGAATGGAAACAGTAACTATATTGTACTGTTTTTCCACTATTCATGTTTTCCTTTTATTCATGTCCATGTATATTCCCCATAGATTTCAGAGCAAGAAGACACATTTAGGATCCTCTATTCTAGTCTCTGCACAAGTACAGGCAGTTTTATGTAATGGAATGTCTCTGACATCCATGCCTTCTCATTATGAAAATCCCATGAGTATTATATTCACAAACTATATAACAGAATTTTTTTTAACTTGTGTTCTTACTAGAGGCATATTTCATAAATGTATTATTTGCCACCAACTTCTTTTCTATTAAACCTGATTTTTTTTTCTGCTATATGTTGCGGCTAAGCATTTCAAACCATTAATCTTATTATTTAAAAAAGACCAAAGTGAAGTGTGTTTCTAGGTGTTAATATGTCTGCTTTCCACATCTGTTTTGAAAATATGAGATTTCCATTTGGAATGATGTTGAATAAAATATTACTGACAGTTTGGTATTTTGAGATGTAGTCTGGGCCATCAGGTTTACTATATTTAATGCTGTGCAAGGTAACAGTCCTAAAATGCTTGTGGGGTTGAGGGGAGAAATCTTGCTAAGGAATCTTGGACTTATAAGATCAAGATCAAAAGATGTGAAGGGCAGTTATCTTCCTCCATTTCATGTAATAACAAAAAACCCTCTAAAATGCCCAAATTCTCATTATGGAATGGTTTCCATCCTGCAGATTTATAGGCATGTGCTTAACTTTACTCACCTGAGGAGTCCCATTCAATTCAATGATGCTGTTCATGTGGGCAAAGTTAAACTGCAATAAACTGTTTTCAGGATGGCATCTAGGATGGGAATATTCGATGAACTGTACTCGCACTATGTAAAAGTCTGATCAGATAGGGCTGCCAAAATGGTAGCAATATTACAGAATGTGCAGGGAACATAAAGGTGAAAATGCATTGGCAGAAAGTGTTAACATAAGCCATTTTAAGAAAACAATCTGACTTATTTGGAGTTTTGAAAAAATTGCATCAAAGAGAATTCTTTTTGAAGGTTAGTCCTTCCAGAAGTTAACGGGTGCACAGAGCTGTTATCTTTTTGAAGGATGGGTTCCAAAATACTGAGAGAGAGATCTGAAAACCCTGCTGGCTGTGCAGACCTGTAAGAATGAGTAAATAAGGAACCAATGCAGAAGCTATGCCAAGAAACTATGTGGAGTCTATTTATAGCTCTTGGCCTTTAGGAGTTATATAAGCTCTATAGCAAAGTGTAAAATTGAAGTCTTTTTCTTCAGAACGTATAACTTTCTTTACGGAATTGGGTGATTTGTATCCTGGGCAAACAGGACTAATATCTTTTCTATAACCTGAGTGGGGGGTGGAAATTCTGTAGCCTGCTAAATTAAGTATATGTAATATATCGGAAGGACAGAACAGGCTGTACCAGGGGGGGAGTGGCACAATATGTGAAAGAAAATGTAGAATCAAATGAAGTAAAAATCTTAAATGAATCCACATGTTCCATAGAATCTCTATAGATAGTAATTCCATGCTCTAATAAGAATATAACAGTAGGGATCTATTATCAACCACCTGACCCAGGACAGTGATAGTGACAATGAAATGCTAAGGGAGATTAGAGAGGCTATCAAAATAAAGAACTCAGTAATAGTGGGGGATTTCAACTATCCCCATATTGACTGGGTACATGTCACCTCAGGACGAAATGCAGAGACAGAATTTCTCAATACTTTAAATGACTGCTTCTTGGAGCAGCTGGTACAGGAACCCATTAGGGGGGAGGCAATTCTTGATTTAGTCCTGAGTGGAGCGCAGGATCTGGTCCAAGAGGTAAATATAACAGGGCCGCTTGGAAATAGTGACCATAATATAATAACATTTAACATTCCTGTGGTGGAAAGAACACCTCAGCAGCCTAAAACTATGGCATTTAATTTCAGAAAGGAGAACTATGCAAAAATGAGGAGGTTAGTTAAACAGAAATTATAAGGTACAGTGACTAGAGTGAAATCCTTGCAAGCTGCATGGACACTTTTCAAAGTGAGAAGCCCAATAGAGGCCCAACTTAAATGTATACCCAAAATTAAAAAACACAGTAAAAAAACTAAAGAGCCACCGGGGCGTAACAACGATGTAAAAGAAGCAGTGAGAGAAAAAGGCATCTTTTAAAAAGTGGAAGTCAAATCCTAGTGAGGTAAATAGAAAGCATAAACACTACCAAATTAAGTGCAAGAATGTAATAAGAAAAGCCAAAGAGGAGTTTGAAGAACGGCTAGCCAAAACCTCCAAAGGTAATAACAAAATGTTTTTTAAGTACATCAGAAGCAGGAAGCCTGCTAAACAACCAGTGGGGCCCCTTGATGATCGAGATACAAAAAGAGCACTTAAAGACAATAAAGTCATTGTGGAGAAACTAAATGAATTCTTTGCTTCAATCTTCATTGCTGAGGATGTTAGGGAGATTCCCAAACCTGAGCTGGCTTTTGTAGGTGACAAATCTGAGGAATTGTCACAGATTGAAGTGTCACTAGAGGAGGTTTTGGAATTAATTGATAAATTTAACAGTAACAAGTCACCAGGGCCAGATGCCATTCACCCAAGAGTTCTGAAAGAACTCAAATGTGAAATTGCGGAACTATTAACTAGGGTTTGTAACCTGTCCTTTACCAGAAGTTTTTCCCCTAGCAGTACCTATAGCGGGGAGCGCCCTCAGCGACCCCTGGAGTGGTGTCTGCCTGGTGCTCCCCCCACCCTCAGTTCCTTCTTGCCTGCCAGTGAAGGTGCGTTGGAACTGCTCTGCTCCAGCTTTGCTGTAGCTTGTCCCCAGAACTGTTCGTTCATTCAACGTTAGTACCTGTAGTTAGTTAGCTGTTTAGTTAGTCAGTGAGCCCGGGTTTTAAGTCGTGTGGCTCTTGTAGGCGTTCTATGCCAAGAAATGACCCGCACGCAGACTGTCTGTGCTGCTTGGGAGAAACCCATGTCAGCGAAAGATGCAAGATTTGCAAATCATTTAAGCCTCGGACCAAAAGAGAGATAGACATTAGGCTCCAGGCCATCCTGATGGAGTTGGCGCTGACCCCGACCCTGGCACGTTGCTCCAAACCGGTATCTGGCACTGCGGCATCGGTACACAGCAATCCTCCAGTATCATCGACCAGTTGGCACCGCTCCCCATCCACAGGACACGCCAAGAGGGCCAAGAAGACTCCCTCTTCGCAGCGGCACTGAGGGAAATCTGGGACAGAGGCTAGGCTCATGTCGGGCAGTCCTCGATCCCCACCACGCCCCAAGCCTCTAACTCAAGTTCAGCGGAGGAGTCTGGCCCCTTCGGAACCGGCCTCTCCGGATGTCCAGATGCCTTCCATGCCTGAATCCCTCCAGGGCCGGGACGTCATGTCTCTGCTGGTGCCCGGAGCGCCGCCAATGTCGGCCTCGCGCTCCAGAGGCAAGCTGCCATGTTAGCCCAAAACAGTTTTACTATGGTCTACACAGATCAGAAGATGGGCTGTCTGCAGATCCCACCCCGTCCCACATCTATCATTTATTAAGACAGAGGCAGAATAAGATGTAACACACAAATATTTATTATGTCACTAGTCAGTAAACTAGACGAGGACCCCTTCAGACAATAAACAACATAAGCAAGACTCACTCAGTTGTTAAGTTACCAGAGTGTGAAGCTTGGAGCCCTTAAACCCCCTTAATCTATGGATGTAAAACAGGGGAAAACCACAATGGGTATTACAAATACCATATGCTGAAGACAGTGACACAGTGACAAAAACTCAGGATAGCGACAGGGATAGCGGTGAAAATCAGGGGTGCTGGACACCAAACAGGATCTCAGGAACTGGGTATTCTTCTCCCTCTGGGCAGGTCTTCTCCCCCTTGGGCAGATTTTCTCCGTTAAGTTGGTTTTCAGTGCTTGCCCACTCAGTCTCTGCTTGACCTCGCAGTCCTGTGCAAGTATGTGCTCACTAATGGTGTGTAGCAGATGAGTGCAAGTATGTTAATAGGGACCAAGAATCCGAAGTCCTATGAGTCCTAGTCCCTCTGGGGCTCCTCGCAGCTAGCTGAACTGTGTGGGACACTGTCTGCCACTCAGATGGACAGCCCTGAGTGATAGGCTTGCCACTCACTAAATCTGCAGTTGCTAGGCAGATTATGGCTGTCACATGACTCGAACTGCCCTGACCTTTCCCCTCCTTGATTTGAAAAAGGCTGAAAGGGCACTAAATTATCTGAGGAGAAGGATATCCAAGATGGAGGCTTAGCTGTCCTTTTACAAATCCAAGGTGGACGTTACATAAAACAGGTCAGAAATAGATTTTACCCAACAGCCGCTGGGATCTCCACAGTCGCCTCCAGCCCGGTACAGGTCTCGGTCGAGGGAATGTTCCTGCTGCCAATCACCGCCCAGCGACCACTCAGGGTAGAGTCCAGGTGGATCGCCCTCGATGCCGACCAGACTGTCTGGCTGGGTTCCGTCCGGCTGGGGCTCGCGGCACCGCTCATCCTCAAGGAGTGAATATTGATTGGACTGCGGCGGGTGTCGCCATCGGTCCTCGTTTCGGAGAGGGTACCGCAGTCGGTCATGGCACGGTCGTTGACGCCATTCCTGCTCAGACTCCTGCTCCACGTCTCCACCAAGACACCACAGCCCTGGGCGTTGATTGCTGGTGTCTCGCTGTCGCGGGTCCGCCTCTCGAGGCCATTCGCGGAGCAGCTATTTCCGTCGGTACTGGTCCTCCACATCGAAATCGCAGTCCCGTGACTGTCGTAGATACCGGCACCTCCGCTCCTCCTGGTCCACAGACAGCAGCAAATCTTATGCCAGCCCGGTCTCCCTTCGCAGCCATCCAGCCAACCTAGACAGCCGGCCCCGCTGGTGCCACAGCAGGTACAGTGGCACCGAGCGTCGTGGCCGGCCAAATGGTACCAGTAGGCACCGTGGCCTCTGGCGCAGCCCCTGGTGGGAGCTCGCTCGGTGGCTGGAGCTTCGGAAGCCTCCCTCTCCGGACCCTCCAGAAAGGAGTCGGTGGGACATACATCCTTGGCACCATGCCCAGAGTCTGACCAGGTGGTGGACCCCCCAGTGCCGGCCAACACTCAGAGCACCGCACTGGTCTCTTCACCCTGCCCGGAGGAGGCAATTGCAGCCCCGTCCCCTTCGTCTCGCAGGAGGACTTCAGGGCTCACCAAGTACTCTTAAAGAGGGTGGCAGCAAGCCTACAGCTCCAGGCAGAGGAGATGGAGGAGCCCTCGGACTCCCTGTTTAACATGTCGTCCCCATTGGCACCGGGTAGGGTGGCCTTGCCCCTCCATGAAGGGGTGGCTAAGATTTCAAATGCCCCATGGCAAACACCAGCCTTGTTGTCCCCATCTCTAAAATGACGGAACACAAGTAGTTTGTACCCACTAAGGGGTATGAGTGCTTGTATACTCACCTGGTGCCCAACTCCTTGGTGATCAAGTCGGTCAACCATAGGGAACGGCAGGGTCAGCCAGCCCCGACCCCATAGAACAAAGACTCTCAGACTGGACTCTTTTGGAAGGAACATTTATTCATCTTCGAGCTTCCAGTTACAAATTGCGAACCATCAGTCTCTCCTGGGCCAGTACAAATTCAATCTGTGGGACTCCCTGCCTAAGTTTGAGGACTTCCTCCAGCAGCACGATAGGAAGGAGTTTAAGGCGCTAGTGGAGGAAGGGGCAGCGGCCGCTAAGACGTCCCTGCAGGCAGCCTCAGATGCTGCGGACACAGCAGCATGATCAGTGGCCTCCGCAGTGTCCGTGAGATAGACATCATGACTCCTGCTCTCTGGGTTGTCCAGCGTGGCGCAACGGCGCAGTCTTCCATGCAGGATCTCCCATTTAATGGGAAAGCTCTCTTTGCGGAGGAAACAGATACAAGGCTGCATGGAACGAAAGACTCCTGCACTACCCTCCAGACTCTGGGCCTCTATGTCCCAGCTCCGGCAAAACTTAAATTCTAGCCGCAGCACACTCCTGCCCAGGCCGCCCTCCTGAAGTACGAGGCTGCCCATAAGAAGCAGCAGGACTATAAGAGACGCCCTCAGAGGCAGTCTCGGCCTGCCCCCCAGCCTGGGTCCTCCAAGGGCAAGCAGGCGGGGAAAAGGCGTTTTTGACGGGACGCTTGGGGGCACCCTGCCAGTCCTCATCAGGGATCCACCCCCAATAAAGCTTCCCTTCACCAACCAGTTGTGTGCTTTCCTCCTGGAATGGTTGTGGCTGACCTCGGACTGATGGGTCCTCAACACCATTTCCGGAGGTTACACCCTCCAGTTTTCTTCCTCCCCACCCAACCACCCCCCGTCCCTCCTGGGAACCCCTTGCACGATGCTCTGCTCGAGCAAGAGGTGGGGCGGTTCCTAGGACTAGGAGCGATGGAAGCAGTGCAAGAGGAGTTCATGGGCAAGGGGTATTTCCTTATCCCGAAGGCCGAAGGGAGGCTCAGGCCCATCCTGGACTTCTGAGGTCTGAACCAGTACATGGTGAAGCTCAAGTTCCGCATGGTCTCCCTGGCCGCCTTCATCCCCTCCCTGGATCCTGGGGACTGGTATGCTGCCCTCGATCTACAGGACATGTACTTCCACATCCACATATTGGAGGGGCACAGATGCTTCCTCTGTTTCATGATGGGACAGAGTCCTCCTGTTTGGTCTGTCCACCGCCCCCAGAGTGTTTACAAAATGCATGTCAGTGGTAGCGGCCTACCTCAGATGGCGGGGGGAGATATTCCCCTATCTGGACGATTCGCTTGTCCAGGGCATCTCCTGGTCGCAGGTGAGGGATCACGTGATGCTCCTCCTGTCCATGTGCACTGCCTTGGGCCTATTGGTAAACAACACCAAGTCCGCGTTAGTCCAGGTCCAATGCATAGAGTTTATCGGGGTGCTCCTGGACTCAGTCGGCCAGGGCCTCTCTCCTGCCACAGGTTCGAGACCCTGAAAGATCTCATTGACTCAGTCACAAGGTTCCCGGTGACAACAGCCAGGGTTTGCTTGCAACTCCTGGGTCATATGTCGGTGTGCACATATGTGGTCTGTCACGCTAGACTCAGCATGAGGCCCCTCCAGCTCTGGTTGGCCTCGAAGTTCTCCCAGGCCATGGACAGGATGGATAAGGTCCTGACTGTGCTGGACTCTGTGATCACCTTACTACGGTCGTGGTCCGCCTCAAACAACATGCTCCAAGGGGTCTTATTCAGAGACAGGGCCCTGTCGTTGGAGTTGGTGTCTGATGTGTCGGACCTGGGTTGAGGAACCCACGTGGGGAACTTTCAGACCCAGGTCCTGTGGTCAGCTCAAGACCTGACCCTACATATAAACGTCAAGGAGCTCAGGGCAGTGCAGCTGGCATGTATGGCCTTCTGCTCGCACCTGGAGGGCAAGGTAGTCAAGGTCCTCACGGACAACACGGCCTCGATGTTCTATATCAACAGGCAGTGTGGGGCCTGATCCTCTGCCGTGAAGCCCTCAGGCTGTGGGACTTCTGTATATCCCACAACATCCACCTGAAGGCCTTCCACCTACCTGGCTCCTGGAACGAGAGGATGGATCACTTGAGCAGGGACTTTTCTTCGCAACATGAGTGGTCCCTCCACCCAGAAGTGGCCCACCGGCTCTTCTGAAGATGGGGAACTCCCCAGGTGGACCTATACGCAGCTCAGCAGAACCAATGATGCTCCTGGTTCTGCTTCTGGGGGGGCCTGGGGAGGGGCGCTAGCTCCGATGCCTTTCTCCTGTCCTGGTCAGGCCGGCTTCTCTACGTCTTTTCCCCGTTCCTTCTAATCAGCAGGGTCCTGGAGAAGATAAAGTCGGACAAGGCCCGAGTCCTCCTGATTGCCCCGGCGTGGCCCAGGCAGCATTGGTACGGGACCCTCACGAGCCTGGTGGTTGCCGCTCCACCCGGACCTGCTCTCTCAGGACTAGGGCCACCACCTCCATCTCACCTAGCAGCTCTTCACCTCATGGCGTGGCTGCTCAGTGGTTCGGTGGAGGGGAAAGGATGTGCTCAGAGCATGCTCAGTGCGTCCTCCTTGAAAGTAGACAACTCTCCACTCTCTGCGCTTATTTGGCAAAGTGGTCCCAGTTTTCTAGGTGGACGATGGACCAGGGTGTCTCCCTGGTGACCGCCTCGATCCAGCTTTATCCTTGATTACCTCCTCCACTGGAGGGCCCAGGGCCTGGCGCCCTCGTCACTCAAGGTGCACCTGTTAGCCATATCGGCCTTCCATCCGCTGGTGCAAGGGCACACAGTATTTTCCCATGCTATGACTGGCTGGTTCCTTAAGAGGTTGGACCACCTTTTTCCGTATTCTAGACCCCCCGATCCCGCAGTGGGACCCAAACCTGGTATTGGCTCGTCTCACGGGGTCTTTGTTCGAACCACTGGCCACGTGCTCCTGGTTGCAATCACGTCAGCCAGGCGAGTCTCGGAGCTCAGGGCGCTGACCTCTGAGCCGCCATATACGGTCTTTCGTAAGGATCAGGTCCAGCTCTGCCCACACCCCACGTTCCTCCCAAATGTGGTCTCCACCTACCACATGGATCAGGACATTTTTCTACCGATCCTCTGCCCCAAGCCTCACGCGGCCAGTGGGGAGTGCCATCTCCAGATGCTCGATGTGCAGTGGGTTGTGGCTTTCTACCTCGAGCAGACTAAACCGTTCAGAAAGTCCTCACAACTGTTCATTGCCTCGGCTGAGCGCGCGAGGGGCCAGTCGATTTCCACTCAGTGGCTTTCCAATTGGATCACTTCATGCATCCATTCCTGTTATGAGCTGGTGGGTGTTCCCCCACCATCCATTGTGAGGGCACACTTGACCCGGGCACAGGCCTTGTCGGCTGTCTTCGTGGCCCACGTCCCCATCCAGGACACTTGTAGGGCCGCCATGCCGTCTTTGGTTCACATGTTCACCTTGCACCATGTGATCGTCCCCCAGACTAGGGATGACGCTGGGTTTGGCAGAGCTGTCCTCTGTCCCAGGAACTTGTGAACACCTACCCACCTCCAACAGATATAGCTTGGAATCACCCATTGTGGAATACACATGAGCAATCATTCGGCGAAGAAAAGCCAGCTACCGTTTCCGTAACTGGTGTTCTTCGAGATGTGTTGCTCATTTCTAATCCACATCCCACCCTCCTTCCCTCTGTCGGAGTTGTCTGGCAAGAAGGAACTGAGGGTGGGGAGAGTGTGCAGAGCTGGCATTAGACTTGCTGGGGCCCAGGGCCAAAGCCCAAGAACTTTAGCCCTGGGTGACAGGGCTCAGGTTTTGGCTTTGGCCCCCCTGCCCAGGACGGTGAGGCTCGGGTGGGCTTAGGCTTCTGTCCACCCTCCTGGAGTTAAGTAGTCATTTTTGTTGTCAGAAAGGGGTCACAGTGCAGTGAAGTTTGAGAACCCCTGCTCTAGAGTCTAGTTCAAATCAGTAAGTGAGCCATGCTGTAGAGGAAAGCAACCCTCTGAAATCTCTGCTTATCTGATCTGGTGGAAGATACCTTCCTAACCCCAAATACGGTGATCAGTAAGACACTGAGCATGTGAGCAAGACCCACCATCCAGACACTTGGGAAAGAGTCATCTGTAGTAACTGAGAGCCCTCCCGCTATAGTGTCCCATCTCTGATCATTGGAGATATTTGCTAATAGCAGTTGCAGATGGGCTGTATAACAATCTCATCATATCATCCCCTCCATAAATGTATCAAGCTCACTCTTAAAACCAGTTAGGATTTTAGCCCCACTACTTCCCTTGGAAGGCAGTTCCAGAACTTCACTCTTCTGATGGGTAGAAATGTGTCTAATTTCAAGCCTAAATTTACTGATGGTCAGTTTATATACACTTGTTATGTCAACGTCGGTCTGTAACTTAAATAACTCCTCTCCCTCCCTGGTGTTTGTGTGTGTGTGTATGTATATATATGTGTGTGTATGTGTGTATATATATATATATGTATATGTATATATATATGTATATATATATATATATGTATATATATGTGTGTATATATATGTATATAAAGAGAGAGAGAAATCATATCTCCCCATATCCTTTGTTTTATTAGGCTAAACGAGCCAAGCTCCTTAAGTCCCCTCATGTAAGGTAGGTTCTCCATTCCTCTGATCATCTTAGTAGCCCTCTGCACCTGTTCCAGCTTCGTACACAGCTTTCCAAATGAGGTCTCACCAGTGCCTTGTATATAATGGTAATGCTATCCTTAGTTCAAAATTTATATCCTGGATAGGACCTTAGATGGTACTACTGTTTCCCAACAGGACACCCACTTGTCATGAACTACCGTTTATCCAAATGTAACTGTGTCATCAGTTCAGAATTGAATGCCAAAAGCTCATACCTCACTGAACTCTGAATCCTGCAAGAAAAAATTCCTATAGTTATCAAAGGCATTGAAGTTTGGGATACTATATGTTAGCTGAAAAGCATATAGTAAAAGTTCTCTGCCCCTTTTCTGCATGAAACTGTTCTATTTATACAGATGCTAATGACGAGGAGTCTGTTAGATAGAAAGGCATTGGCAAATAATATCTGATGCTTGGCCTACTTCACATGAAGAAGAAAAATTTCTAAAATTTGAACAGTTCATTTACTCACAAATGTTCTTTGCGCAAACTTTTTCCACTTAAGGTTCAATTTCTACCTTTTTAAAAATTGTATAAAGATAGTTACTATATACATTAAAATAAAATGTTTACCAGCTGACTGAACACTTGTAACAGATACTCCACTCCTCCAAATAAAGTTTTATTTTGGGTATGAAACGATATAACTTTAATTACATTGATGTGACTGGCATATGTTTAGTTTGAGCCTTTGTTATGGTGTTTTTAAATAGCTTCCATGCAGCTTGCAGGCATTTCACTCACATTTAACTAGCTTCCCCATTTTTTTGTAATTCCTCTTTTTGGAGTTAAAATAGGATAAAGAGGAATTTATGAACAAATGTTTAGTTGGAAGAAGATTGGATTCATACTTTAACAAATGTTGCAGTTCAAAATGTTTAGATTTAGTAGATGCTTGATTATTTGGAGGGTGAATGGACGGTAATTGTTATATTTCAGTAACGTTCAGAAGCTGCAATCAGAATTGGGGGATTGTGCTAAGGCACTGTATTAACATGCTGGAAGAAAAGGTCCCTTCTCTAAGGAGATGTCAACTTTGACATGTCATAAAATGGCTGCTATTGTTGCATGTTACTTCTCAGAAAATGCATTGGGACAAATAGGTAAACCTCATAGGGCACTTTGTACTTTTAAAATACATATAACTCTTAAGCCACTATGTGTAATTAGTTTTTGGAGTTGTCCAGTGTCAAGATGGTGATCCTATCCAAGTTAACAAAATGGTTAAAACCCCGTACTTAAGGTAGATTGAAACAGGATGGGGAGCTCCCACAGCACCAGCCAGTGATGAAGGGGAGCTGTGGAAGAGCTCTCCTTAAGGTCCTGAAAAAGAGAGAGGAGGGCATGGAGCTTGAAAACTTGAAGATTTATTCCTTGGCTTAGTGCCCCACGCCCTTGCATCAGTCCTAGCTCATGCAGGAAACATTGGTAATATACACAAATAGGTTTTTGAGCATCATACTAAATGTATATTTCTGCACACCATATTTGAATAGAAGAATGGGATGAGCATTGTAAATCCAGTCTACCACAACAATTTATTTAAGGGACAGGCCAACTAAACATCATAGGATATTTTGAGGATTTTTAGAAACCTGTTTTCGTTATTTTATATTACTAACAGTACTTTAGCTCAGAGGTGGGCAAACTAAAGCCCACAGACCACATCTGGCCTGTCAGGCCATTTAATCCAGCCCTCAGCTGCCGCTGGAGAGCGGGGTTGGGGATTTGTCCCACCCTGGTGCTTCAGCCAGGGAGCAGGTTCGGGGGCTTCCCCTGCTCCACATGACTCTCAGGAAGCAGCTGGCATGATCCCCCCTCTGGCTCCTACATAGTACACTGAGGCGTGGCCAGGCGGCTCAGAGCACTGCCCCATCCACAGGCACCACCCCCGCAGCTCCAGTTGGCTGTAGTTCCTGGCCAATGGGAGCTGCAGGGGTAGTGCCTGAGGATGGGGCAGCACCTGCGGACGGGGCAGCGCGCCGAGCCGCCTGGCCGCACCTCGGAGCCACGGGGGGACATGCTTCTGGAGCTTATGCCCCTGAGACCCCACCGTGCCCCAACCCCCTGCCACAGCCCTGATCCCCCCCACCCTCTAAACCCCTTGATCCCAGCCCAGAGCCTCCTCTTGTACCCCAAGCCCTTCATCCCTAGCCCCATCCCAGAGTTTTCACCCCACCCTATGCCCCAACAGCCTGCCCTATCCCTGATCCCCCTCCCACCCTCTGAACCCATTGGTCCCAGCCCGGAGCACTCTCCTGCACCCATCTCCCATACTCCAACTCCCTGCCCCAGCCCATATCCCCCTCCTGCCCTCCGAACCCCTCAGTCCCAGCCTGGAGCCCCTTCCCACACCTCAAACTCTTCATTTCTGACCCCACCCCAGAGCCCACACCCCTATCCCCAATTTCATGATCATTCATAGAATCATAGAATCTCAGGGTTGGAAGGGACCTCAGAAGGTCATCTAGTCCAATCCCCTGCTCAAAGCAGGACCAAACCCAACTAAATCATCCCAGCCAGGGCTTTGTCAAGCCTGACCTTAAAAACCTCTAAGGAAGGAGATTCCACTACCTCCCTAGGTAACCCATTCCAGTTCTTCACCCCCCTACTAGTGAAAAAGTTTTTCCTAATATCCAACCTAAACCTCCCCCTCTGCAACTTGAGACCATTACTCCTTGTTCTGTCATCTTCTACCACTGAGAACAGTCTAGATCCATCCTCTTTGGAACCCCCTTTCAGGTAGTTGAAAGCAGCTATCAAATCCCCCCTCATTCTTCTCTTCTGCAGACTAAACAATCCCAGTTCCCTCAGCCTCTCCTCATAAGTCATGTGCTCCAGCCCCCTAATCATTTTTGTTGCCCTCCGCTGGACTCTCTCCAATTTATCCACATCCTTCTTGTAGTGTGGGGCCCAAAACTGGACACAATACTCCAAATGAGGCCTCACCAGTGCTGAGTAGAGGGGAATGATCACATCCTTTGATCTGCTGGAAATGCCCCTACTTATACAACCCAAAATGCCATTAGCCTTCTTGGCAACAAGGGCACACTGTTGACTCATATTCAGCTTTTCGTCCACCGTAACCCCTAGGTCCTTTTCTGCAGAATTGCTGCCCAGCCATTCAGTCCCTAGTCTGTAGCAGTGCATGGGATTCTTCCGTCCTAAGTGCAGGACTCTGCACTTGTCCTTGTTGAACCTCATCATATTTCTTTTGGCCCAATCCTCTAATTTGTCTAGGTCCCTCTGTATCTAGCCCTACCCTCCAGCGTATCAACCACTTCTCCCAGTTTAGTGTCATCTGCAAACTTGCTAAGGGTGCAGTCCACACCATCCTCCAGATCGTTAATGAAGATATTGAACAAAACCGGCCCCAGTACCGACCCTTGGGGCACTCCACTTGATACCGGCTGCCAACTAGACATGGAACCATTGATCACTACCCATTGAGCCCGACCATCTAGCCAGTTTTCTATCCACCTTACCGTCCATTCATCCAGCCCATACTTCTTTAACTTGCTGGCAAGAATACTGTGGGAGACTGTATCAAAAGCTTTGCTAAAGTCCAGAAATAGTACATCCACTGCTTTCCCCTCATCCACAGAGCCGGTTATCTCGTCATAGAAGGCAATTAGGTTAGTCAGGCATGACTTGCCCTTGGTGAATCCATGCTGACTGTTCCTGATCACTTTCCCCTCCTTTAAATGGTTCAGGATTGATTCCTTGAGGACCTGTTCCATGATTTTTCCAGGGACTGAGGTGAGACTGACTGGCCTGTAGTTCCCTGGATCTTCCTTCTTCCCTTTTTTAAAGATGGGCACTACATTAGCTTTTTTCCAGTCATCCGGGACCTCCCCCGATTGCCATGATTTTTCAAAGATAATGGCCAATGGCTCTGCAATCTCATCGGCCAACTCCTTTAGCACCCTCGGATGTAGCGCATCCGGCCCCATGGACTTGTGCTCGTCCAGCTTTCCTAAATAGCCCCGAACTACTTCTTTCTCCACAGAGAGCTGGTCACCTCCTCTCCATACCGTGCTGCAGAGTGCAGCTGTCTGGGAGCTGACCTTGTCTGTGAAGACAGAGGCAAAAAAAGCATTGAGTACACTAGCTTTCTCCACATCCTCTGTCACTAGGTTCCCTCCCTCATTCAGCAAGGGGCCCACACTTTCCTTGACTTTCTTCCTGTTGCTAACATACCTAAAGAAACCCTTCTTGTTACTCCTAACATCTCCGGCTAGCTGCAACTCCAAGTGTGATTTGGCCTTCCTGATTTCACACCTGCATGCCTGAACAATATTTTTATACTCCTCCCTGGTTATTTGTCCAGTCTTCCACTTCTTGTAAGCTGTTCTTTTGTGTTTAAGACGAGCAAGGATTTCACTGTTAAGCCAAGCTGGTCGCCTGCCATATTTACTTTTCTTCCTACACATCGGGATGGTTTGTTCCTGCAACCTCAATAAGGTTTCTTTGAAATACAGCCAGCTTTCCTCGACTCCTTTCCCCGTCATGTTATTCTCCCAGGGGACCTTGCCCATCAGTTCCCTGAGGGACTCGAAGTCTGCTTTTCTGAAGTCCAGGGTCTCTGTTCCACTGCTTTCCCTTTTTCCTTGTGTCAGGATCCTGAACTCGACCATCTCATGGTCACTGCTTCCCAGGTTCCCATCCACTATTGCTTCCTCTACTATTTCTTCCCTGTTTGTGAGCAGCAGGTCAAGAAGAGCTTTTCCCCTAGTTGGTTCCTCCAGCACTTGCACCAGGAAATTGTCCCCTACACTTTCCAGAAACTTCCTAGATTGTCTGTGCACCGCTGTATTGCTCTCCCAGCAGATATCGGGGTGATTAAAGTCACCCATGAGAACCAGGGCCTGTGATCTAGCAACTTCTGTTAGTTGCTGGAAGAAAGCCTCGTCCACCTCATCCCCCTGGTCCGGTGGTCTATAGCAGACTCCCACCACAACATTACCCTTGTTGTTCATACTTCTAAATTTAATCCAGAGACACTCAGGTTTTTCTGCAGTTTCATACTGGAGCTCTGAGCAGTCATACTGCTCTCTTACGTACAGCACAACTCCCCCACCATTTTTGCCCTGCCTGTCCTTCCTGAACAGTTTATATCCATCCATGACAGTACTCCAATCATGTGAGTTATCCCACCAAGTCTCTGTTATTCCAATTACATCATAATTCCCTGACTGTGCCAGGACTTCTAGTTCTCCCTGCTTGTTCCCCAGGCTTCTTGCGTTTGTGTATAGGCACTTAAGATAACTCGCTGATTGTCCCGCTTTCTCAGTCTGAGACAGGAGTCCTCCCCTCTTGCAGTCTCCTGCTTGTGCTTCCTCCCAGTATCCCACTTCCCCACTTACCTCGGGGCTTTGGTCTCCTTCCCCCGGTGAACCTGGTATGGCCTGCCATACCATTTCCATAACCCTGTGTGGCCATTAGGCCAAAAAGTTTGCCCACCCCTGCTTTAGATAATTAAGGGATTTTTAATAATGAAATTTATTTTAAACTATTTATTCTATGTAAGGTAGGCTAATCAGTTTCACTTTCATGTCCTGACAGACACTTATAATTACAGCTCTAGCAAATTCAGGGTCCATTTTGGTCAATTTCACAGTCATCGCATTTCAAAAATAGTCAGTTTCACAGTTTACATCTGTTTACGACTGAAATTTCATGGTGTTATAACCAGGCGGACCTGACCCAAAGGGGGTCATGGGGGTTGCAAACTATTGTAGGGGAGGTCATGGGATTACCACCCTTACTGCCCAGCTCTGAAGGCAGCACAGCCATGGAGCTTCATGCAGCTGGGGTAGGTTCCCGGAGATAGGTCTGATCTGACCCTGGGAGTGGGGAAGAGGAAGTCCCCCAGCCCAGCCAGGACTAGCAGCTGGAGCCCGGCGCACAGTAGGAGCCACTGGTTGGGGTGCCCCCAGCAGCACAAGGGAGATCAGACCCACCTCTTCTACACTAGCTAGATATCACAGGGGAGATCAGATTTCATGGTCTGGGATGTATTTTTCACAACCATGAATTTGGTAGGGCCCTAGTCAGAATATGGCAGTACTTGGATTGTAGATAGTGCAGGGGATGTTTGTTTATAAAATCTTTCTTCCTTGTAATTTAAAAAAAGTCTTTTGAAACATTTCTCTTGATCTAGCCTTTTATATTAATATGTTTTTATAAAACTTAAGTATTGTGCTAGATTGATCTTAGTGCTAAGATAGTATAGAATACCTCATGAAAGTCCTTGCAGAGTCTTGCCTACCAAATGCTAAAAAGACTAGTGTAATGTTAATTCCTGTAATCTTCTATGCACAGTTCTAATTGTGCATTAGTGAACAGTTAATCTTTCTGTTTTTCATCTAAGCTCATGTTTGAAATGAATTTTTATGGCAGTGCTTAATGCCATTAAAACGCAAAAACATTTAAATGTTTGGATGGATTTAATAACTGATAAGATTCAAAGTCATGAGTTAGGCTTAAAAATATGAATTTGGCCTAAAAATCACATTTAAACACACAATTTGGGTTCTTTTTATTTGCCTTCTGGCTTTTGAGCCTTTAGAGTTCATATTTTCAACCTTTTCTCCACAACTGTGAAGACTAGAAACTTTTCTTAATGGAACCTAAGAGTCTTAATTAGTAACAGGAGCTGGGTCTTTAAGAAAACACAAGTCTGGTTGTAATTGGTGTTTTGTTTTTTTTAAAGGGAGTTGACATCACTATAATTTTTCAAGATACCATCTATGCAGAGTTTTCGCTTTTCTAGCTTAGCTTTTTAGTAAGAAACCAGAGGAACTTGTCCGATCAGCCAGAGTGGGGTAGGGTTCAAACCAGGCTTCCCTACTCGCCATTATGCATCATCTCCTGCAGAGTGTAAATGCTTCCCAGACAATGTTGTGTTGCTTAAATAATCAAGAGCCAGTTTCCTAGTAGCCCATCTTTGTCCTGTTTGATCCTGAATTAAGGTGGGTAGAATTTGACATTAGTTACTTTTTGATAGGATTAGGTGATCATTCAAATTAATGCTTTTTGGATTTCAAGCATATCACACTCCCTAATAGCATGTGTTTTTAAAATAGTTTAATCCACTCATTGAAGTTAAAATTCTTTCTTTATAGATTTATAAACTTGATGTGTAATGAATGTTCTCCATTTTTCTGTTTCACCTCTCTAACAATAAGCCAAATTATGACAGCTCTGTCACATTACTTGTATGTTCCTATTTTGAAATGTTGTTACCTTTATTTCAGAATAAATATTTAAACAAGGCAAAGCATAGATTCCTCATTCAAGGTTATGTCAATGCTAGGTTTGAAATTCAGTAGCAGTCAGTTTTCAGTTATCCAAGAGGAGGAAAAAAACATGAGTAGAAACCTTTATTTTTCTTTTCCAGAATTTATCCAGCAATTATGGCAACTTTTTCTAAATTCGTTTTCTCTTTTTGTTGGAGATCAAGCATGAGAGTAGTTCTCTCTCCTCCCCACAAAAAATGAAAAGTAATATAAGGCACTTTTAGAATGTGTCTTCTCAGCCATGTAACTGTATCATTGCTAGTGAACTGCCATAATCCCACATTTGAAGCTAACTGCCAAGTAATTTTTTAACTACCTTAGGGATTTTTGAGGTGCTGACTTTTGTCTTTGAGTAATAAATACTAAAATGTGCTGCCTCCCTCTATGCACTGCAGCTCTGATGGTATCTTGGGGGTTGGAGGACGAGATGAGAAATTGAAATTGCTTTGGGAATTTACTTAAATCTGAAAAGAGAATGTATTTGAAAACAAGCAAAAAAAATTGTTGGTTTAAAAAAAAATTGAAAATGCAGGTCTGTATGTCAGTGTTCATTAATCTGAAAGCCATGAGTAAATCTTTCTTTTGTTGCGTGAGTGAAAAAAGTGTTTTTTTAAAATGGTAAAATGATAGATAGTATGGCAACATTAAATTTAATAAACACATTTTAGTGGCCAGTATAATCAAACAGTGTTCTTTCTGCAATCTGCTAGAAATGTTTTGGTACATTCCCCTGTAGGAAAAAACAAAGAATTTCCACTTGCTTTTAAAGCATGTTTAGGGCTTCACTGAAAAATTCCAAGAATCCAAATGTAATTTGTGTGTAACTTGTTCCAAAGCTCAACACATTTCAAGAAGATGAACTTAAATGCTGTACTGAAAGGGTGTTTTTTAAAGCTAATTCTGCTACAGCATGCTGTACAAAGCAATTTATTAGGTTTTAATTTCCTGTAGTTAGCCTTTATCAGTCAACATAATGAAAAAATGATCTTTCACCATTTTCACTGTGAACTCGTACGCATAAACTAATTCCAGTATTTGCCAGATGTGGGAAATATTCTGTGCTAGCCTTCTGAAAGTCAGTGTTATCTTCTGTCCTCTTTAATTTCTCACATGTGGATTCTAAACACTGTCTTCAAAAGGATATTAGCCTGAGACCACCCAAAAGCACCTAACTCCCACTTGTCTCCTGCACTATCTTTTCTATGTCTGCGAGATCAATTTGTCAATTACATCCACATATCGGGCTTTTCTGTGCATATATGCAGTAAGCAAAAAGCTGGTGAAAGTTGAATTTCATGTTTTCTGCTGATCTTATTTTTTCATGTCCAACATCCCAAGTTTTGCATTTTCCATTAAATTTGTGATCATAATGAAAATATTACAGCCTGGTTTCATGAGTTACACTTTAACTTGTCACATAAAACATAGATCACACCTGTTGATACACATGGTATTAACATTCTCTGAGCTGGGAAAATCCTCACTATTACATTCCTCCAAACTTTTCCCCCTCCAAAGAAACAAATGGATTTTGCTTTAATTTATGGCCTGATCCTGAGGTGTGCCGAGTACGTGGGAATTGGCATCTTTCAGGATCATGCCCTGAATGACTGTACAGAGCTATCATAATTGCTTAGTGAGAGCATGTTTGTTACAGACTACATAAATGTAATAACTCGGTGATTCTTTGGTTTAATATCCCTGCTTCCTAAAATATAAAATGTACAGTATTGGGGAGATGGGATTTTATTCTTTAACTTTTTCATGAATCATACAGAATGCTAAAACAGATGTCTTTTTATTTAAAAAACCACCCTTTTTTCCCCCTCTTACCACAGGATAATGAAAAGAGGACCCCTTTACATGCTGCTGCCTATCTGGGAGATGCAGAAATTATTGAACTACTTATTTTATCTGGTATGTTCTGTTCATGTTAATGAAAAAAATTCTGTGCACACTTTAAATGTACTTTTAGTTTTCATAATTTTATCAGGCTATTTAATGTACTAAGAATTCAGTTGAAATTTGGGGATTTTTGTACTTAAACTTTAGTTTACAGACTCCTTAATTCAAACCACTGTTTTAATAATTTTCAGTTAATATAAAAAGTACCTGCTAGTGGTAAACTTTCTCTGTAATGTCTGCTATTTATTAGTATTTATAACCAAATTCAGTTGGTTCAAAAGTCTGGACTGAGCTGTATTTAAATGCGTGTAGTTAATATCTAAATGTTAGCATACATTTTTTACTATAGCGAATTTAGAAAAATGAGTAGATGTTAACATTGAAAATGGCATTCAAAAGTGCTGATATTTCTACAGATTAAGAAGAACATTTTTTTTCTAGTTATCTTTTGCTAACTCATATACACACAACATTTTTAGGACCTGATAAGAATGAAATAAAAATTTAAAAATAATTTTTCATGTTTACTACTTCACTTGCAATACAGAATGCAAGTAGTGAGGCAGTATGATCTAGTGGTTAAACCAAGAGATCAGAGTTATTCTAGCTCTGGTAGTTTTGAGGCTTTATTTGTGATTGTAAAGTGTTTTGAGATCCTGCAGTGGAAGAAATTACAGAATTATAAAGTACAGAATCTCTTTAATCTGCACTTCACTAAACAATATACCTTATCTGCTCAAAAACTTCAGATCTTTTCCCACTTCTCAGCTTTAAAAGTAATATAATTTACTTCAGTGAGGTATGTTATAGGAGAGCTGGTAGCACTTCCCATTTTAAGATCCTATTTTCTGTTGCTTATAACTTTGCAGGACTTCAATCATTTTGATTGAAAACTTCCATGCTAAATGTCTGCCTGAGGCTGATTTTTTTGGGAAACTTTCAGCCATAATGGTTTTGCCATTTGAGACCAAGATTAGAGAAAAGTATGTTGTTTTGCCCATGTTAAAAATTGATGACTTTTTCTTTGAGAGGCTTGAATGCACCCCAAGCTTTGCACTAGGGACTTGAAATTTGAAAGAGGTGGTGGCCTTTGTGTCTATCAGGGATGTGCCTTTTGCCAGCCGTGTGAAAAATTTGGCCAAGTTATAAGCCTTTCAGAAACCAGAGTTCACACATACTCAGCAGAGACTTGGTAGAGCTTCACAGTTCCCTGAAGATTCCATCCATAATGGGCATGTTCCAGCCCAGGGCTGCCAGGGCTAAGCGGACTTTCCTTGCCATTTCAGTTTTCAGATGCTTGGGGCCGTGCCAGGTCAGGCACCAGAACTGAGAGCAGCCAGCCTATTTCTCAGCTCTCTGTGCCCTCCCGCTGAGTGCAAGTAGCATGAAGGAGGAAGCTGCATTATTTGAATGCAAAAGGAAAAAGAACCTGGCCTGGAGGGCTGGATACGAGGAGTAGATTGGGACAGGGAGTCTGGTGGCAGGGTCTATCTCAGACTAGCTTGATAAGGAGATTTGTACTGGGAGACGGTGGGAAACAGGGAGGTGGGTGGGTGGGTGGGGGAGCAGACTGAGAGCCAGTGGATGGAGGGGAGACTGGATGAGGAACTGAAAGGGACAACTGGGACTGGCTGGGCAAAGAGCTGGGGTGGGCGGGGGGGGGGGGTGACATGGGACACCACGATTAGATGGGGAGCTCTGAGAAGGAGATGGAAACTGGGGGCCAGTGGGGATGGGGCTACAATTGGAGGCCAGAGGGAAGACAAATCAGACAAGGAGATGAGAGGAAACTGGGAATGGCTAGGTAAGGAAATTGGGAGTAGGGTGAAATACCTGAGTGGAGATTAGGACTAGCTAGGTGAGGAGAATAGGACTTGGATGAGGAGAACTGAGGCAGACACAGGTTGGAGGGAATGGAGCAGAAGGGGGTCGATCTTGTGGGAATGGGCAGTAGAGTCTGGGTCCTCTAGTGCCCACTGCCCTCCAGAGCCTGGCATGGAGCCCATGGTTCCTGAGTCTCGCCATTCTTCTACCAAGAGTTTCACAGATATTTGCTGACAGCAAAGTATCTCATCTGCCTCTAATGTTGGTCCATGTAGAGGATGACAGTCTACTATTGTTACCAGTTACTCTGCTAAAGCAGCAGAGGTCTTTGTGGATCTAAACCTTCCAATCTTGCTAATGACCCATGTGGATGTCAATATGATGACACATAATGAATTTTATATTTTTTTCAGTTTGCTTTTTTTTAAAACCCAGCAAATTACATGCACAAACTATGGTAAAATAACATTATTAGGCTTGCAAAATCAAGCACTTGAAAGATAGGAAATGCATAGGCAACCTTAATTCTGGCATCTGTAATTTGGCCCCATTGTGCATCTGCATTATGATAGTCTTTAATTACATGCCACATACAGTTCTTTCACACAGGACTTGTGCTTCCTTCAGTGCCCAGGATGGACCTACTCTGAGGATTGACCAGGGTTGTATAGTGAAGGAGACTGTCCTCTATAGGACCCCGCCTCATTTTTTGCAGAAATTGGAAGGTTGAATAGTGAATGAGGCAGGGGATTGCAGGAAGAGATAGGAGAGTCTGGTTACGGCAGTTGAATACTGTCCTGAGGAAATGGAGCCTATCTTTGTGTCTGTGTGATGATAGGGAAGTTGCTTAAAAATCTAACTTTTCCACAAGTGGTCAGTAATTCCTCATTTCATGGGTGTCTGTCTTAAGAACCTGCGGTTTGATTTGCAGAAATGCTGAGGACTCTCAGCTGAAACTGAAATCAGTGAGTACTATATAGTATAATGTTAAGTACTCTAAAAAACCATGTCGTAACTGTCTCAGATTGGGCACCCAAAATAATGTCTGTGCCTCAGTTCTCAGTCCCTAAAATAGGGATTATTAACCTCCACTGTATGGTGGCATTGTGAAAATAAATTAATGTTTGTGAAACACTCACTCACATAATATAATGATGAGCACCATAGAGAAAAGCCCATGAGGAAAGTACTAATTCTGTCTTCAGAGCATGGTTTGAGTAGTGTGCAGTAAATAAGGCCTAGAGTGTTAGATTCAACAATGAGGAGAAAACAAAATATTGAATAGCTGCTCATTAAGTGAGCAGTATCTATTCTGAATGAAGGAGTCGTGTGGAAAAAATAGTATGTGATGATGTAATTAAAGACTGTATAATAATGCATATGCACAAAGGGGCTGGATAAAGGTTGTATAGACAATCTTAATTCTTGTATTTTCTAACTTTTGAGTGCTTTATTTTGTAACCTTAGTATTTTTGATGTGTAATAAATATACTGTAGTACATTTTGAAATTCTATAAATTAAAAACCAATCTACAATTATCATACTATACGAGCAAAGTAAATTGCAAAGAATTTTCTTTGCTTTGCTATTGTTTCTCTTGAAGTCTGATCTAAAGCCCATTTAAGTCAATGGGAATCTTTCCACTGATATCAGATCCTTACTTGTCAGTTTCCCAAAGTATGCATGTAACTACATAGAAGTAGTTCTATTAAGTTCAGTTGGTCTATACACTTCAGTAACTGTTCTTTGGATTGAAGCCTAACCCACAAAATGTTGTAATTAAATGAGTTTTCTAGTTCTTAGTGTAAATTATATTGGCTCTACTGTCACATTATGTTATAGATGCTGCAGAACTATGGTACTGTTAAATTCCTTTATTTCCCACACACACACCCCAAAAAAACCCCAAAACAAGAGCACCCCATACACTACACAAACACTACAATGTCTCTTAAAAAAAAAAATCCTGGGAGTGAAAATTTTTTTTAGAAAACAGTTGGTTTTGGAAAGTGTGAGATTTCTTTCCCCCCCCCCCCCCTCTTATTTGTTTGTATAATTTGAAAATTTTTTTCTGTACCAAATTTCTCTAAGTGTAAGTATGTTACAGGATCCATATTGTTTGTTCTCAGTGCATAACTGAGTCTTCCCTTAGCTCAAAGTTTCAAACTTTTAGCATTAGTAGACATGTCTTGAGCATTCTGCATTTGGGTGTTGAACACTAGGACACTTGTTCTGAGTAAACCTCTGTCTGCAGTCTTTGTTGCTACTGTGGCTTGTCTTGGTTTCCAAGCCTGTAGGATGGGAGAGGCCTGAAATTGACAATGTCGGATACAAATTTCCAGCAGAGAGAAAATATTCCTCCCATGACTTCCAGCTCACTTCCTGACAACCATATTTCCTTTCCTCCTGAAACAATACCTCTCAGAACTCTTGAAAGTAAGCTAGTCCCTAAAGGATTCACCCACATTGTCATCAGATGATGTCTGCCTACCTGCTGATGAACAGCCAGCGTGTCATAATCATCAAATTCTGTTTGGTCTAAAAAGACTTAACTAACATCTCTGGCAAACATCTGTAAATTTGCAGAGAGGCTGGATAGGTTAAATAGAATCATAGAATAACAGGGTTGGAAGGGACCTCAGAAGGTCATCTAGTCCAACCCCGTGCTCAAAGCAGGATCAATCCCCCAGACAGAATTTTGCCCCAGATCCCTAAATGGCCCCCTCAAGGATTGAACTCACAACCCTAGGTTTAGCTGGCCAATGCTCAAACCACTGAGCTATCCCTCCCGCAATGATGAAATATGAAACAGCAACAACACATTGAAGGCACATGATGGTTTCATCACATTAGAACCAAGAATGTTAGGCATTGAACCAACTGACTCAATGCTGGTTCAGTTGGCGTGGCTATCTGCGCCGTGTGCCAGACTCCATACCAGCCTGCCTGCTTTGTGTTTGCTCTAGCAAAAGCTGGTTGGAGAAGACCTCGCAGACTGCCTCATGCAGGCTGGAGGGATGTCAGGGCTCCCAACTTTGTACATCTCAGCCTTAATATAGATCAGGCTAGAACACTGGCAGGAGACTGGGCTCTCTGGAAATGGGTGATTGGAAGTATCCACTGTGTTCTCCATGAGCAGGAGAATTAATGAATGGATGAGTAGGTGAAGAGAGATCTATTGTGAATAATCTTAATAAGAATTCTTTGAGAATCCTCTACATATTCCCACTTATAGGCTACGCTGGCTGGTGCAACTCAGTCATAGACTTTAAAGCTGGAAGGGATCACCAAATCAGACAGTGGAATCTTCTTGTGGCAGTGCCCACTGAAGTGCTTGCATGTCCCTCTGACCGCTCCCCTCAGAGTTCCTGAATATTCTGAGGGATGAAGCTGTAAAAGGGTGCATGGTGCTCTCTGTTGTCTCAGTTCCTAGCAACATCACCAGCAAATGGACATGAACTTCTCTAGATCCCTCAGATCTGGCACCTTCTCTCAGAAATTTTTAGCGTCTTGTGTAGTATTTTACTCTTGGTGTAGTTGGTATAATTAGGAAAAAAATAGTTTGTTTAAGCTAGTTCTTCTTAGATTAGTTAAGTAGCTGTTAGGCTTGGTTCTGTCTCAGTTTCATGTGGCAAAGAGATGTGGTTTTAAGAGCTGTGAATCATGTCAAATGGTCTTTCCAGCATCAGACACCAACGTCAGGTTTTTAGCGTGTTTTGATGATGGCTACTGTCCTTTGAGGTGTCCGAGGTTTTCTGTCTGCATTATGTTCATTCTGAGAGCATGTGGTCTGAGAGCACTCCTGATATAAGAAGCTTTGGCAGCGAAGCCACTCAGCTCTGATACCAATAAGGGATCCAAGCACAAACTCACAGAAAGAATGCTATGATGAAAGCTCCAGCTTGTGCTCTAGGATAGAGTTCCATGACTGCCTCAGTCAGTTTCCAAGGCATCCGATCCAACACTAAAAGCCCCAAAGGATGTGTTGGCCAAGTTCTGAGAAAAGCCATTGGATCAGTCTGCTTCAGTTCTGGAAAAGAAGGCAAAGAACTGAAAGGTTCCTGCTAGCAGTGCCAAGTCCCAGTCAGGAAATTAGTCTGATCAGTCAACATCAGGCCCTGAACCAAATGCTATGAGTGCTGACCATGCATAAATCTTATCTAATTGATCCAAGGACTGGATCAGATCCAAAGATAGACCTGGAACCAGCAACAATTTTCTTCATCGCTAATTTATGCAGTTCCTTCAGTTTCACTGGTAGCCGAAATAATCACATGGATCCCATGCTGTATCTGTGAGGCTTGATATCTAAAGGAGGAAAGATGAAACATCTCTCAAATTATCCTTCTCTGATCTCACTCCTGAAAAATGAAAGAGATTGAAGTATCTGTTTTCCCGAGAGACTTCCTTACCTCTGCCCAAAACACCTTCAAGCCCAGCCAGTAAAGTGGTCTTGCCTTTCACTATGTTGCATGTGCCAGGTTCTCTGGTTTCTCTGTAGCAGATCCAAGGTCAGATCTGCAGTCCAGAGATGAACAGGATTGGGCTAAGTTTTCAGAGATCCTTCCTAGTTTTCACCCTCAAAAAAGAGAGAGTATTTCTAGATATGGAGCATACCCTCCAGGTTATGATATGGTATTGGAATAAGAGAACTGCAGCAACTGGCAAATTCCACCATGGGTGGTGTGGCCATATTGGCAGCCATCTACGCTCTGTAGAGAGACTCCATAGCATCATTGGCATAAGAACTCCCTTCTCTTTTGAGGTCAGGAAAAAACTTGTCCATCAAATCCGAGCTTCACATTCTCCCACCATAGTGCCTGACCCTCTGTTGGAGGAAGATGAGGAGCCTGTGCTTCAGATGGAATACCAGAAATTAGAGCCAAATGTAGAAACTGGTTTTTATCACATAAAAATGTTGGAGTAGCTTCAGCTTCCTCTCTCTCTGAGGATTCTTTACAGTTTCACAAGCTTATAGACAGGATGGCAATGACTTTGAAACTCCTATCTGTAATACCAGAGGAAATCTATCCATTATTTGACATTCTAATTGCCCCATTGGAGGTTACTCTTATAATATTAGATTGACTGACTATTGCAGGCTGCAGTAGTCACTGCAATTGGTAAGGAAGTGTTGTTTTGCTTCGCTTGGAAAAAGAGTAACAGATTGCAAGGCAATGATGTTGCAGCATAAATATCACTTATAGGAAAAGATTTCTGTATTTGCTTTTGGAAAAGCAATTACTCAAAATAAATTGACTAACATGTTAATAACTGAAGGTTGGACTATAACGAAGCATGTCCTCAGCATCAAAAGAAGCTCTCCAATAAACCAGCTTAGGCAGCAGCATCTACTTCTTTGCTGAAGAGTCATATGGTCTTTTTCTTTCCATCCAGAAACTGTGTTGAAGATTGGAAGATCTTCCTTTGGAAGGAAATCAATTATTTAGTAATAAGATGAAATGTTGGTCTGTGGCATGCTCTTTAGGTGCCTTTCCACCTGTGAGAAGGACCACCTCTGGTCCTATATTCTGATACCATAGACCATTTATCCGCAATCATCTTTTGTCTTTATTCTCAGGGACGTCACTTTCAGCAGCAACAACCCAGACCTGTGCAAATGCACCAGAAGAAAATCTTAAAACCATGAATGAAGTAAAAGCAGCCTTCAGTTTCAACTCCAGGTATAAATGGCAGGCCTCAAATTTGACACAAGGACCAGGAGCTTCAAATTAACCTGCACTGACCCTATCTTTGAGAACAGACAGTTTTGCTGTGTCAATGAATGGAAGTCCATAACATCAGACAAAAGGATTCTGGAGATAAACTGAGTTGTATTAACATCTTCTGTTGAGACCCTACCGTCACCAAACCCGCTCCCTTCTGTGTTCAGGGGCCCCTCTCATGTGTCCATGTTAAGATCAGGGATTTAATCCTTGTTATAAGTGGGAGCAATAAAGAAGGTTCCAAGGGAATTTAGAAATCAGGGCATATACTCCAGATGTTTCTTCATACCAAAGAAAGGAAGAAGGTTTGATCAGATATTAAATCTAAGGAAGTTCAGGGTCTTCGTTAGGAAATTCTGCTTCTGCATGTTGGCACTAGCATGTTCCATAACCTCCTTTTCCACCCTGCATGTGTGCTTGTAGATAATCTGTCTTTTTACACAACATAGTTGAGAAATTTATACAAGGGCTTGCTAATATATATCCACCATTGAAAGACCTAGTTCTCTTATGAAATCTCAGTTTAGTTCTAATGCAAGTCAAGTCTCCATCTGAGTCTACAGCAGAATGGTCTCTTTTTTTCCATGTTGGCTATTAAAACCGCTTTTATAATAGCGATAACGTTAGCTAGGTGACACTGAGCTGCCTGCCCTCATGGCAGATCCTCCTCCTCCTCCTCATGAAAATTGATGAATCGTCCTTACCCCAAATTCTTACCTAAATATGACTTCCATATTTATCAAACAATAAATTTACCAGTTTCTTACCTAGAACTCAGTCATAGGATGCGTCAGGGTTACATATGTTAGACACTGAGGCCTCTAGCCTGCTCTCTGAGCTGGACTAAGGAATTTTGCAAGTCCTTCAGTCCCTTTGTCTATAAAAAATAACTATAAAGATCAGGCTGTCTCTTCACAAACGTTAGATGGATTGAGACAGGATATGGAGGAAAGCTATAGACCAGTATTTCTTTCTCTCTCTGTGGGGCTTAGGTGACACTCCACTATGCAATGGCTACCCCCTAGCGTACCTTGGCCATATTCTATTCACTAAGATATGTAAGGCTGCTACATGGAGCTTGATACACACGTTTACAAAACACGCAGACCTAGTCCAGAGCCGATGCTCAGCTTTGAAATGTAGTACTTCAATGCCTATTCGGTTACTACCCCGAGTTCCACCTTCTATTGATGAGGTACTGTTCACCAATCTATTTTATGAGTAGGAGTATGCACAGAACACTCAAAGAAATTGAAGGTTACTTACCTATAACTGCAGTTCTTTGTGATGGACTTTACATATTAACACTCCCTGCTTGCCTTCCCTTCTTTCTTGGAGTCCTAATAAATCTTGACTCTACGGCAATGGTAGAAAGAATTGAGGTGGCAAAGGGTACTTGTATAGTTTTTGCCCTCAAGGTTCAAGAGTGCTGTGGAGAGAAGTAGAAGGGGTGTGTGAGCTCTTGAATGTGCAGTGCTATGAGAACGTTTTACCACCTATGTTGGGTTGGCTGGTGCAGCCTATGAGCGTAAAGATGCAAAGTCCATCTCAAAGAACTCTGGATACAAGTAAGTAAAATAAATCCATTACCGATAAATGAAGATTAAAGTGCCTAATATGAAATAATCTCTGGTTCTAGTTTAAAGTAACTGTAGATGTTGTACTTCAAAATAATGTGTTGGAGGTGGGATATACTTTTTCATATAACTCAATAAAGAAACATAATGTCATTCTTGTCAGTTGTATTACTATAATTCTGTATTCTGATGTCTTGACATAGAACCATAAATGCATCTGTTCACACAGAGTAATTTCATTCTATATAATTATAGTAGCCAGGTAAATACATCACAGAAAATTAATGTGACTTAAGTTATACTAACAAAATGAATTTGCTTAAAAAAAAAAACCCTTTCACCTCCAAAAGAAGTCTTTGTGGGTAAGGATTAAACCTTCTATCAGGTAAGTGCTGTGTGACTAACTGAAATTTTTTTACCCTTTCATTTGTCTTATTTCTTAAAGTTTCTTATCTGTGATATTATTTTACTACATGTGATATTTGGCAAACCTAACTTAGCTAGGTGTGTTACATTCTTGGAATATCTTTTTAAGGACATTACTTTGCTTTTTGGGGACCTGTGCAAAAATCACACTAGTCCTACCTAGCCATTTATTAAAGCCTTGAAAGAGAGCTACTTGCTGTTGATGACTGATGGTTTTGTGGCTGATGTTAATGGAGGCAGGGATGTTGTCTAGCCTTTTAGTACTTCCATAGCTCTGGAACTGTAGGAATGAAGAGAAATGTCAGTTTTGAGTGAGATGAAGATGGGAGGTTTTAGAAAGGTTGTTGCATCTCCACTGTCTTCTAAAATCTGTATAGTGTTGGAAAGCCACCACTGCATATACTCAAATCAGCATGGGAGTGAATGAGGCTTCTGCCATATTCCCTCCCATTATCCCTTAATAGAAAGGGTTTCATGCAGTGGTCATATTGCATAGATACTATCTGGTAAACCACCTCCCCTTCCCCCCCATCACCTTCTGTTCACAGTTGCCTAACAGCCTGTGGTAACAACAGCAGTTGCATATGTAGAAAAAGTGATTAATGTATTCTGAATTGCCTTTTTATTAGAGTTTAGCAGAGGGAAATGTGGTGCTAAGTCACATTGCTACCAAGTGCTCTGCAGACCAGAGTTAAGAACTTTTGCTAGAGTTTTATTGCTCCTCCTTACTGTTCTTTGGTGGAGGTAAAAGAGTTGGGGATGGGAACATGTCTTGATCTCCTTCCAGAAGTGCTGAAAGTAACAATTTCAATTCTATGGCAATCAATGGAGAAGAGATACATTTGTCAAGTGCATAACCATCTCTCTGTAAGGATAGGCAGGATTACCTAGAGGGTAGAGCACTGAACTGGGACTCGGAATACCTGGGTTTTATTCCCACCTCTGCTACTAGCCTGCTGGATGACATTGAGCAAGTTCTTTGTGTCTGTGTCATTATCTCTATTTTACAGATGGAGACAAAGATATTGACCTCCTTTCTAAAGTGCTTTCCCCAAACCCAGTGAGCTTCAGTACTACACATTCTGAGAAATTCTGGCTGCCATCTCAAGAGTCTGAGTCCTCTGCTTTGAATAAAGACTTCAAGAAAAAAACAAAAAATTACTGGCAAATCCTCAAATAGGAATTTATCCTAGCCCAAGCTGTCTATTTCCCTCAGTGACTCAGACCGGGGTTCCTCTTAACCAAACTTTTTTTTAAACTTAAATTTCTGCAAAGATTTCTTTCCTTCCTGAAAGGACGTTAAAGAAACTGACAACTTCTAGGCAGGATTTGGACTTCCCACAAAAATGATTATCTACCTCCACCCTACCTCAAGATCCATTCAGTTCCCAAAAGACTGAATTTAGTTGCCTGGAGTTTGAGGGGGGGGGGTGGAACATTTATCAGTTAATTAATATTGTGATCGTTCCCAGAATGTGCTAGGCATTGTATAGACACATTCCCTGCCCTTAGGAGCTTAGTCTAGAAATACAGAATATAAAGCAAAGGGATTCAACATTACAAGCAAAATGATCTGCGTGAAAGTGGGCAAGTGTCTTGTCAGATCTATTGCCTTGGGGTTTTAAAATGTATCTCCAACTAATATGCCTACAATGAAATAATTTATTCGATGCATGACAGAAATGAATCTTCAGAAGGGATTTAATGAGAAGGGTAGCAGTCCAGTCCAGGGAAGGGTATTTTAGCTTGGGGGCGGAGGTGGGCAGCCTGCATGAAAGAAGGCGAAGAGATTCTTGTGGATGTATGAGACATCAAGGCTTCTGTCAGTTGCGGGGCAGGCGGTTCAATGAGGTAAGAGACATAGTCAGATACATAGGGGGTGTAAAATTTCATAGGTCTTTGGAAATACAGATGAGAAGATTTGCTGAGGTGGAAAATGTGTACCCATAGAGAGATTCCTGAAGAATTCACAAATCTTTGGACCACCTAAATGTTGGATAGACTGGGGTGGGATGAAGTTGGGATTGTGTATGACAACTGAGGAGGTTGCAGTAATCCAATAGAAAAGACTTATGACATGGACAAGAGTTTTAGTTTTCTCGATGGAAAGGATATTGATTTCTATTACAACACGGAACCAAAGTCTACAGTGCTCACTTATATATTATTATTTTTATTACAAATATTTGCACTGTAAAAATGATAAAAGAAATAGTATTTTTCAGTTCACCTCATACAAGTACTGCAGTGCAATCTCTTTCTCGATAAAGAGAACTTACAAATGTACTTTTTTTGTTACATAACTACACTTAAAAACAAAACAGTGTAAAACTTTAGCGCCTACAAGTCCACTCAGTTCTACTTCTTGTTCAGCCAATTGCTAAGACAAACACGTTTGTTTACATTTACGGGAGATACTGCTGCCTGCTTATTTACAGTGTCACCTGAAAGTGAGATCAGGCATTTGCATGGCACTTCTGTAGCTGGCATTGCAAAGTATTTACATGCCAGATATGCTAAACATTCGTATGCCCCTTCATGCTTCTATGCTGATGATGCTCGTTTAAAAAAAGGAGTGCATTAATTAAAAATTTGTGACTGAACTCCTTGGGGGAGAATTGTATATCTCCTGTTCTGTTTTACCCCTTATCTGCCATATATTTCATGTTGTTATAGCCGTCTTGGATGATAACCCAGCATATGTTTGTTTTAAGAACACTTTCACAGCAGATCTGACAAAATGCAAAGAAGGTACCAATTTGAGATTTCTAAAGATAGCTACAGCACTCGACCCAAGGTTTAAGAATCTGAAGTTCCATCCAAAATCTGAGAGGGACGAGGTGTGGAGCATGCTTTCAGAAGTCTTAAAAGAGTCACACTCAGATGCAGAAACTACGGAACCTGAACCACCACCACCAAAAAAAAAAAAATCAACCTTCTGCTGGTGGCATCTGACTCAGATGATGAAAATGAACATGCGTCAGTAAGCTCTGCTTTGGATCATTATTGAGCAGAACCTATGATCAGCATGGATGCATGTCCTCTGGAATGGTGGTTGTCCCTTCATGCTTCATATGAATCTTTAATGCATCTGGCACGTAAATATCTTGCGATGCCAGCAGGGGCGGCTCTAGGCATTTTGCCACCCCAAGCATGGCAGGCAGGCTGCCTTCGGCAGCTTGCCTGCGGAGGGTCCGCTGGTGCCACCGAAGGCAGCCTGCCTGCCGCCCTCGCGGCGCTGGCAGAGCGCCCCCCGCAGCTTGCCACCCCAAGCACACGCTTGCGGTGCTGGGGTCTGGAGCCATCCCTGGACGCCACCTACAACAGTGCCGTGCTAACGCCTGTTCTCACTTTCAGGTGACATTGTAAACAAGAACCAGGCAGCACTGTCTCCTGCAAATTGTAACTTAACTTGTTTGTTTAAGCGATTGGCTGAGGTAAGACCGAGTGGACTTGTAGGCTCTAAAGTTGTGCATTGTTTTATTTTTGAATGCAGTTATTGTTTTGTACATAATTCTACATTTGTAAGTTCCACTTTCATGATAAAGAGATTGCACTACAGTACTTGTATTAGGTGAATTGAAAAATACTATATGTTTTTACTTTGCAAATATTTGTAATCAGAAATAAATATAAAGTGAGCACTGTATACTTTTTATTCTATATTGTAATTGAAATCAATATATTTGAAAATGTAGAAAACATCTAAAGATATTTAAATAAATGGTACTGTATTATTAACAGCGCGATTAATCGTGATTAATTTTTTTAGTTGCTTGACAGCCCTAGCTTAAAGTAATTTCCACTGTATTATGTTTAAGGAGACATTTTACCATGCAATACAGTACACATCTGTTTGGCCAAAATCTAAAAACTGTGCAAAGATAGTTACCCAGATCTGCAGGCATTTCGTAGATTTTGAAGTTTTTGCAGAATGGCTTTGAGTAAGTCTCATGGTAATATTTTTGAAAACATATTTTCCTGCCATAGCAGACATATGTTTTTATGTGCTATATAAACAAGTCTGAGATCTGGGTGAAATATATCCTTCAAATTTAAAAAAGAACTAACAGAGGGAGGACATTTCAGAACTTCTGAAAGTAATCTTGAATAAGTCACGAGAGTCAGCTAAGGCACCTGATAACTGAAGAAAAGTCATAGTTCCATTGTTCTTCCTCCTCAAAATGTAGGCACAATTAGCCCTGTGTGCACAGTTAGCCTTTTTTGCAGAAAAAAAATCTGTCACGTGGGCTACTTATTCACTGGCAACTGGAACTTTCCTAATGTATTGCCTCAATCCCTCCATCCTTGCTTGTCTTTTTAGAGTTCCTCTCTGGGCAGACAGTCCTAAATTAAGTTTTATAGGTTTTGTGCACTTCCTTTTAAAAATTTGGTGCCAGATTCAGCTATGGGGTACTCACTTAATAGAGTTACACCAGCATTACATTTGGCACCAAGTCTCAGCATAGCCTATGCATACCTTTTAAGCATTATGCATATGGCCACTGGCTGTGCAGATTAATTTTATTAAAGATGCCAGGACTAAAGAGATCAGTGTACTATTCCTTCAATATGAAACTTTGCAGGCGGCATATTCTGAGAACTCTATGTACACGTGACCGGTATTAAAATGTGGCTCTATTCAAAACAATGACTGTAAAAATAGCCTAGTTGGGTTTATATTTGTCTCAACTATGCTAGACTTTCTAAATTTCTGAGTAAAAAATAGCTTTCTAACTACCAGCCCTGTAAATTCAACTTTGCTAAGATTCTTTTCTGGTTTGTGCATCGCCTTTAACAAAGATTCTGAAGGCCAAACAAATTCTGGTCTCAGTTATGCCTGTAAAGTGAATTTATCAAATGTAACTGTGGGCAAGTTTGCTTGAAGGGAGGAACTTGATTGGCAATTCTGCTGATCAGGGTACCCTGGATGGAATACCAGGGTGGAATTAACTTGTTCCACCACAGGAGTGTAGTCTTGCGTGTCAACAGGAACAAAAACAGTATAAAATTGTCAATAGAGTAAATAGATATGACTGAATGTACATAGGGAACAGCTCTGTTCGGTATAAAAGTGCCATTTTTATGTAGTCAGTCTTTGGTATAAGACCATATTTTAAGTTCAAGGTAAGAAAGTGGCTGCTTGGGCCCTGCATCCCATGCAAAGTCTGCAATCCTTTGGCCTGCAGGGCCGGCTTTAGGAAGTGCGGGGCCCAATTCAAACATTTTCGGCGGGGCCCTGGCAGGGATGACTTAAAAAAAAAAAAGCCTTTCATTTCTTCCATGTATTATTTACTTTCCATAACTATATAAATAATAAAATTATATATTATGTACATTGCATCATATATGCTGTTGATTGGTTATTAATGACTGCTGTTTCACATGTGTGGGTCCCCGCCACTCCCTGGGGGTGTGCACATGTGTGGGTCCCAGCTGCTCCCTGCCCCTCTCATTGAAGCGGGTGTGCAGGGTTCCTGCCCTGGGAACTGCAGGGCAGCAGTGGACATGGGGCTGGTTGGAGGCAGGGCAGGGGCTGACTGGAGGGTAGGATCTGGCTGCAGGCAGGGCAAGGGGTGCGGGGCTGGCTGGAGACGGGAGTGTGGGGCAGGCTGGCTTCAGGCAGGGCCGCAGGGGGTGCAGCAGGGATTAGCAGGGCTGGAGACAGAGGAGTGCAGGACTGGCTGGCTTCAGGCAGGGGGGTGCAGCAGGGGTTGGCTGGAGACAGGGTAGGGGGTGAGGGGCTGGGTGTGGGCAGGGCGGGCAGTGCAGGGCTGGTGCAGGCAGGGGTGTGTGTGGGGCTGGCTGGCTTTGGGCAAGGCTGCAGGGAGGTGTGGTAGAGGTTGGCTGGAGACAGGGCAGGGGGTTTGGCAGGGGCTGGCTGTGGGCAGGGGGTGCAGGGCTGGCTGTGGGCAGGGGGTGCAGGGCTGGCTGCGGGCAGGGGGTGCAGAGCTGGCTGCAGGCAGGGGGGGCAGGGCTGGTGCAGGTAGGGCAGGGAGTGTAGCAGAGGCAGCTGGAGCCCCAGCCCTTTAAATAGCCCCCGGAGCCCCTCACTACCCCAGGGCTCTGGGGGCTATTTAAAGGGCCCGGAGCTCCAGCTGGGAGAGCAGGGCCACGGGGCTTGCTGCACTCCGGCCGGAGCTCCAGCCGAGGCCGCGGGGCTGTGGGGCAGCCGTGCTCCCACCGGTGCTTTGGTCAGGGGAGCGGGGCCACGGAAGACCCCGGAGCAGACCGCAGCCGGGGTAAGTTTAAAAACAAAACAAAAAAATTAAAAAGGCGCCTTAGGCGCGGGGCCTGATTCCCGGGAATCGGGCGAATCGGCCTAAAGCCGGCCCTGTTGGCCTGAAAACTCTTTTTGTACTGTGTAAGAATTACAGTGTTATATAAGTGGTATTTAGATTTGAAGAAATTTTATCATGAGTATAAAAACAGCTTAAATGAACATATTGATGTTCAATAAAGCTTATACTGATGGCTTCCTTAGTTCGTTACCAATAAAGGGAATAAAATAATAATAGTAGTAATAAATGCTGAGAGAATGTAGCGGCCAGTTATTTAAGTACACTTTGTAGAAGAAGCAAAGAGTCCTGTGGCACCTTATAGACTAACAGACGTATCTGATACTTTGTAGAAGAGTTAGCCCATCTCCAGTGAGAACTATAACAAAAGAAGGATTATTGTCAATGTAACTAATAAAACATCATGGGATGTGGTTTGTGCTGCATTTTGCCTTCAGCGTGCAGGCTGAGGCATGATGTACAGCCAAGCCCATTCAGAGTTGAAGAAATGAGTTCGGTAACATGTACCATGAAATGCGGTATTATAGCAGTACAGTTAAACCCTGTTATCTCGACGGCCTAGGGGTTTGCCAAAAGCCATCGAGATAACCAATGATCGAGATAAACCCCTATCCACCCCCCCCACCCCCTCCCTGCCCCCTTACCGCGCTGCCTGCACGTGGCTGGATCCGGCAAAGCGGAGCCGGGGCGGTGACGGGCGGTCGGACGGGCAAGCGGAGCCGGCGGGCGGGCGGCAGGCGGAGCCGGGACCAGGTATGTGGGGCGGGGACGGGCAGGGACCAGGTATGCGGGGCGGCGGCGGGTTTGGGCGGGGGGGGCAGGGGCAGGGACCGGGTATGCGGGGCGGGGACGGGGGGACCGGCGGGCGGGGAAGCGGAGCCGGCGGGCGGGCGGCAGGAGAAGCCGGGACCAGGTATGTGGGGCGGGGACGGGCGGGGGACGGGCAGGGACCAGGTTTGATGCGGGCCGGGGCGGGCGGGCGGGGGACAGGCAGGGGGACCGGGTATGCGGGGCGGGGAAGCGGGGGGACCGGATGGCGGGCGGGGAAGCGGAGCGGCCGGGGGGGGGGGGGGGCGGCAGGAGAAGCCGGGACCAGGTATGTGGGGCGGGGGGACCGGCGGGGACGGGCAGGGACCAGGTATGCGGGCCGGTGCGGGGCGGGGGGGGGACAGGCAGGGACCGGGTATGCGGGGCGGGGAAGCGGGGGACCGGCGGGCGGGGAAGCGGAGACGGCGGGCGGGCGGCAGGGGAAGCCGGGACCAGGTCTGTGGGGGGGGGACGGGCGGGGCCCCGGTATGCGGGTCCGGGCGGTTTGAGCGGGCGGGGACAGGCAGGGACGGGTTTGGGGGGGGGGGGGACGGGGGGACCGGCGGGCGGGGAAGCGGAGCCGGAAGCGCGGGCGCGGGCGGCAGGAGAAGCCGGGACCAGGTATGTGGGGCGGGGGGACGGGCGGGGGGACGGGCAGGGACCAGGTTATGCGGGCCGGGCGGGGCGTGGCGGCGGGGACAGGCAGGGACGGGTATGCTGGGGGCGGGCAGGCGGGGAGGGGGGGGAAGCGGAGCTGGGGGGGGGGGGGTACGGGGGGTAACCGCCGGGCTGGGGAGCCGGGCGGCCGGGGAACCGCGTGGCTGGGCGGCTGGTAGGGGACAGGCAGGGACCGGCGGGGAGGCGAGGCGGAGCCGGGGCGGGGCGGGCGGCAGGCGAGCCGGGGACCAGGTATGCGGTGCGGGTCCGGGCGGGCAGGCGGAGACAGGCAGGGACCGGGTATGCGGGGGGCGGGCAGGCGGGGAAGCGGAAGCGGAGCTGGGGCGGTGCGGGTACGCGGGGAACCGCCGGGCTGGGGAGCCGGGCGGCCGGGGAACCGCGTGGCTGGGCGGCTGGTAGGGGACAGGCAGGGACCAGGGCGGGAGGCGAGGCGGAGCCGGGCTTGGGGGCGGGCGGCAGGCGAGCCGGGACCAGGTATGCGGGTCGGGCGGGCAGGCGGAGACAGGCAGGGACCGGGGTATGCGGGGGGGCGGGCAGGCGGGGAAGCGGAGCTGGTGCGGGCGGCTTGGTACGCGGGGAACCGCCGGGCTGGGGAGCCGGGCGGCCGTGCGGGGGAACAGCGTGGCTGGGCGGCTGGGGACACGGTGGGTCGGGGACGGGCTCGAGATATTAGGGTTCTGCAAATCGACATAACAGATGAGAAACCCATAAGGCAAACAGGGCGTTTGGCGGTTCCTCTTGTAAACCGTCCACTTAATAGGGTTGGCAAGTTAACCGAGGTCGACATAAATGGGTTCCACTGTAGTATAATTATCAACGAGCTTCAGTGAGAATTTCATTTAAGATAGCTGGCAGTTGCCTATATGAAAAGGCAATCTTATCTATTTTTCCTTATACAAGTCTGATATTTAGGTCCCCTTCTGAGAAACAGACTTTGATATTCTTTTGTCACAGTAGCTACAGCATTTTTTGTATTGTTTACTTGAAAGGAACAGCTGTCTGGCCTGTATCTAATTGGTATTACATTTTTAGTTTTCCTTTTGTCATGTGAAAGAAAAAGTGTAGCAGTTTTTCCCCATCAAAACAGTCTTTCATAGTGCCCTGTTGCTTTAAGCAGTACTTAACAGGAATTCTTTAGCTGTTTCTTCTTTGGACAGTTAGGCATCCACTTCAGACATGAAGGGCACTTACAAATGTATTTTTTTCTCTCAAATCTGGTTTGCTGTCAAGTGGATGACATTTTTTGTAGAATATCTGTTTGAAATATCCTCTAAATTTTCTCTTCTCAATATATCATCCCCATTGTCCTCTGATGTGATCTCAGGCTTTTTTAGGTATAGAATATACAGACTCTAACCCTTAAGTTTGTGAAAACCTGAAATGGTGAGTTTGTGAAACTACCAAAGTTGTATTGTTATTCAGACAAACTAGTCACTTTAGATCGTGACCTTTGAATGGCAGAAACAGAATAGCAAAAATACGTCATTGTTATTAGGCTAACTTCACTATTAACATCTCCTGGTCTCTCTGATGCACTCCTCTAGGCTTCAAGCCAGCACCCCTTTTCTTGCGTATTTCACACACTCTTTCTCACATAGGGTGCTGTGTGGTAGTCACCCGTGTCTCAATCTTGACACCTTAGGTCTGACTTGGGCTCAGAACCTGTATTTCTACTTCGTCTGGGGAAATGACTGTGGTAATTAGTGACCAAAGAGCTTCCTTAAAGCAAAGTATCATTTATTTAAAACCATTTAAGAGAAAATATATTTCAAAAACAGTAAAACATACTGTATGCATATCTAGTTCTTCTTTAAGGCTTGCCATTCCCTGGATCTGGGAGGCCCGACTCCTCCACAAAGCATTTTGTGTGCCAGTCTGTCTGCCTACACTTGCTCACAAATAAACCCTGGCCCCTTTTTCAACCTCTGAGAGGTCTTCTAACTGTTCAGTCTTCATTTGATCTCTAAATCCTAAGCTAGTTTTACAGTGTGTTGGAGACAAGATACAGGATCTTTGAAGCTAACATCTGGCCCCCATTGTCTTCCTAGTGTGTGTCATAAACAGATAGTAAGGGTTAAGGTCTCTTTTACCTGTAAAGGGTTAAAAAGCTCAGTAACCTGAGGAACACCTGACCAGAGGACCAATCAAGGGACAAGATAATTTCAAATCTCTGTGGAGGGAAGGCTTTGTCTGTGTCCTTTGTTTGGATTGCCGTTCTCTCTTTGGATTTAAGAGAGGCCAGACATATTCTTCAAGTTCTCCAAGGTTTCCTGAAGTATTTTCTTCTATTCAGTATAGTGAGTATTAGAAGGCGGTTTAGTCTTATAATTGATTTCTACATTTGCAATTGTGTGTTTGCTGAAGAAATATCTTTATTTCTGTTTGCTGTTACTTTGATTATTCTGAGAAAGGAGTGGGGGGGGGGAGAGAGCCTCTCCAGGTTTATAAGTTAGACCTGTATTTTTGCATCCTGGTAATACAGAGATAGTGTACTTTTTTTTCTTTCTTTAATAAAATCTTTTCTTCTTAGAACTTGATTGATTTCTTCCCTTGTTTGGATTTTCAGGGGAAGGGGAGGGGGAAAAGTGAATCCCTCTTTGTTTGATTCAAGAAGTTTGAATCAAGGTATCTCTCCCAAGGACAAGGGGAGGGGGAAGAAGGTGGGGGGAATGGATTATTTCCCTTTGTGTTAAGATCCAAGGAAGTTGGGATCTGTGTTCCCCAGGGAAAGTTTGGGGGAACAGGGAGTGTACTAGACACTGGAATTTCTAGTCGGTGGCAGCTTTACCAGATCTAAACTAGGATTTAAGTTTAGAGGAGTCCATGCAGGTCCCCATCTTGTGGACGCTAAAGTTCAAAGTGGGGAATAAACCTATGACCGTGTGTAACTGGGTATTCTTATCTGGAAAGCTATTTTGTTGCCTTCCTGTATAATTCACAATTAATTCAAACATTATAGTAAACATCTACTAACATGTTAGATCAGTGTATTCACACAAGAAAGTCTTATAACCCAATACAGAATAACCTCCCCTCACTGAGAGGGGACATAAGTTTTCAAGTACATAAAAGGTTGTTACAAGGAGGAAAGAGAAAAATTGTTCTTCTTAACCTCTGAGGATAGGGCAAGAAGCAATGGGCTTAAATTACAGCAAGGGTGCTTTAGGTGGGACATTAGGAAACATTTCCTAACTGTCAAAATGGTTAAGCACTGGAATAAATTGCCTAGGGAGGTTGTGGAATCTCCATCATTGGGGATTTTTAAGAGCAGGTTGGACAAACACCTGTCAGGGATAGTATAGATAATACTTGGTCATGCCCTGAGTGCAGGGGACTGGACTAGATGATCTCTCGAGAGATCCCTTCCGATTCTATGATTTAATAGGTGTAAGTAAATTTAGCATTTGTGGCAGGTAGGGGGAGACGATGCAAGGCTGCACTTTATAAGATAGATTAGGCACGTGCTTTAAGGCAAATAACTGAAGTACTCCAGGCAAAAATGGTTTCAGCATGCAGAAATATAGTTAGAGGCCTAAGGAGAGCTGAGGTGCTCCAGTCTTCAGAGAGCTTTGTGTAATGCTTCCAAAGACAAAAGATTCCAATACACCCACTAAAGACTTTTCATCTGAGTGTTGACTCAGCCAGCTCTAAAATGAAGACAAGAGAAAAGAACATAGATTACTGGTACTAAGGTACTAAGAATGCATCAAGTTATTGAGTTAGATGAGGAATTCAGCACTCCAAGATAAGCTAGGCAGTTGTGTGCTGTACTCATTACTTATTACATTTATAATTGTCTCTGTGTGTTCTCTCATCTTTAGTAGCTGCTGATTGTCTCCTGTCTTATACTTAGATTTTAAGCTTTTGGGGGCATGGATCATCTCTTCATGTGTTTACAATGCCTAGCATAATGAGGTCCTCGGCCCTGAATAAGGCCTGTAGGTGCTGCCACAATGATTAATGATAATAAATACAGAGACTGTAGAAGAACAAATGCCAAGACAGTGAATCTGTCAACAGGGTATTGAAGCTGTCAATGCACCAAGCGCTAAAGGAATATCAGCTTTATGAGGCTAATGACCCACAATGCACTGAAATCAGCCTCCATGACTGAGGCCATAGCGGCACCAACAACTTGGACAATTTCAGCTATGTGGCTAAAATCTTCAAAGAAAACTAATTGTATGAGGAACCACTCCAGAACCCCAAGGAAGCCAAGAGAATGAGGAGAAATCAGTCAAAGGATGTAGAAATGATAGAAAGTGTTCAGTTTTCAAACTGAAGCAGAAGTCTGTAGCTTCATTGAAGGCTGAAACTGCATGACTAAATAACTGTGTTTCCAACTGACAGCGCTTTATAGCTAAGCATGGACAGAAAGGAATGGCAATGGCCTGAGACACCATGGTGTTTGGTCTGAGAATAAGATTGGACAGCCCATGTCTCCAAAGCACTTGAACTCTTTGAAAGCTAGAGGAGTTCTGGCCTTTCTCGTGCATCAAGCTGAGATCCAAGGATCCAGTCAATGGTAACTAAATTTTTTTCATTGTCCTTACACTAAAGGGCAAAGAGTTTTTCAACTCCAGTTTGGTGGACCAGTTACTTTGACTGTTGATGGAAAAGGGTCATGTTCTTAGTGCAGACAGGGCTAAAATCCCTTTCCTTCTCTCTTCAGTCTGTATTTTTCCTTCTTTCATTTTTCCTTCCATTTTTTTGCTTCTGGTTTTTTTTTTTAATTTTTTCCTTTGTTCATTTACTGTGCTGTCTTTCTTTTGCTATTTGCAGAGTCAGTAGCACACTGCACATGGAATTGCTGGAGGGGGGGAAATTACCAACAGGATAGTAGCTCTTCTGTATTTTAGGCTCTTGCTTGTATCTTATTGTCTGCCAGTCACAATGGGTGGCCCGGGCAGGGGTTGGAGGGCAACTGGAAGCATGACAGGTATGCTTATGCCTGGTAGGACACAGACAATTTATGGTCCTAATTATTGCTCAGTCTCAAATCTTCCTTTTTTTGGGAGACAATTACTGGGAAGGCTATTGTAAGACCATTCCAGCAACATTTGGAGTCCTCAGATGTATTTGATTTTAGCTCTGTGGATATAATAGTATGGAGACTGTTAGTCTGGATTGATGGTGTTTGGGTGATTTCATGTTGATAGACAAAAGTAAGATTTACTTGCTGATTCTTTAGATGTGTTAGAAATTTTTCCCCTCCTCTTCCCAGTTGGAGAAACTTGTTCAATGGACTGCCTTGTTTTGGTAGGGTTTTTCATTTCTTAAATATCTGTTGCTCTGTGTTTTATATTAGAGAAGGCATGGTCAAAGAAATTAGCCTTGCTCTTGGAGCAGAAAGTGGTGAGGTTTGTGATAGTCCTTGATTCTGGGGGGAGTTCACTGCAGTTTTGGACTACCCCAGAGAAGGTTCTGTCTCACGTATGGTCAAGCTGTACTCTAAATGTTGAGAGTTCCAATGTGACAGAGGAGCGAAGTTGTTGACCATGGGTTTTGTCCTGCAGTTTTAGACAATCTTTTAGGTATCCAGGGCCCAGGCCATGGGAGCACTTCGAAGTTAAGGAACGAGACCTTGAACTTGATTCAAAATTCTATGGCAAATGAGTATAGAGCACAGAGGACAGGTTTTGATATGCTCATGGTAGCCCATGTTGTTGAGGAGGTAAGCTACTAGTTGGAGTTTCCTAAATGCTAAAGGTTTCGTGCTCTGTTATATCTCTTCACTGTAGTCCAGCTGAGAGGTGGCAAAGGTATGAATAATTGAGGTCAGGTCATTATCCGACAGGATGGGATGAAGTCTCCCAGCCAATCAGAGATGGTAGAAGGCATTACTTGATGGCGTTGCAATGTGACTGCTCAGCATCAGTGAGGCATCAAGGAGTACTCCTAGACTATGGACTGAGTTGACCAATTGTGAATGTGAACCTTCACTCAAAGGAGACTACACTGTGGCTGCAAACTCTTCAAAATACTTTCCTCTGACCACCAGCATCATCTCTGTTTTGCTGAGCTTCAGCCAGCAGTTTGTCATCCATGAGCTGATCTCATCCAAACACTGTACCATCTGGATTTTAGTGGTGTGGTGGTGCAATATGAAGGATCGATAGAGCTGTGTTATCTGCATATTGCTGGCACTGGAGTCCATGTCCAGTGACAAGTTCACTGACAGGTTCACCTAGTGATTGCATGAGAGGACCGGAGAGAGAATTGACCCTTGTAGAACTCCACAAGTGAGGTTCTAGCAGTGAAAGTGCAGTTTTCCATTTCTGCTCTTTTTGGGTGCATACCTCCAGGGAAGGACTCAAACCATTTTAGCACATTATTCAGGATTCCTGCCACACTTCTCAGGCAAGACAGCCGTATCTCATGGTTAATAGTGAATGTCTGTCCTCTCTCCATTGATAGGAGGGGATCATTCATCAATGCCAGTTCTGTGTCTTGGCCTGAATCTAGGTTGTGCTGGATCTAGAATGTCGCCATCAGTTAGATGAGTTTGTAGCTGGCTTGCTGCTAGCTTCTCTGCATTTGCTCAGGAATAGGAGATTTGACTATGGGTGGTTTTCTTCAGTGTTGGTTGGACTATTGCATAGCTGTGTCTCTCACCTCCTCCACCCTCCCCACAACATATCACCCCTCTCTTTTCAGACACACATCACTGTTTGAAGGAAGCCATTATAAAACAAATTAAAAATCCCTTACAGGGTAACATTTTACCCCACTACAGACCTTTCATGCTTGTGCATTCTTTGATGCACGTGATGAATGAATGACAAATGAATTATTTTCTAGGATTAGTTGTGTTTAGTGCTGAGCACCAAGTATTTAGTATTAAAGTAGTCTAGTTTGCTGATTCTCTGTGATAACAGAAGTACAGTTTATTAGTTAGGTTAGCTGGTCTTTACTGAACTGTCTTCCAGTTGTATAAATATTGTTTTTGCAGTACAGCATATTGCACAGAACAATTTTGCAATTAGAAATATTGCTATATCAGGAAACAGGAAAACACATTGTTAAAAAATATATTCAGGAAATATATTACTCAAAGGAGTTCATGTTCACTTAAAGGAGGAAACTGACCACAGAGACTGTTTATAAGCCCATGCAGAAAATAGTGTGACTTCTATTTTTCAGTAGCTTCCATAGTTGTTAATGAGTAGTGGAGGGGGTTTTAAGAAAATTATTGCAGTTATAAATAGAAAAGTTTACAATTAAGAAATGTTGGTTGTTTTAATAAGTGATTGACTTCTAGGCTGCTCTGTGAAAGTGGTTTGTTTAAGCCAACTGTCTAATTATGATGCAAATTTAAAATTCATGTGCACTAAAAGAATATGATGCACAATGTAGCTGATTTATTTTAATGAGGCACATGACTTACATGCCGGTTTATCAGAAAGCAGTGTTGGTCTTTAAATTGCTGAAAGAAGAGATATTACATATTACATATTAACAAGGTGTAATTTTCTACTGAGTTGGCCAAACGTTGTTATATTAGATTGTGTCCCAATTATCCTTTCCCCAAACATCCATTTCTCAATAAATAGCTTGCTTTTCTTGATGATTTAAGAGGTGTTTGCTCATCTTAGTATATAGAGATTTATCATTAACACTTGGATTCCAAAGCTGGTCAAAAAAATTGTCAAAACACTTTTTGACAAAAAATGGTGGTTGAGTTAAATGGAAATTTTCATTAAAAATTCATTTTACAAGTGAAGGCCCTTTGACAAAAGCAAACTCTTCATTCCTTCCCCCAGCAAGAGTTTCAATGAAATAATTTCCCAATTGACTCTAGTAGTTTTTGACTATCATTTTGTTTTACTTTTTAAAAACCAAGGGTCAAGCCCAAAATGGGCCTAAAAAACCAAACAAACCTTTAGGGATTTCTAGGAATTGCTTAGCAAATAGGAGGGAATATTCTCTCTGGCTGAGGAGGCAGGATCATTGCAATCCAACTGCTGAAGAGAAGCACGCTTTCCAGTAGTTGTAGGGCAGAAGTAAGCAGCTTCAGGGTGTCCAGAAGCCAACTGCGTGGGCCTAGTGGAAAGGATCAAATATTGCTCTTCTCTCCCTCATGCACTCCAGTTCCCAAGGGGGACACTGAGCACTGCCCCATCTGTCGACAGCAGGGAAGCAGACAAATCTGCCCAACCACAAAGGGGTATGAGGGAAGGGGGATCATGAATCTTTTTTCCCTAATCTGCTCTCAGAATACTATTAAGTTTTGTTTGTTGTGGGTGCTTGGCTTTGTGTTGCATGAAGACAGGGATACCCAGTGCTTCTCTTTTTCCTTCCACAGCAGCCCTTTGAAGTACCATTGGGAAAATAGATTTCACTAGTTTAGATAACTGATTAAAAACACTTCACTATTAGTGAAAAAACAATTACAGAATTTCATCTGTGTGTCAAAGGGAGAATCCTATAACTGAAAGCCCATGGAAAAAAGTATTTTTTTCTTAGCATCCTCCTGCATTAACTAGCCTAGCTTATAATGTTGTAGTAACTTTGTACAGTAATTTGTCTATTGGAACACTTAGCTTTTGTGTGAATACACTGTCAATTAATTTTATTTATTTTTTGTTACAGGAGCTAGAGTTAATGCCAAAGACAGCAAGTGGTTGACTCCCTTACACAGAGCTGTTGCATCATGTAGTGAGGTATGAAATAAACATTTTTTTTTAGAACAGTTCCATGTAAAATAAAATACAGCATCTCAGACTACTTACTATTTCTTATTCAGTTTTCTTATAAAGTGAAACTACTGAAAATGCTTAGAGCCCAAGACGTTTGCAACAGATTTTTTTAATTTAACAAAAAAAACGGGGGGGGTGGGTGGATAACTTTATAATTCCAATTGTAGAATACAGAAACAAAAATTGCAAAAATAATATGCTCTTAAAAGTTTTCATTAAAAGAATCTAGAATAAGTACAGGTAATTTGTTTTTATTATTTTAATACAAAAGGAAACCAGAAATCCTTGTACATGGAAATAATAAATCATGAATGCCATTCCCAGGACAGGGAATATTTCTGAATTCGGAATATTTCTGAATTCAGAACATAAAGTCCATGATTCCTTTGGGGTGAGATAACTTAAGTGGTTCAGTATAAGGGAAAAATACTCTAGAAAAAAATAGGGTTTGTTTTCACCTATACGGCACAATTTTGTAGGTTTTTTTTTTCATTTTTAATAGGCAAGCATTTTTATAGTTTCTGTATTGAAAACATTGAAAAAATCATACTAGTAGCTGTAAGCGTTTTAACACACAAAGTATTTAGTTTGGGCTTGTAGGTTTGTTTCATATGAAACATTCAAACGTACAGAATAGAGCAGAGCAAGCTGCTAAGAAAATTATATCTGGCATTTTGTTTTGTCATAGAAAATCAAGGTTTTTGAAGCATGTATCAATATGTTGCTAAATATAGAAATATCGTAGGAAGAAAAATTAAGAGGTACATTTATATCATTGTTCAGATATTGTATTCTCTCTGAGTTTCAAACTGGCATTAACTGGAATTTTAATTCTATGAAGTGTTATAAAATTAGCTCAGTAAAAATGCTGAAGGTTAGGATTGAGCTGCATTGTTGCTAGAGTCATGCGGGAGAATTTCACAGAACCTGCCTACGCAGAGTTCTGTACCTGAGTCATATCAGTACTATTATTGCTTTATTTTTATTAGAGAGAGAGACAGAATGAAATGAGATGGTTTTGGTTTTGCAGAGTCTCAGGCATCAGACTTTGGATCTAAACCCATCCATTTTAGATTTTGCTTTTGGGCCAAATAGTAGCATTTAGCCACTAGCCTAAATAAGTACTAATGTGGAGCTGTTGTCCCATAAGGAACTTGGGCACAATTCTTCTATGAATGGCTTGGTGCATAGGCTACACCAGGGGTCGGCAACCTATGGCACGCAAGCCGATTTTGAATGGCACACAACTGCCTGGTGTGGTCCCGGCCCCCAGCCCCTCTCAGCCCCACCGCTCTCCCCTGCGGGGACAGGAGGCAGAAGCTTGGTTCTATGTCAGCCAAGCTTCCCCCCCACCCCGCTTCTTCCCCCAGCGTGGTGCTTTCCTGCCCCGCCCCCTCTCCATCCCTGTGCCAATCAGCTGATGGCCCTAGCGAGGAGGAGGGGGAAAAGTGGCAGCATGCACACAGCTCCATAGAGGAGACAGAGAGAGGTAGGGATGAGGCCTTGGGGAAGGGGGTGGAACAGGGCATATCCCTTCCAGCCCTCTGCCACGAGCCACTCAGGGCAGGGGGCTGGGAGCACCCCTATGGGCAGAGCACCCCAGCCCTCTGCCCTGACCCCCACACACACACTCAGCCTTCTGCCCTGCAGCCCCCATACCCCCAGCCCTCTGCCCTGCATCCCCACAGCCCCAGCCCTCTGCCCTGAACCCCCCCTCCACACCCAGCCCTCTGCCCTGACCCTTGACCCCCACACACACCCAGCCTTCTGCCCCACACCCCCCAGCCCTCTGCTCTGATCCCTGAACTGCCCCCACCCCAGCCCTCTGCCCTGACCTCTGATCCCTAACCCCCCCCCCCCCCCATGGTGTGGGGTCCCGGCCGCAGGCCCTGCTCAGCCCGCTGCCGGCCTAGGTGAACAGAACTCCAGGCTGGCAGCGAGCTGAGCAGGCTGGCGGCGTAAGATCAGCATTTTAATTTAATTTTAAATGACGCTTCTTAAACATTTTGAAAACCTTGTTTACTTTATATACAATAGTTTAGTTATATAATATAACTTATATATATATGTTATATATAGTTTAGTTATATAGTTTAGTTATATAATAGACTTATAGAAAGAGACCTTCTAAAAATGTTAAAATGTATTACCAGCATGCGAAACCTTAAATTAGAGTGAATAAATGAAGACTTGGCACACCGCTTCTGAAAAGTTGCCAACCCTGGGGCTACACTATCCTTTAGGGTAATGCAGTATCCTCCCCTGAGGGAGCCTTACTGAAGCAGCAGTCCCTGCACTCTCCTGAGCATTGGGACTATAGTTGTTTCTGCCCCTTGTGTGGGGGATGGGATGCTCTTTGCATGCTTTCTCCTTCCTTTCCTCCTCATCTGTGAATACCCTCACTAGGATCTGTCACAATTTGGCTAATGATTTTTTGGCTCTATGGAACATTTTACTTTTTAAAAATTTCCTCTGCTCAGTTATCACTCCTAAAATAAGAATATTAATTTTTCATTTATATAAGTCTTGCCTTGCTTCTAGGACTGTGAGGTATAATAAAATGAAAACTGTAAATCACATTAGCATAGCATTAACATAACCTTAGCATATAAGAACTTGCAGTGAACTAGTTTTATTATGGCAAAACTATATATAAATCTGGAGATTGGGACCTATCCTTCCCCAGCCTTCAAAGGGTACCACTTCTCTCCCTCACAATGGACCAACCCAGAGGTCTGCCCCATAGGAACTTTTTAACTTCTACAACTACCTCCCACCCTCCTTTCTCCCCACAAGGAACTGGACTCCAGCAGGACTTCATTTTGACCCAACCCCTGCGTGCCTTAGATATGCAAAAAGCTTCAGCTGATACACTGTAAAGCAGTCTGTTTCTATAGCAACTCAGGTCACCTGGCGCTCATTTCTTTGTAGTGCCTCCCCATTGAATATAGTCCAACTTAAGTCCTCTGTCCTGATATTAAAAGCCTTCCATGGGCTTCTCTTAGCTACCTGAGAAAGCACTCTCCCTCTGTGACCATGAGCTCTTATAACAGGGGTAGGCAACCTCTGGCATGCATGCCAAAGGCGGCATGCGAGCTGATTTTCAGTGGCACTCGCGCTGCCTGGGTCCTGGCCACCTGTCCGGGCGGCTCTGCATTTCAATTTAATTGAAGCTTCTTAAATATTTTTAAAAGCTTATTTACTTTACATACGACAATAGTTTAGTTATATATTATAGACTTACAGAAAGAGATCTTCTAAAAACATTAGAATGTATTCCTGGCACGTGAAACCTTAAATTAGAGTGAATAAATGAAGACTTGGCACACCACTTCTGAAAGGTTGCCGACCCCGGTCCTATAACAACAACATTGTGTCAGAACAATGAATCTGTCAGCCAACTCTGGGAGGGTGTGTGGGAGACACAGTGACTGGATCTAAACTATGGAATTTACTCCTGCAAGAGATAAGTGACCACAGAACTAATTACTTTTAAATACAAAATTTATTTATTCTTCGTTTTCCCTAGGGTTTCTACATACTCACAACATGCAAGGAAACAAATCTTATACACTAATCAAATTTATTTATCCTAGAGGTTGGAATGGAAGAAAGGGAGCTTGTTAGTGTTTTTCTACTTTTACATATTTGGGAGGCACTTAAATATTAGGATGATGGAAGATCTTATAAATAGATGGATGGGAACACATACTAGCACACCCTGCAGCTGGGAGCAGCACAGGGATGCTCCCTCTTGAGTTGGTTACTGACTGGTTTCTGGGGCGGAGTGTAGTTGTTCAAGCTCTTGTGTACGGTAGCTAAGGAAGCTCTGTGATTAAATCCTGGTTTTGGTATAATCCAGCAGGACTGTCCTCCCAAATGAGGGCAGACCAATTAAATAAGAACATCTGGTCACTCTAAATATCTTGAATATATTTGGTGATTTTGTTTTCAAACTTCTTTTTCCTGAACATATTTCAGCTTAGACTTAGTCTTCAGAATCTGCATTTGCGCTCCTTTTGTGTGCTGGTGTGTTTTGTCAAAAAAAAGTTAAGCAGATTCATTTAATTTGAAAATACATCACTGCACATACACATACTAACTGTACACTAAGACCAGAGTAATTTTTTTTACAGTAAAATTAGTGTTTCCTTTGACAGTTTGTGCCCAACCAGTACAAGAGCTCTTCTAGTATTTATTTCCTGATTCTTGTAGTGGTTTCACTGATATTAGTCTCAAAGGAGGCAAAGACTTGATATATCATCAGCTTTTTCCTAGTAAACCGTTAAATACATTTTGGGTCCATATCCATTTCACTATTCATTCAATGTACAATTATAAAGTGAGGCTCAGGTATTTTCTAGGTTGCTCTTACACGTTTTGTTTGTTAAGAGGAGAGGAAATTAAATATATCATTTAGGATAACTTTTGACAGGTTCTTCTAATGGAATAAATACATGGAATGTAGTGTTCCTATTTCCGCTCCACCCATGATTCACAGCGATGTCTAGGTATTGCAGTACAGACGTGTATGCATAACATTGCTCTGTAATTTGAGACACCTGCAATATTTAGCCTTAGTATAATGTTTTAAGTTCAGAGTGGTAATATTCTTATTTTTGCACTCTTTTTGCATTTGCCTAAAGGAACAATCAGAACAATTAATGATTTGTGGAAAACTTTGTGGACTTAATGAAAAAATGAAGTATTGCATCTATATCTTAATATTTGTATTGACAAGCTGTTTTCCTTTGTGTGCAATTGTGTGCATATGTTATTAACAGGATTGTTTTTGGTTTTACTTTCTGTAGGAATGTAAAAGGAATGGTATAAAAGTTTGCAGTTTAAACTTGATTTTATAAAGGGGAATGAAACTTCTTACTTACAAAATAACTGTGGTATAGAACTCTAAAGCAGGATTGTCACTTCGGCACCATTAAAAATTTTATTTCTTTTGCAGATGTGTGTTTATAATATGATAGTATTATAAACAGGCACATATGTAAAAAGTATCGTTATTAAACTCTCCATATCTATAATATACCATTTGCAGCTATTTTTATTCTTCGAAAAAAGGTGTCTAACAATTGGTAGTAATATATTTTAAGTACAATAGTGCCTCACTAATGCATACTAATAGAGGGAGTCTTGAGCATTATTGATCTTGTGATGGGGAATTCCACCAGTGTCAAATGCCAATTGTAAGTGCCTTAGCTGTGTTTGAGGGATCTATAACCATCACAGAATCTTGCTGGGCTTGAGAATAAACTTTTAACCTGAAAATACATGTGAATGCAGTTTATCAAAGTGTGAATTAGTGAGATTCTGTTGTACTTTACATGGAGTTGCTAAGTATATTCTTTTAGTTCTTTGGTAATGTAATTTATTTTATTGCACATATTTTCAGGATGCTGTTCAGGTGTTGTTAAAGCATTCAGCAGATGTCAATGCCCGTGACAAAAACTGGCAGACACCCCTACATATAGCAGCTGCAAATAAAGCTGTTAAATGTGCTGAAGCTTTGGTGCCTCTTCTAAGTAATGTAAATGTGTCAGATCGAGCAGGTAGAACAGCATTACATCATGCAGCCTTCAGTGGACATGTTGAGGTATGGATTATTTTCCAGATCTTGTTTCTTAGCCCTCTTTCCTCCCACCAAAGCTCTGATTATTTGTTATTTTCATGTGTGTACACGATCTGGTAATGGTAAAATGTACACTAAAGTACATTTACAGTGTTAACATCCCCATACTAAAGCCCTGAAGAATACTGTTCCAGTGGTGAGGTATGGACTTCTTACTAGCCTGTAGGAATGCTTTTTCTAGTTTCTGCATTCCCCCAGAAAAAATCAACAACCTTTTATTTATAGTCTGGATTCTGCTATAATGCATAAACTTAAATTGTAAATTAATTTCTAGTGACTGAAGCCGTAGTGTAATTTATCCACTTTCAGCAATTTGTATGGAAATGAAAGGTTTTTAATATGTACATTTGTAGGTGATTAAATACGTAGATTTTTAACTAACTTTTTTAGTTTTAATAAACATATAGTATGCCGTGATTGTTAAACAGTTGCATAAAATAGGTAATCTGAAATATTTTGGTTGTCACTTGATATATAATTTAGAGGACCCCATGATCACAACATTGTCACTAACGTGGGCAGCCAGCGTACTTAAATACACAAAATATCAGAAGCGATGTAAATGGAATCGTGGTTTTAAAAGATTTAAAAATTTGGTTTCATTTCACCCAATATTTATTCTTTGCTTTCATTATTATGCCACATTCTATGCATAGTTTTATATTCTGAGCAGAGGTATTTTACTTATTTTTCTTTCTTCACCCTAGATGGTGAGTTTGTTATTGTCTAGAGGTGCCAATATTAATGCATTTGACAAGAAAGACAGACGAGCTATACATTGGGGAGCATATATGGGTATGTACACTTTTGCAACTGATTCTCTGTGCATTAGGGAGAAAGTCAGTCACTTCATTTTATTGAATTTATATACTTTAATTTCTAGGCAAAAACGTTAGTCGAGGTTACTTAGTAGGTGATTATGAGGAAGGTATCTATACATCTCATATAAAATTTGTAATAGGATACAGCAAACTGTCTTTTTTTAATAAATGCTTTTGTGGCAGAAAAAATGACATGCTAATTTATTTTAAGTAAAACAGTTTTCCCCCTAAACATTAACACTTTTTGGTTTAATGTGGATTCCTGATTGAAAACTTGTGCACTAATGCCCCATGGCTACTAAGAGGAAGGATCGGCGTACGAGGAAACTGAATAGAGATAAATATAAGTCTCCAGCATTCATAAGTGGTGGTTATAGAGTCATAGAAATGTGACTAGAAGGGACCTTGAGAAGTCATCCATTCAAGCCCACTGCACTGAGGCAGAATCAAGTGAACCTAGACCTTCCCTGATGGGTGTTATCCAACGTGTTCTTAAAAATCTCCAAAGATGGGGATCTACAACCTCCCTTGGATGCCTATTCCAGTATTTCACTATCCTTATAGTTAAAAACCTTTTTCCTAATATCTATCCTAAATCTCCCTTCTGCAGATTAGGCCCATTACGTCTTGTTCTCCCTTCAATGGACATGGAGAAAGATTGATTACTGTCCTCTTTAAGATATTTGAAGACTGTTACAGGTCACCCCTCAGGTTTTCTTCTCAAGACTAAACATGCCCAGTTTTTAACCTTTCCTCATAGGTCAGGTTTTCTAAACCTTCTACCAATTTTGTTGCTCTCTACTGAACTCTCTTCAGTTTATCCACAACTTTTCTAAAGTGTGCCACTCTGAATTGGACACATTAATCCAGCTGAGGCCTCACCTGTGCCAAGTAGAGCAGTACAGCTGTCTCTCATGTCTTACATATGATACTCCTGTTAATACACCCCAGAAAGATATTAGTGTTGTTGTTTTTTGCAACTGCATCACACTGTCTCATTCAATTTGTGATGTGCTGTAATTCCCAGATCCTTTTCAGTAACTCCAGTGCCTAGTCAGTTATTTTCCATTTTGTGTATGTACATTTAATTTTTTCCTTAAGTGTAGCACTTTGCACTTGTCATTATTGAATTTCATTTTGTTGATTTCCAACCAATTCTCTATTTTGTCAAGACCATTTTTCATTTTAATCCTGTTCTCCAAGTGCTTGCATTTCCTCCCAGCTTGGCATCATCAACAAATTTTATAAGCATGCTTTCCACTCCATTATCCAAATCATTAATGAAAATATTGATACTACTGGACCTGCAACTGACCTCTGTGGGACCTCCAGTTTGATAGATAACCATTGATAACTACTCTTTGAAAGTATCTTTCAATCAGTTGTGTACCCACTTTATAGTAATTTAATCTAGGCCACATTTCCTAGTTTGCTTATGAGAATGTCATGTGGGACTATGTCAAAAGCCTTACTAAAAATATGATGTTTTCTGGTAAAGTATCAGAAGCTGACACAAAAAGGAGGAAGAGTAGTCTTTAAGATATCTGTATTTCTGGTTGATTGGTTCTCTGCTTGGGTTTTGTTTTGTTTATTTAACAGGGAAATGGACCAAGAAAAAAACATCAAATTATTGCACTTCCACATTTATTCCAGGATTTCAGCCTCTTTTTCCCCAATCATTGTCTTGCCTCTGATGATGAAATTGGCCACAATGGGTTGGTTATCATGTCAGAATGATATAGGCTTCCTTTATGTTGACTTCCTTCCATTAGCCCTTTATGTAGAACTTTGCTGTTTATAATAAGTATGGGAATTCTTTTCTTCAGCTTATCTGTAGTCATGGTTCCTCACCTCTAGCTTCATTCAAGAAGTGAAAAGATTAAAAGAAAAGCAGATAAGGGCTTTTAGTTCTGATACTCTAACAGAAGCTTCTTAGCCTTAGCCTTGGCTAAATAACTTAGTTGTACTTCTAAATAAGTCATAGGCAGCTACTGATGCACTTTTCAGTAACAACCAGTTTTCTTTGACTTCTGAGCAGGTGCAACACATTTTTTTCTCAGATGTCTTTTCTACCTGTGGCATCTGTGTACTTACAAAATACTTTCTGTTAACATCACAAAAAGTTGTAATTTCTTATGACTTGGCACCAGCTGTAATTGCTTTCAGTTCTCCTTTCTTTTAGCTCAGTATTAGTCTCACGGAAGAATTTATGGTAGTGGCCACAGCTCTGAAACAGTAACAGAGATCTATTTCTAGGAAATTGGCTAGAAGCAGGTGTCACTTCAAAATGTAAATTATATGATAAAGATACCGTATTAAGTCAGCATTGATTAACCTGAGTTTAATTATCAATTGCAGGAAAAAGTTAATTGATGCTATTCCATAGTCTTGACTATTCAGTGGTGCAGTTTGACTTTCAAAAATAATAGTTTATCCAGCCCAGGAGAGAAGAATAGAAAAATTGATATTATGTGCTCTGCAAGTATAGGAATTCGTCAGATGAGATATAAAACCAAGATCCCCCATTTGTAAACATTAGAGATCCCTCAGCACTCTAGAGTAGTAGTTTTGCATTAATGTGCTGATCAAATTCTATTCTGGATAGTTTACAATTTATCTAACTATGTTTCCCTACTCCCAGTTATTCCTAAACATTTGTACAGTGTCCTATAGCACTGTTAATGGCAGTTGCACTTCATCATAGATACAAATTATTCTTGTATGCTGTGCGTAGTTTTTAGAGTCACTAAAAAAAAAAGCATGGAAAATGCTTTGAAATCAGTTTAAATTGTGCATTTATATAGCACCTCTTTTAAAAATAGACTGAAATCTCTTCAGTACAGGATTTGTGGAGAGTTTGGGGAAGGGGGAGGAAAATCCTATTCCGCTATTTCGGATCATTTGCAATGAAACATTATAATTACATTGTCTTGGTACAATGATCTGGACAAACTGGAGAAATGGCCTGAAGTAAATAGGATTAAATTCAATAAAGACAAATGCAAAGTACTGCATTTAGGAAGGAACAATCCGTTGCACACACAAAAAATGGGAAATGGCTGCCTAGGAAGGAGTAATGCAGAGAGGGATCTGGGGGTCATAGTGGACCACAAGCTAAATATGAGTCAACTGTGTAACACAGTTGCAAACAAAAATACCAACATCATTCTGGAATGTATTAGCAGGATGTGGTAAGCAAGACATGAGAAGTAATTCTTTCTCTCTACTCCGTGCTGATTAGGCCTCAGCTGGAGTATTGTGTCCAGTTCTGGGCACCACATTTCAGGAAAGATGTGGACAAATTGGAGAAAGTCTAGAGAGGAGCCACAAAAATGATTAAAGGTCTAGAAAACATGACCTATGAGGGAAGATTGGAAAAAATTAGGTTTGTTTAGTCTGGAAAAGAGAAGACTGAGAGGAGACATAACAGTTTTCAAGTATATAAAAGGTGGAGGGAGAAGAACTGTTGTAAACCTCTGAGGATAGGACAAGAAGCAATGGGCTTAAATTGCAGCAAGGGGAAGTTTAGGTTGGACATTAGAAAAAACTTCCTAGCTGTCAAGGTGGTTAAACAGTGGAATAAATTGCCTAGGGAGGTTGTGGAATCTCCATCATTGGAGATTTTTATTAAGAGCAAGTTAGACAAATACCTGTCAGGAATAGTCTAGATAATACTTAGTCCTGCCATGAGTGCAGGGGATTGGACTAGATGACCTCTCAAAGTCCCTTTCAGTCCTACGATTCTATATCTTAATACAGAATTAACTATGTTAAGCAATATATTATATAATGACTTACATTGTTTAATCATTAACATTTCCGTTTTTCAAAATTATTTAAACACAACCTTAATGTGTTTTTATTTTTGACAATTCATATTAACTTCTTTGTGGTGGGAGAGGAACTAAATACTTTCTGATGTGGGGGAATTAAAAGGTTCAGGAGAATAGAAAGAAATAAAAGCTATGGGGGAGGGCGTGGAGATGGGGGTCGGAGGTGGGGAGGGAGCAAAATCATTGTTTGTCAGTGCCTCTGCAGTGCACTGACACTTGGATCGTGGAGCTGATTTTATCCTACCTTGTGCACTATATTTAATATAAGAACATGTCCCTACCCTTTCTAGCTTGTCTTGTGTGTCATTTTTACAACTTTCATAAAGAAGTATTCTTCAATATCATTGTCCCAATAGAAACTTTGACTTCCATTTAGTAATGGAAAGGTCTATGATTGGTGAACAAGTTTACCTTAAAGTTATGGCACAACGCATAAAACTTTGATATTGCAACTTCACTGAGTAAAACAGAGTGAGGTTTAGAACTGTGTTGGTGCCTGACTAACTTGAAGATTAGTGCATTATTGATGAATAATATGGATTATGCCATAGACACTTGAAACATTTTAACTCTTTGGTCTTTGTTCATATCAATTTGTTATGATAGTAAAGATAGTAGCATAGATCTAGATAATTTGCCCCATTTTCAGTCTTAATACTTACTGCATATGTACTAGGAGAGATTGCTGCTTGGACAGATGTCCTTCATGTGTATCAGTAGGACAGACATTTAACATCATATTTGAGTAGGTGTTTGTTTTTTGCCTTAGTTCAAGCTTGTGCTGATATAAGTATAGCAAAGATTATATTGAAGTAGTAACCTTAGGAACTACTTCTATTAAAAAACAAGTAATGTAATGAACCCCGAGAGAAGTTGTCAAGGAAAAGCAAAGTTGTGCTTATTCATTTTTACCGAGGAGTGCAGTTTAACATACTTTTTTCAGCTGTGATTCTGAAAGGCTTTCATTTAAAGGATTAGTGTGTTGCATACACATTTTTTAAAAAAACATTGTAGAAATAGTTTGCATAGAGCAGGGGTTCTCAAACTTTATGCACCGCAGCCCCCTTCTGACAACAAAAATTACTACACGACCTCAGGACGGGGGACTGAAGCCTGAGCCTGCCCGAGCCCCACCGCCGCAGATGTGGGAGCCAAAGTCTGAGCCCCACCGCCCTGGGTGGGGGGGCCAAAGCTGAAGCCCAAGGGCTTCAGCCCCAAGTAGGGGGCCTGTAACCTGAGCCCTGCTGCCCAGAGCAAAAGCCCCCGGGCTTCGGCCTCAGGCCCCAGCAAGTCTACGTCAGCCCTGGTGACTCCATTAAAATGGGGTCACGACCTGTTTTGAGGTCCCAACCCACAGTTTAAGAACTGCTGGCATAGAGAAAACTGAGCCTCTGACTGCTTCTGCAGAAAGGTAAGGTGATCATGCTGCTGTCAGCAGAGAAAGGAACTGATTCTTGGCACTGTTTCTAGATGGGGACTGCAAAGGATATCACAGGCTCTACTCCCTTGTCCGCTAGGCATGGCTATGGAAGCAAGTGACCACTCCCTCTATCATTCCCAACTCTGCTTTTTGTACCTCAGTTCTCTTCTTCCCAGTGAAGCTAGAACTATGGTATCTTCAGTCTAGTTTCTTAGGCCTTGTGTAGACTAGAAAAAGTAATGAATATTTTGGGGTTTTTTTCTTTAAATTAAGTTAGGTTCCTTGAGTTAGATAACTCCATTTGAAACATCACTTAAACTGCATCTATGCTAAGTGCTAACCTCTCTACAATTGTATTTGCTGATCAAAGTCTAACATGATTTTAAAGATATTAAGCTGCATATATGTTAGATGCTAAGTAATGTTTTAAATGGGGTTAAAAATTGATTTTACCCCTCACCCCCTTTACCCTAGATAAGGCCTTAGAGGAGTAAAACTTCCTCTGTCTGTTACTGCAGAAGCACTGTCAGCCCAGGCCTTTGCTAAGGTACTGTTTGCTCTTTCAGTGTTGCTTTATCTGCAGAGATTTTTGTCAGGACAGTATTCCCAAATTCTGACTTGAAACAGAAAGTGGAGACAGGAGCTGGAAACAGGGAAAATACAATTTTCAAATCATTTACTCAGACTATTAATAATAATAATTGGTGGTGGGGGAGGGTTCATGGTACATATGTTTCTGTTTAAATATAAAGAAGTCAGAATAGGTATCTGCCCTATAAATGAAACTCCTAAATTTGTATGGGTGGATTGAGGAAGAGTTGTTAAATAACTTTATAAAGCACTGCAGACATGCTTGGTGCTGAGGTCTGTAAAGTCTTCTGTAGTTTACAAAGTAGAAAATGTATATTTGGAAGGGGGGGAGGAATGTAAATTAATGGTCACCTGATAGATCAGAATGGTTGTAAAAGTGATTTAGTCACAAACATCTGGATTTCTTGTCCCAGAAATTGCTTCACTTATACAAGAATATTAATAATCCAATTTGCAGAAATCTGTGTTTGAAGCCTGTTTTAAATTAGTCTTTCATCCATGAAATCCGGGGATTGGAGCAATCCAGTACTAGTGTAAAATATGTACATCATGCTGGGAAATCCATACTCATAGTGCCAAAGAGTAAAACAGAACAAGATCAGACTTTCTTCTGTAGTGGGGGAGGCTTATGGCAGCTAGAAAGTTGCTGACACTTCCCAGTGACTTAAGCAATGTTAATACCATTACTCATTGTTTGAAGCCATGCTGACATCAGACTTCAACTGTTAATAATCACTTCAGCCAAGAGGTTGATGTGTGTGATTGTTCTTGATCCAGTGTTCTTACAGATAAACTAGTATTTAAGAACTGATTTATCCTACCTGCAGAAGTAGTTTTGAGGGAATGAAATTCAGTGCTTGAGATGCCACAGCTATGTATGGACAAGCATTATCGGGGTTGTAATGAGGACGCGTACATTTTGTGGTGTGTGCTCACCCAGCTGGAAAAACAAATGCTTTCTCTTGTTTAGCTAAGCTACATTCTATCTACCAATTTTAGCACATGCTACTTTTATAGACACGTAATAGGATACTTTATCCCTGGAGCATATCACTTGTCTAATTTTCATTTTTTTAATAGATATGAGGACAGCGGAGAGGGAAGGATAAAATTAACTTCTTAATTTTTTTTAAAGAAATCACTGTGTGTACATTCATATACAGTGGACCTGATTCTCACTTAAGCTATGTCTATACTGTGGCTTATGACAGCATAATTTATGTCGCTCAGGGGGATGAATAAAACACCCTCCTAAGCAACATAACTTCATTTATGTCAGATAACTTATAACAACCTAACTCCCAGTGTAGACAGCGCTATGTCGATAGGAGGGCTTCTCTCATCAACATAGCTACTGCCTCTCGGGGAGCTGGATTACCATCCTGTGCCAATGGGAGAAGCCCTTCCGTCAGCGTAGGTAGTGTCTTCACTGAAGCGCTACAGCGCCGCAGATGCATTGGTACAGCTGTGCTACTGCAGCCTTTTAAGCATAGCCAAGCCTTTATTTTAAAAAATGACTTGGGGAATTAGCGTATGTCCCATTGACTTTCAATGAGACTTAGGCTTATGAATTCTTAAGTCTCTTTTGAAAATGGAACTTGGGTTTCTAAATCACTTTGGGTAAAGTTTAAAAAAAACCATATCTATAAAGGAAAAATCATTTTATTTTTTTATATTACAAAGTCTAGAAATGTTTTCTTAAAAAGAGACTTATCTTTCTGCTTGTTTCTACTTTAGAAACTTCAGGAATATGAAGTCTTTTCACGATTCATGCAGGAGGCCTTAAGAAATTAAATGGAAGTTTTCTCAGTCTTCAGTTTGAAGGAGCAAGGTTCTGAGCTTTTCTTTCAAATCTTTGACAGAAGTTTGGGTTAGATAGGTATTAAATCAGATAAGCAAAAGTTTTAAATAGCTTACTAAAAATCCCTTCCCCTCTCAGTTGGATTTGAGAGCTAATGGGCTGATGTAAGGTTTTAAGTCCTCCAAAAAATCCTTCAGCAAAAACAGAAGACAAGATCTGATATTTTTTATATAAAACAAAAATCAAGGCTAGAGAGAGTGTTTGGAGTAGGAGAAAATACATGGAGAAAATATTTTAGACTGCCTTTATAAATCATAAGGAAATGAGGTAGGGAAAGAATATGGTTCTTTGCTTCTTTTAAATGAGGAGAGTCTGTACTGGATTTTTCACCTTTAAAAGTTGATCAAATGCAGCTAATAATAAATTGATATTATTTTTGTAAAAGTCAGAGCACAACTGATAAATCAAGTTGCGTCTTAATATTATTTATTTATTCTTTTATTTGCCCAGGTCACATTGAAGTTGTGAAATTACTTGTGACCCATGGAGCTGAAGTGACATGCAAAGACAAGAAATCATATACACCCCTACATGCTGCAGCATCTAGTGGAATGATCAGCGTAGTCAAATATCTTCTAGATCTTGGAGTTGATGTAAGTAAACATGTAGCCAAAGGCAAATGACATAAGAAAAATCTAAACTATTACTGATCAGGAATATAGTGGTGCAGAGAATGCTCCTTTCTTCATGATCAAGAATAATGGTAGTAAGAGTACTTCACAAGGCCTTCACTCATTTATTTAATGGTTACAAGACTTCACTCCCTAGGCTCAAGTTTCTTCTACAGATTTTCACTTAAAGGTAAACTTGTCCTTAAATGGTTTCATTCCTTTCCAGGAGGGAAGGAATGATCCTATGTTTAAGGCACTGGACTGGGACTCGGGAGATTGGAGTTCTGTTGCTAGCTTTGATTTACACTTTTTCTGTGACCTTGAGGAAGTCACTTAATCTCTTGTTTCAGTTCCCCATCTGTAAAATGGGGATAAAACTTCCTTATCTCACAGGAGTTTTGAGGGTAAATCATTAATGATTGTGAAGTACTCTGATACTACACTGATGTTGGTCATGTAAGTACCTAGTTATAAAACTATATTAAAAATATTGTCAGTAATAAATCTCTTTTATCATCTCAGCAATAAAGTGAATTGTAAGCCTATTGGAGTTTGACCTTTTGAGTCATCTTGCACAGAGTGGCCATTGCTTCTGAAGTTGTAGTTTGAAAACTAGGATGTTTCTTTGTATAACGTAACTTGGAGCTCAATTTGCACATTAATGCAGTATTAGCTTCTTATATCTTAGGTGCTAAGACAAATATTTCCAAACTTGGGTGCCTAAAATTAGCACCTAAATCCATATTTAGGCACCTTAATATGTGGCCTGATTTTCAGAAGTATTTGGCACCCCAAAATCCTATTAAATTCAGTAGGCCCCGCAGACATTCAGTACCATGGAACCAACAGACCACTTATTTAGATGACTAGATCTAGGCACCTAAGTGTCTACGTTTAATTACTCCTGGGGGAATTCTGTGCCCCAATATTAAAAATTCTGCGCGCAATATTTTTAAATTCTGTATATTTTACAAAATAACACAAACCCTATTGATTTTGGTGAAAATTGGGTGGGGGGAGAGGGAAATGGGGGCACATGGAGCCCTTTCCATTCATGTAGCACACCCAGCAGCTTTAGCCACTTCTGTAGTTGTCTATAGATTAACGAACTGATTGATGGTAGCCATTAACATGTTCCAGCATAATGTATGGACTAGGGGTATTCACAGAGCCCTGGCATGGGGGATGAATTGGTGGCACAGAGAACCCTTGGGGGGCTAGGGAGAGAATGGATGACCCTGGCAGTGGGGAAAATGAGGGACCTTGGTATGGGAGAAAGTGATGGATAGAGATGCACACAGAGACCCTGGCATGTGGCAGGAGAGTGAATGTGGGGAAGAAACGCTGAGGGCACACTACCACTGGCATGAGAGGTAGGTTTCAGAGAGCCCCTGAAATAGAAGGGGATGGCTGTATGGCACACAGGCATCTTGAGGAGGGGCTAAGGAATGCGAGGAGCCTCTGTTGTGTGCAATGGGGTGTGCCTACAAAAGCGTGAGACCCTCCAGTATACAATCTTGATGTTTAGATCAAGGGAAGGGTATGTACTTGCCAGCAATGTCTCTGCATTATAGGAGCTTTTGGGGCTCATAGAATCAAGGTACATGATCCCAACAATGTGGATCTGCTGTGGTAATAAACTTGGAGAATTCTGTTTACAAGTGGCAGAATACCTTCCTTTCACACAACTATTCCTTTCACACTACCAAACACTTTAATTATCTCCTCTCAGAGAGGTTAAAAAGTATTCCATTCCAAAGTTTTTTGGTCAAGGAAATCCAGTCCAGAACACATTTAATGTACTGTTTTGTGGTATTACAGAATGCAATGACGACATCCTGCATAACAACAAAAGATGTTCCGTTGTACTTAATTAAATACTGTTGCTTGATGGCATAAAAAGAAGTGTGGTAGAATTTCACAGTATCTTAACTAATCGTCTTGTTTTTTCCCATCAGATGAATGAACCAAATGCCTACGGAAATACACCTCTTCATGTAGCTTGCTACAATGGACAAGATGTTGTAGTAAATGAACTTATAGACTGTGGTGCTAATGTAAATCAGATGAATGAGAAAGGTTTTACACCTTTGCACTTTGCTGCTGCATCAACACATGGAGCATTGTGTTTAGAACTTTTGGTCTGTAATGGAGCAGATGTAAATATGAAGGTAAGGAAACGAATCTAAAGGTGGATTCAATAAGTTGTAACATACAATACATCTATATCTTTATAGCAGATATAATATTTTAAATTACAAGGTTTAATTTATTTTTATTACAATAGTACCTATATGCCCCTGTCAGATTGTGGAACCTTGTTGTGCTAGGAGTTCTACAGACGACGAGTATATGACAGTCCTTGTCCCCGAAGAATTTACAATCTAATTTAAGATGAAACGCAGATAGTGCATATACAATCTGAAGGAATAAGGGAGGAAAGATGAGGGAGACAATGAAAGAACATGCATTTAGGTGGCCCCACTAAATAAGATAATTGTCAGAAATCCATATCGGCCATTATCTGTTAGAAGTGTCCCATATGCATAACAGTAAAAGCAGGTTTTGAGAAGAAATTTGAAAGAGGTTAGTAGTTTTAGAAGATATTTCTGAGAGTACTCCATAAATAAGAACCAGTGTGGAAGAAATCACACAAGTGTTTGTGGGAGAAATATACACAGGCAAACAAGGCTGGCATCATTAGTAGAACGGTGAAGGGAAACAGAAGATTCTAGAGTCAATAAATAGGGAGGGGTTGAGTTATGAAGGGCATTAAAGGTAAGGAACCAAAGCTTGTACTTGATGTAGTGGAGACTTAGCCAGTAGAAGGACTCAGATTGCTGGCTGACATGGTCAGCATATTAGTGGACCCAAATGGACTGAGAGAAAAAATGTACTCCTGGCCATAATTCTATGGCTGTAGGACTTGCCATAGAATCCACCTCTGTTGCAGAATTTAATATTTCCTTTGACTTATAAAATTTAAATTTCCTAAGCCTTATGGTTGCAAAAATAAATTTGAATATAGAAAAATGCTGTGAGGTCTTCCTAAGTCTGCAAACGAAGAGCCTGAAACAGCTATCAGAGAGAGGTGTGAACTGCCCTAACTATTTTAGCATGAGGCTCACTCAAGTCTGATGATGACAGTTGTCCTCATAAACATTCAGGTAACGTGCCTGTCCATTGTTGTTGGTGTGTGGCTGGCTATTGAGGTAGAGACAAGGGGAAATTGGTTTTTTTTTGGAACTAAGAGTCCAAAACCCTTCCCCCTCCTTTTCTGTTCCCCCCCCCCCCCCAAAAAACTGGTTATCTCTGCTCCTGCCCACAAATGGGAGGAACTGAAGAGATACATCCCACCTAAAACAGCAACTACCTCCAAAATCCTGTGCTGCCTCCTGTGCCTTTCCAGATGCCAAAAGCGCTAATTGGTCCCATTCCTTGCTACCAAAATGCCAAGTATGAGGACTAAGGGGAGCAGGTTCTATGGAGCAGCAAGAAGTGGCTTATTGATAGATATGCCAGAGGTCCTCACAGTTAGCTACAGCCCCTGATGTCTGGGGTGGAGGACATGTGATCCACATAAGTGTCTAGATTTATTTTAAATAAATGAAGTTAACAAAAGCAATAAAAATAAATGTATGAACAAATTATATTAAAAAAATTTGGGAAGCCAGCATATCCTGGTCAGCTATCAGCCCCAAGAATAACCTGGCACACTCAGTCTCAAAGCCAACTGATACTTATCACCCATTTAGCTGGAATATATAGGAAGGGTGAGATCATTCCCAGGTTGAAAACCAATATTTAGACTACAACTCTGATGCCCAATATCTCTTTCTCTCCACCCTCATAAACATAGGGTTCATCTTCGAGTGATAGTCCCTATTGTATTCCACTGGGGGTTTACACATGTGCACCATGCACCCAGAGTCAGAGAGTTTGAAAGTAGCGTCTGTTAGTCTTTGCATGCACCTTGACTCGCCTTGTGCTTCTGTCCGAGGCAATAAAGGGAGGGAAGGACTGCATCTCAAGTTCCTTCTCACCGCTGCAAGGTCTAGGTCGGAACCTTCATCGTCCTTGTCTGATGCAGTTGTAAAAAGCATAGTTGTAAATAGTTTTAACAGTAGTTTTACTAGTTTTATTTCTTTCCTGGTTTTAGTAATTAATAGTTTTAACATTAGTTTAGAGTAGACTTTAGGGACTTCTCCACTGCCCCATGCGGGTACTAGATTATGCCCAGAGCTCGAGGGTAGAAACTCTGCGCCTCCTGCATGTGATCCTTATCGATCAGCGATGACCACCAATACTGCCTCTACTGCCTGGGAGAAGCTCACATCATGGCTAATTCAGTGAGGAGTGAGCCTCCCACTACTATGTCCGACTCCAGTGCCAACAGAACCATCCCTGCTGACCCAATAGAGAGCCTTATTTGGGAGATTAGGATGCAATCCCATAAGCATGGGACTAAATCTTTCTCAAAATCCAAGGAAATCAACATTCCCTCCACCAGCTCGGCCTCATCTCCAGCACTCCAAAAACACAAGTCTCTTCTGTGCCGGGGAAGATCTCAGCGCTGATACTGATGACTGGAAAAGAGAGGGTGCCCCTCACACCAAGGGGATCCGGATCCGTGGCTGCATCCCAGAACATGTTTGCTTTGCCAGATCCATTTGTGGAGAAGGGTATATATGAGCTTACAAGAGAAGTTTAAGGGCCTTTTTACACTGGTATAAATGCAGTGTAATCGCAATAAAATTAATGGAGTTATTATGGGTTTATATTGATGTAACTAAGATTGGTATTTCTCTCCTGCTTTGCTGGAGGTTATTTAATTAAAATAGGAATTCTCTTCTTTTTTTTTAGATACACTTTTGCAGGGAAGGAAGGAGATTGACTTAGTAGTAGCTTTACTTTGCAGAGGTGGTTGTAGTAGTGTGAACTTTTCGGTAATAGAGTATTCCAGCTCTGCTCAGTCAGTTCTGGTTTTCAAATATTGAGTAGGATGGTTGTTACCTGGTTTAGGGCCAAATACCGACTTTAGATTCCTTGCTTTCCCTAAGGATTATTCCTTTAGTTAAAATAGTAGGATTGTCTAGTATTGTGGTTTTTGCTTCTTTAGACTACTCTTATTCAGTAGAGTTTATTGTAAAACTTTTCAGCAATATGTACAGAGGATTTCAGCTGTGCTCAATTTTTTATTTTCAAATATAATCTTGATTTTTGGCTTTTAATGCTAAAGTTCAAAATATTTGTACAGTTTTTGGCAACTGTCACACAAATACAATATTCAATTTATAATCACAAATATATTACTTTGTAAGTTTAGATATCTACTATAATTCTCTCCGCTGTCACCTACTTCTATGATTTTTAGAGATGTAGAGGGGGCATAGGTGGGTATCTGGGATAGGAAGAGGATGCATGTGTGCATATGCTGTGGACCTTGATGAGTGAGTGTTCTGGAGACTCTGAAATGTCCACTCCAGAGTCTTGTTGGCTTCACCTCTGGGAGGAAAGCATACAACAGATTAGTGAGCAGCTGAAATTTTAGACTTTTGATATGTTTTCCCCCTTTATCTGTTTTCCACGGGAGGGGGAAAATATAGGTTGTTTTGGCAGGTACAAAATTGTCAGTATCCATATAGTAATTTAGATCTTTAAAGCCTACTGACTACTGCTCAACACTATTCCTTTCCTGCAACATCCAGTCGAAAAAGAGTATAGCAAACTCAAATAACGATTTTGCACGTGTAGAAGTATATTATGGGATGTATATGGATGTATTAATTGTATTTGAACTAGTATTCGCTGGATTCTTGAAAAGAAATGGTCTCAGTGGTCTGAGTAGACTTGATATATCTAATTTTAAGTGAAACCATGTTTAGGCATGTATGGTTGACCACTTGAGAGTACATAGTGTTCTGGGCTTGTTGTTGCTGTGTAATAACAATGGCTTCTTCTAGAGATTTGTGTTTTTGGAAAATAAGTATTTTATAGACATATATTGCCTGATAGTACATTATACAAGAGACCTGTGTTTTAATCTTCTATTATCTCACTTCATTGAGGTTCAGTGAATGCAACCAAATAACCATTAGCCTACAGCTATTTTACTATAGGCAATGATCATGTCAGATCTCATAAGCTTAGCAAGGAGAGGCTTGATCAGTACTTAGATGGAAGACTTCCAAGGAAGAAAGGAAATATTTGAAAGGCTCATTTGGTGCAGTGGACTGACGCTGCTGTTCGTTGCCTAAGGAATCTGTTCTTGTAGTTCTGTGTATACTTCTTCCCAACTTATTTATTTTAGAATGCTTTAAAAAAAAAACTTATGAAGGAAATAGTATATTCCTGAAATCTTACCTGTATGTTCTGGTTCTGAATTTAATTGCACACCATCAAGATAGTTAGTGGGGAAGTTCCCACAGCAGGTTTAACTTTGTCCCCTTGCAATAGGGAATTTTGTGTTCATTCTACTGTATGCAGTTAATTAACATGCTATGTATGTGCATCTAAGGGAATAAAAAATGGTATAGCTTTATATGGTAATATGATGATTGCAATTTAGTGTCACATTGCCTAGTATTTTGTGTGTGTGTAACATTTTTTTGTGTGCATTTAGATTTTTCATTAACCTATAATGAGCTAACTATGGACTAAATTTCATAGGAGAGACACTTTATGAATGCGTTTAGATAGTGCTGTTAAAAACTAGAATCCCCTCCTGTGTTAAAGTTGACCTAATTTCAGGGTACCTTTTCAGGGTGAGTGGTTAATTGTACTTTTCATATGTGTGTCAAATGCAGAGTACCCTCTGTGGTTGAATAGTTCGCCTTAAGGATTACTTGTGGTTTGTGATGAATTACTTATGAGTTTCATTTTGAAGTAACATCAAAGAAACAGATGAATATTTTAATGTCAGTCTTCTAAAATATTTTGTAATGTTCTGTAATAAGGTTCTCTTATTCAGTCTGAATACAAGTCTGTTCTTTAAAAGAAGCTTTATTTTTTGGCTTTAGATTTAGGGAAGAAGTAAATGTAGTTCTTGGTGCTAAGATTATCTGCTGCCACTATCCTCTTGATTGTCCTAAAGGCATAATTCTGAGTGAGTGTGCATCATTGAGTTGTCAGATAGAGCTGGAGAAGGGATTAACAAGAACAGGATAACAGCAGTGTTGAATAGCCTGCAGTGTCATCCTGGTTTGTTACTACTAGCAACTGTTTTATAGTAGTGTGGAGAGGGAATTGAAGGGGTTGGTGGAAAAGGCTCACTTCTCCTTGGTGATTTTGATATATAATCTAGGTTGATAGTTTTTTTTATTTTTGTTTGTTTTATTTCCAGAGTAAAGATGGGAAAACACCATTACATATGACAGCAATCCATGGTAGATTTTCAAGATCACAAACCATCATCCAGAATGGTAAAAAGAAAAAAAGGATTTATGTACCTATATTGAAATGTTAATGACAGTTTCACATTCTTGTTTTGCTATGGCCAGTATTTCAGTTAGTGAGGTTTTTATACTCTGAGATGCATATAGACCAGGGGTAGGCAACCTATGGCACGGGTGCCGAAGGCGGCACGCGAGCTGATTTTCAGTGGCACTCACACTGCCTGGGTCCTGGTCCGGGGGACTCTGCATTTTAATTTAATTTTTAAATGAAGCAGTGGTCCCCAATGTGGTGCCTGCCAGGGCATTTATGTGCGCCCACCTAGTGCCCAGCAGGGGACCTGCTGGGGACAGAGTACTCCAGGGCTGCGGGCACCGGTGTTCTCTGTCCTCGCGGCATTTCTCCGGCTTCTCTCTTCTCTCTGGATTCATATATTATGTAATATTAATTTTTTTTGTATTATTTAATGTACAAATACAAAATAAGCCTTGAAAAATTGTTGGCGCCCGCCACGGTCTTCTGAAAACATGAATGTGCTACTGGTCACAAAAAGGTTGGGGACCACTGAAATGAAGTTTCTTAAACATTTTAAAAACCTTATTTACTTTACATACAACAATAGTTTAGTTATATATTATAGACTTATAGAAAGAGACCTTGTAAAAAGATTAAAATGTATCACTGGCACGCAAAACCTTAAATCAGAGTGAATAAATGAAGCCTTGCCACAGCACTTCTGAAAGGTTGCCGACCCCTGATATAGACTCTACCCATCAATATCTTGACTTTAAAGATGGAAAAGCAAGGGTATTTGTATTATTGTCCCTTTTCTACAGCATTGAGTTACAGAAACAATTTGCCCTCTACAGTAATGGTTCTCAAACTTTTGTACCGGTGACCCCTTTCACACAGTTAGCCTCTGTGTGCAACCCCACCCCCTTATAAATTAAAAACACTTTTTAAATATTTAACATTATTATAAATGCTGGAGGCGTAGCAGGGCTTGGGGGTGGAGGCTGACAGCTTGCAACCCCCCACGTAATAACCTCGCAACCCCCTGAGGGGTCACGGCCCCCAGTTTGAGAACCCCTGCTCTACAGATACATGACAAGAGACCTGCATTTACTTCACTGTCCATTATACTCGTGCTGGAATTCTGCACCGCTGTAGAATGCAGAATTTGCATTGAATTAATGTTCCCTGCAGAATTTTATTTTTTCACACAGAATTTGTGATTTCCACCAAAATGCTTCCTTTTCCTGGTTTTATGTGTTTCAAATGTATTACGATGGAACCACGAGTATCCGGTCTAATTGGGACCAGAGCCAGATTGGATAACCAAAAATCCAGATAAACTGGAGAGTGGGCAGGGTTGCCACCCATCTGGGTTTTACCCAGACAGTCCAGTTTTTGGCTTCTCTGTCTGAGTGCCATTTAGGGTTGCCAGGTGCCTGGTTTTTGACCAGAAAGTCCAGTCTAAAAGGGGACCAGGCAACCCTTGGGCACCCAAACCAAAAGTCTAGTTACTGTGGGGTGGAGGGGGTGGGAGGATGTGCTGAGCAAGTGATGGGCAGGGCCTCAAGGGAAGAGGTGTAGCAGGGGCAGGGCCTTGGGGGGTTGGGGCCTCAGGAGTCCAGTTATTAGCAATTAGAAAGGTGGTAACCCTAACCAAAAGTCTGGTTATCGTGGGCTGGGGTGAGACTTCAGATTATTAACCCATGCCAGCCTCTGCTCTGTTGGGGCTGCCTCTTACGTGAAGGCAGGCCCCCTGAGACGATTTTGCGAGCAGTGGGGGTGGGGTCTTGGGGGGAGGAGGTGTGAGCGATGGGGGCAGGGCTCAGGGATCTGGTTACCAGCAGCTAGAAAGGTGGCAACCCTAGTGGGGGGTGATCCAGGCGTTAGCCCTTAGTGGCTGGTGGTTTGGTTAATAAGGAGAGCCAGATAATGGCGGTTAAACAAGGTTCTGTTGTATTTAATTTCACTGAAACAAGATAACTGTCAGCAAAAATACCTCAAATTCTGTGTTAATATGCCTGGTAAGGAATCTGTTTGTCAAAAAACATTTTCAGAATCTTTTTGGTTGTCTATATTGTTACAGACATACTTTCTGGCAGGTATTTTGAAATAAATTACCAAAGTAATTGAAACTGGTGTGATTATATAGTGTTGTTTTGACAAATAAAAATATGCAGAATTTTGCAGAATTTTAAAATATTGTGCACAATATTTTAATTTTTTTGGCGCAAAATTCCCTAGGAGTACCATTAGTACTCAATACCACTAAAACATTTTAAATTTTTAAACCAAAAAATCACTCCATCACTTGTACTTTAAACTTATTAATCTTTAACACCATTTTGCTAACAAACATATGTACATGTACCATTTATGTGCATTCACAGTAACTTTTATATTGTAGGAGCTGAAATAGACTGTGAAGATAGAAATGGAAATACTCCTTTGCACATCGCAGCTAGATATGGTCATGAGCTACTAATCAACACTCTAATTACAAGTGGTGCTGACACTGCAAAGTAAGTAATTAACTTGGACATAGGCTAAAATAGTTCAGAAATGCATTAATTAGAAAGCCAGAGTGGTGTATTGTTTCACATTTCTTTCTTAGCTCATGTTCAACATGAGATTAGAAATGCATTCAGTCATATTCTTTGCAGATACTGTATCTTGTTATAGTGTCACATCTCATTGTAGTTTAAACAAAAATCAGAAAAGAAATAGTGGACTGTGTTGCCAACTTGTACTTCAATATAATAGTTGAAATATGCAAGCCAAAACCTCATACATTTTAACTGACTGTCAGTCTGAATTAATGCGTTATTTTTAGATTGAAAGTAAGCTTCTTAACATATTAAGAGATTTCCTCAGATCTAATCATTCTAATTATATTTTGTTGGTGAAACCCTATACATATGCAATTTAGCATGCAATCTTGATTCTTTTATTGTAATGAGACTATGATGTATCTTAGGAGAGGTGTACATGGGATGTTTCCTCTCCATTTGGCAGCATTAAGTGGATTTTCAGACTGTTGCAGAAAGCTCCTTTCATCAGGTAGGATACTCTTTTAAAAATGTGTTTGTGGTTACTACATATACGTTAACCTTTTAGTACTTTCAGTATATTTCACAATATGTAAGCCCTTTTTCAATAGTACATAGAAATAATCAGTTAGCTTGTTTATAGCTGAGGATTGTGCTAGCTAGTCTGAGCTACCTTGCATAGTTAAAGATGGAGCAAGCTTTCTGTGGTAAGCCTAAATTTGAAAACTTGTAAAACTTTGCCAGAACTGAAACAATATGCCTAAAATTTCAGAAGTGTGATCTTATGCACATATTTTCTGGAGGGATTGAGACAAACTAGACAAGTAGTTTAGGAACTATAGTGGTTCAAAACATGAGGTGATATCACTTTAACATCTTGTTAACTTGCCCCTCGAACTCCAAATTGTCATGATTCTAGTACAACTTTGCCTAGAACAGTGGTGTTCAACTTGTGGCCTTCCAGGTTCTAACCTGTAGGCCCTGAGGGCAACTGCATTAAGAAGAATGTTTGTGTTTGATTATGAATTAAAAACGTGTTCCCTGAGCAGCACTCTGCGACTTTCAAACTTAAGTGTTTAATCAGCCCCCTCACTATGAAGAAACAGTACAGGGTATTGCTTCACCTGTGACCCCAGGATCAGCTCTGCTGTGAGCTGGGATTATGCTGAACAGTGTCAGTCCCTTTTCAGCTGAATACCTACTGCATGGCAAGGAAGGGACGACATACTAATTTTGGCTGCTCCATTGTCTGCTTCCCTGATGAGATATGGAAGGGCTCAAAAGGGAAGCTTGACTGTCTCAGTCTTGAGCCTAGGAGAGTGATTAGCAAAGGGAGGGCTCCCTTCCACACCACAGGGAAGAAAGGAAGCCCAGGAGAAGGGGGAAAAGCAAGAGAAGCTGAGGAACTACCATTTAGGCTTCTTGATTCTCTTCTCCAGCACTGGTTAGAGCATCTTGCTGTAATTTGCACCAGCTGACAACTGTCTGTTAGGTACCATGTGACAGCTGGAGGATAGGCAAAGCTCAGCATACGCCAGCCACTTCCCCTTTCTGTCACAGTGCTAAGTTGTACTAGATGTGCACCTACAGGAGACTTCCCCGTGTCAAGGTAATCTCCATCAGAGGATTTGCAGATGATTTCCATTGTGTGTGTTAGTTACACAAAGGGATGTGGACCAGCACACATAATCTAAAGCATCAGTCATGGTTGCTTGACCGTTTAAAAATTATATGTGCAGTCCTCAGTCTGAAAAGATTAGGCTACTGGTGTCCAGAAACTCCTTTTTAATAAGTTGATGTTGGTGAAGATTGGTATCTTTGACTAGTGTATTTTTTGCGGGGAGGGAGGTGAAATTAGTTGATTCATATATTAAGAACCCCTCTGGAATCTGAATTCATCCATCACAGTGATGCAAACCTTGCAAAGTCCGCTTGTCCCTATGTGGATGACCATTTTGGAGACAGTGGTGTCAGGCAAGGTGTTAGTGTGATGAGATGGATTGTTCAGTGAACAGAACTGAGAAGTACTTTGTACTTCGGGTGAGGCCTCCTAGGGGGTTAATGGGAGGGAGAGTGTGAAATAGGGGCAGTGGAGAGGCAGCCCATATTAGTAATCTAGGGACCACTTCTCAAATCAGATCACTAACTAGCTTTATGTGCCCTCTCCATGTGAGATGGGACACACATGTAGGGTCCATCCAGTTTGGGCTGAAGAAAGAGGGGAAGGATAGTGTGGGGGAAAATGTGGGGAGAACTGGAATTCATCCCTGTGTAGTTCACTAATTCCGGTCACTAAGAAATTCTTAAATTAAGGAAAAAATTGTTTCAATATTTACTGTTGTAAATAACATAAACTTACTTCATGACATTACAGCCTAATTACTGAAGGGCAGTTTGGTGAAGGGGTTGAATTACATATATGGTTTCACAATATACTAACATTTTTGTAGGCTTTGACATAGACACCCCAGATGATTTTGGCAGGACCTGCCTTCATGCAGCTGCAGCTGGAGGGTAGGTAGAAGCTCTGCCTTCACTTTTAATTTTTTTTCTTAAATCATTGATCCTGACAGCGTTTTCCTCCTCTTTTTCCCCCAAGGAGCTTTTTAAGTATGAACATAATTTCAAGATGGCTTCTTTCTACAAGCTTTAAAAAGGCATAACTGCAATTTCTACTCAGTCATCAATCTTTTATTGTAATGACCAAACACAATCAGTTACTCCTGGGGGAATTCCGCATCAATGTACATGTGTAGAATTCGTGTCCCCCACAGATTTTTTTGCTTCCTCACAGAAAAATGACTTCTAATTGGGAAACAAAGGGAAGCCACAAGAGCGGTCACACGCCCCTCCCCAGCAGTGTAGGCAGGTTGGTTCAGATGCTTGGAGCAGCCAGTAGAGATGTAAATCACCTGGGGGATGGGCAGAGAGGTGTGTGTGTGTATGTGAGAGAGAGAGAGAGAGACTGTCCCTCTTGCTCCCTATTGCAGCATATTCAGCGTGGGAGGGCAGGGCTTCGGGGTGTTTCTGAGGAGGTAGGCGTGGGACAGGCTCTGTCCCTTCAGGCAGAGCAGAATGCAGCAGCCTGCCTGCTTAGTGAATTGTTCCCATTGTCTTTGTGAATTCCCCCAGGAGTATAAAACAGGTGTAAAAGTTTTAAGGCTCCCTTACATTGCCAGAGTGGTTTAAAGGACAGTATGGCCTTATAAATGCTTATGTTGCTTTCGTGATTAGAATGGGTCTAACTTTTTGGACTGAAAGAATTTCCTATCAAAATGTGCTCCATGAACTGTTTGCTAATTCCTTTTTTGGAGATGGTAAGTAGCCAATATAAATTGTGAGTTTGATTTTTCCCCAGTCCTCACTTGCTCTTCAGTTGCCTGATGTAACACTGAGCATATGGCTTCATATATTTGTTGACTAATAACTAGAAATAAAGGCTGAAACCTAGTTACATTACTATTAGGAAAGGGGGTTTGGGGATTTCCTCCAATGCTCCCCACTTCCATTCTCCATCCATTATTTTGTAGTTTAAATAAATTACGGAAATAATTGAAATCAGTGATTATATTGCATTATTTTGATTAAAAAATATGCAGAATTTTAAAATATTGTGTGCAGAATTTTTTATTTTTTGGTGCAGAATTCCCCCAGGAGTAATCAGTGTTTATCCCAGGTTCAGGATTGGCTCATTTGGATTAATTTTACTTGCATGTTTTACTACCTATCGAAAGTACAGACCATGTTATTTAGGGCTATCATTTACCAGAGCCCTATGTTAGGAGCACTTCGGAGACACATGGTGAAGGGGTACGGTGCCACCACCTCACCTGCTTTCTTCACTTATCCCCTTTCCATTGAGTTACTCTCAGTGGGGCAAAGGAGCTGTAATTCTGGCCAGCCCTTTGAAATAGGCTATGCAGAGTTGGGGGAGGGCTCTGTACTGCCTTTCCCCAGGCACAGTTATGAATGAGCTAGATACAACTTTACCCTCTGTGTGTGTATATCTTTATAGTATACGCTATTTGTTGTATTTAGAAACATCTGGCTATTAGATTACTTTTTTCAACAAATACAGGGTGCTAACTTATTTTTGATTATTCACGAAGAAAAAATGTTTTAAGTGTTTTTGCCAGCATGTGAGGGAAGCTGAGGATAGCATGAATGTGCACACAGACAGTATTGGGGGTAGCCGTGTTAGTCTGTATCCACAAAAACAACAAGGAGTCTGGTGGCACCTTAAAGACTAACAGATTTATTTGGGCATAAGCTTTCATGGGTAAAAAAACATGCATCTGAAGAAGTGAGGTTTTTTACCCACGAAAGCTTATGCCCAAATAAATCTGTTAGTCTTTAAGGTGCCACCGGACTCCTTGTTGTTTTCACACAGACAGTAAGAGCCTCGGAAACCTGTATGTTTAACATATCCCTGCACATAGATTTGTCAATAGTAAAGCTAAATTTTGCATGCAGTGCTAACGTTCTAGAGTTCAGTTAACCAGAAGCAAGGAAATTTTGATCAATAGTGCTCATGGATGGATTGTGATGTGAAGAATTCAGACCGTAGAAGAATTAGTATTTGACTAGCATTGTTTCTCTAGGTGGGCATCTTAAGGAGTGCATGTAAACATATAGGCCTTGATTCTGCAGACACTTCATGCATGTGACTAAAGCACAATATTAGTCCCATTAACGTTGAGGCCACCCATTAATAAAGCCAAGCATGTGCACAAGTATTGGGAAGATCAGTTTTAGTCACTATAAAATTATTGTACAGAGTAGCTATTCAACATAGCCTAGAAAAATTGGGCAATAGATTGTTGTACATGCTCAAGTGCACACAACTTTCAAGAAATCAGATGGCCAATGCTGCATGCACATATGATTTTAAAGTCATATAATAAAAACCAAGGGTACTTTTTATGTGTTAGATTTGTTTGGGTTTTTTTGGTGACTGTTTACTGGTAGAGCCCTGCAAATTGGTGGATATCCGCTTTATATTCGTGGATGCGGATATCCGCGGACCATTTTTGCGATTGTGAGTGGATGTGGATCCACATTTTATATCTGTAGATATCATGCGGATCGTTTTTGCAGATTAGATGTGGAAAACAATTTTTTTTATCTGCGTAGGGCTCTATTTACTGGTATAAAATATTATCCTTGGAATAAAAATTACTCACTTGTGATGTTATCTCACTCCCATCCTCACATTTAGGCTTCATATTATAATCTTAGTAATCTTCCTGTCTCTCTGAACAATGTTTACAGCCATCACCATAAATAGTTTTCTTAGATAGTGTTCTTCATAATGCAGAATCAAAGATAGCATATATGCATTGCAAACTTTGTTTTTCCTGGCACTTATTAAAAGGCTTTAAAACAAACAAAAAATGTCTAAGTAAAAACTTGCCATGGGCTGAATCTTGGCAAAAAACTCTTTTAGCATGCATTCATTTTTTCTGTTACGTTTCTATCAAATTAGAAGTGTATTTACTACTGTAGGACAATGCTCTTGTTGATTTCAAAAGGCACACTGCATAAACATCAGCATTCCTACATTTGGACCAAGGACAGTTTATGGTCCTTAATATTTTTTTCAACAACTTTAAAGTCTGTTTTTGGTGATGTTTTGTATGCAAAATATAGTTTGAGCCATTATCAATAAAAATATTGTTGTGTGATAAATAACTGTGCAGCAATTCTGATAGTTTGTAAAGGGCACTGTGTGCGTAAAAATAATTTAATTTGCAATCAATGTTGCATTAATTTAATAGGAATTTGGAGTGCCTAAACCTTCTGCTCAACACTGGTGCAGACTTCAACAAAAAGGACAAATTTGGGAGGTAGGACACAACATTCTAAGTTTGTGGATTTTAGAACTTTATTAAAACATGCACATAAGTAGCACAATGATTCTGTGTGAAGGAGCCCATATTCCTTCACAATATATTCCTTTTGGAGTGATTGTATTCATAATAAATTATTGGGACCCCATTCAAGTACTACAACCAATTTAGTCTAAGCATCTTATTGAAAGTGTATAATTATAGAAAAGTCACAAGATTTGATTTGTTACATTCTGTTAAATAGTTGTTTTGTGTATTTTAATACGTATTTGTTTTTTCTTTCAAATTCTCCAATTTAATATCATATGTTACTGTAACTTTAATAAAGATGTTTTTGGTGTAAGGCGCATCCTGATGGGTTTAAGTGGTTCTCAACCTGTAGATTTAACCTGGTATCTCAACCTGGTATCTCCTCATTAGCCCATCTGTCAAGGCTATAAATGCTCTTCATCAACCTGTTCACTTTGCCACTTCTGAACATTTTGCAATCTTCTGTATTTTTTAAAGTAAAATCTAAATTCTTTTAATAAAATAACTTTCCTTTTTACCTCCATCCATCCCTTCTTCATATGGCTTTCTCTTGCTTTTACTCTCACTCATGCTTTTACTTTCTTCAAATAACTATTGCGAGCGCCAGATTGTTGTTTAAGTGCAGAAAATGTGATTAGTGTTTGTGCAAGACACTAATTAAAGACAGCCAAAGAGATTACAGTCTGAAAGACTGACAACTAAGAAGAGATGCTCTGGATGAACCAGAGGCAAGAATTTATCATAATTTAAAAATATTGTTCGTAGCATCTATGGTTTAGTGGAAATGGTCCCTCAGTCCTTGGTTGAGTGACAGGAGTAGGACTCCAGCAGAAGTATCTGACTATGAATCATGTTACTTTTGAAGTCCTACTTGCACCCTTGGCTGAGGATAGAAGGGTTAACTGTAGTAGTTTTCCCTGTGGAAGCTGCACTTAAATTTTTGTTGGGCTGCTGATTATATTTGGACCAGGAATGAGATTATTTGATGTTCTTATTTATAGTGTAGAGATGAAGAAAAGATCTGTGGGGAAAGAGATTAAGAAAAAAGAGGTATGATAGGTAGGGAGGAGATAAAGGGGATCAGAGTAATGTAGTAACTTTAAAAAAACAAGATTTAGGGTAAAATTTTCAAAGCACCTAAGTCCCTTTTCAACAGTGACTTAGGCTACTAAGTCCCTTTTGAAAATGGAACTGAGGGCATGTCTACACTGCCTTGAAGTTTGAACTAAAAAGTAGTGGTGTGCACTGCTACTGAAAGTGCTGCTTTGGAACTCTCCCATGTGGATGCTGCAGACCTGAACTTAAAGATCCAAAGTTCACACTCTTTGAAGAAGTCTGTTAGTGCAAACTTGGAACCTTTAAATTCGTGTCCACATGGGGAACTGTGGTGCACACTGCTATTCACAATCCCTCTGTCCAAATTGCGGGGCAGTGTAAACATGCCCTTGGACCCCTCAGTCACTTGGGGGTCAAGCACCTAAGTCATTGACTTCTGAAAATTGTTTATATACTATATTATGTTTTGTAAGGGTTTTTCCCCCTAGGCTGAGTAATTCATCAATACTATATTTTCATATGAAATTCAAATTTCAAGTTTCTTTAAAATCAAGTGCATATTTTAAAAAATCATAATTTGTTTTATTTTCTATACAAGCATATATTTTTGGTACATTAAGACAGGATGAAACAAATAGACACTCTGTAGGACTCCACATCTGACCTCAGTTCTGTCCACAAAACCCTACTGAGCACTCCACACAAAACTACTTTAAATGTTCTGCAGCAATGGGTTAAATTTCACCAGTTGAATTTTTTGTTCTGGTCTTTCTTGGTGGCTTTGCACTATGGATGATCAGATTTGCTCATGTTTTGTCAGTGAATGGCCTAAAATTAAATTGTTTGAACAAACAGATGTTTCAGTAATTCTTTCTTTCATTTTCCTATGCACGTATGTACACCTCTCAACACACACAAGCTGTCCAATATGATAAATATGTACCCTGGACTGCTATTACACTTCTTTACATGATTTTTACTGAACCATGTAATATTTACATATATTAGAACTGAATTATTCAGCCAATAACAAAATAGAATATAAACATGTTTTTAAAATTTCATTTTATTTTGCATTTTTGTCATTAATCTGTTGCATGTCTTTCTCTTGTATTTGAATGTATTCTAAAGAACTCCACTTCATTATGCTGCTGCCAATTGTAATTACCAGTGCCTGTTTGCCCTTGTGGGATCTGGAGCTAGTGTGAATGACCTTGACGAGAGGGGTTGTACACCATTGCACTATGCAGCTGCATCAGACACAGATGGCAAGTAAGTGTCATGTCTTATACGAAAGGGTGAATATTTAAAGACTTCAGAGCTCTGTATTTTGTTTGCTTACTTTCTGTAATCATATATGCCAAATGTAATATTTATATTTCTTTGAAGATGGCTACATGGAATGTGATTATTGGGCTGTTAAACCAAAGTATTTCTTATATTATTAAACATGTCCATATCTCTCCCTCTTCCCCCTTACCCCTTCTCCCCTACTCCCCCCCCCCCCATTACAGCAAGGTGTATTGTAATCTTTTGGATTTTAATGTTGAAGTCTTAATGGGCTATACACTGTGGATTAAATTCCTGCTCTGCACAAAATAAATGTGATCTGGGTCTTGACGGCTTGAGACTTCCTCATAACTATACTAGAGGAGGTGTTTTTTCTAAAAATTCTGATATTTAAGCTCTAGAGGACTGGAGGCAATATGTTTTAAGTGATAGGTCCTTGACTCTGCCATTTGTTTCCCTTGCTGGATCACCAGAGTTAACTCAGACTGGTTTTACAGTATTATCCTTGTCCTGAGGTAGGCTGAATGTAAAATATTTATTTAAATACATAAACATTTTAACATTTATAGGTGAAGATTGCTTTATGACGTTTGTCTTCATTATGGTAACAGTAAAAGATTCTCTTGTTGTAGCTGCCAAGTTTTGTCAAATTTGTTTTTTTTTTTAACAATGAAATGTGCTCAGAAGTTTTTTGTATTCCATCAGAACTAAAAAGACTGCCATTTCTCTGGGACTGTACAAGCAGAGATGTTCTGCATAAAGCTTGCAGACTCAAGACCCAACGTATAGATGTAACAAACAAAAAGAGAGAGGGTGATGGTAACAGTGAGAGGAACATGTGATACAGAATAGCTGTGCATAACTTGTTAGGCTTTTTTGAAGTGTAAATAAAGAGTAGATCAGGGGTCAGCAACCTTTCAGAAGTGGTGTGCCGAGTCTTCATTTATTCACTCTAATTTAAGGTTTCGCGTGCCGGTAATACATTTTAATGTTTTTAGAAGGTCTCTTTCTCTAAGTCTATAATATATAACTAAACTATTGTTGTATGTAAAGTAAATAAGGCTTTTAAAATGTTTAAGAAGCTTCATTTAAAATTAAATTAAAATGCAGAGCCCCCCAGACTGGTGGCCAGGACCCGGGCAGTGTGAGTGCCACTGAAAATCAGCTCGCGTGCCGACTTCAGCACCTGAGCCATAGGATACCAGTAATTGCTACTGGCCATTTGAATAGCGATTAAAGTATATATACCCATTCCATGTAAAGTCTAGGTTTTTTGATTGTTTACCTGCTACTTCTTTGTTAGGTATATAATCCCACTTCCTGCTGGCAGTTGTTGAGGGGTATTTACTTTAATTATCACTTGGAATCTTGGAGCTTGGAATGATTTCACAGTTGCTCTCAAAGGGCTTGTCTACATTACCCGCTGGATTGGCGGGCAGCAATCGATCCAGTGGAGGTCGATTTATCGCGTCTAGACTACACACGATAAATCAACTGCAGACCGCTCTCCCGTCGACTCTGGTACTCCACCAGGGCGAGAGGCGCAGGTGGAGTCGACGGGAAAGTGTCAGCTGTTGACTTACCACGGTGAAGACACTGCCGTAAGTAGATCTAAAAACGTTGACTTCAGCTACGTTATTCACGTAGCTGAAGTTGCGTAACCCCCCTCCAGTGTAGACCAGGCCAAAGACATCAGTGCCTCAGTACCAGAGTGAGTCTTCAGGTTACTTTATTTTTCCAGCTGTCTTGCAGAAGCTAGAGGATGAATTATGATAGTAATAGTTCGGTGCCTTTGGGAAATAACACAGAGAATAATCTCCAAAATCCCTGAAATATTATTGTTCTGATGAACTGTTGGCTGTCTGGAAGACAGACTGCCAAGTAGTATAACCTGAGAAGCAGCTTTTGAGTGGATGCAGCAATATGCTTAAGATCAGTTGGGAAACAAGTTCTGTCCAGCTCATAAGAACATAAGAACGGCCGTACCGGGTCAGACCAAAGGTCCATCTAGCCCAGTATCTGTCTACCGACAGTGGCCAATGCCAGGTGCCCCAGGGGGAGTGAACCTAACAGGCAATGATCAAGTGATCTCTCTCTCCTGCCATCCATCTCCATCCATCATCCAGCTCGCATTCAAAAGGAGATTAATAATAATAATAATAATAGTAATAATAAAAACAAATAAAACTAGAAATTAATATTGGGCTGGAATATAAGTGCTGGAGACAATGTCAGATAAGTGATCTACATAGAATCTCTGGAACATTTGTGTGTTTTTTCATAAAGTTTGTGCAGATGTTCCCAGAGATGACTTTCTGGAACAATGGCACACTTCCTAAAAGACCACCTCCCCATTTATAAAAAGAATTGATTGATCACAAGATGACTGTGAGCTGCCATGAGAATGCCATGTGATGCAGCCGTGAAAAAAGGCTAGGATGCATCAGGCAAGGTATTTCCACTAGAGACAAGGAAGTATTAGTATCATTTTACAAGGCACTGGTGAGACCTCACCTGGAATACTATGTGCAATTCTTGTCTCCCATGTTTAAGAAAGATGAATTCAAACTGGAACCAGGAGCAGAAAAGAATTACTAGGATGATCTGAGGAATGGAAAACATACTTATGAGAGGAGATTCAAAGAGCTTGGCTTGTTTAGCCTAATTGAAAGAGGGCTGAGGGGAGATATGATTGCTCTCTATAAATACATAAGAGGAATAAATACCAGGGAGAGAGAGGAGTTATTTAAATTAAATGCAAATGTTGACACAAGAACAAATGGATATGAATTGGCCATCAACATGTTCAGGCTTGAAATTATACAAAGGTTTCTAACCATCAGAGGAGTGAAGTTCTGGAACAGCTTTCCAACAAGAGCAGTGGGGGCAAAAAAAATCTAATTGGCTTCAAGACTGAGCTTGATTAAATATATGGAGGAGATGGTATGATGACGTTGCCTACAATGGCAAGTAGCTGATCTACGACTGATAGCAGCAAATATCTCCAACAGCTGGTGATGTGACACTAGATGAGGAGGGCTCTGAGTTACTACAGAGAATTCTTTCCCAGGTGTCTGGCTGGTGGGTCGTGCCCACATGCTCGGTGTAACTGATCACCATATTTGGGGTTGGGAAGGAATTTTCTCGTGGGTCAGAGCGGCAAAGACCCTGGGGTTTTTTTGCTTTCCTCTGTACCATGGGGTACAGGTCACTTGCAGGCTTAAACTATTGTAAATGGTGGATTCTCTGACTTAACTTTAGTCTTCAGTAACTCATCCAGAGATTAGGAGTCTATTACAGGAGTCGGTGGGTGAGGTTCTGTGGCCTGCAATGTGCAAGAGGTCAGATTAGATGATCATGATGGTCCCTTCTGACCTTAAAGTCTGAGTCTGACCTTGTCTACACTAGAATTTACTTTGGTATAATTTATGTCGCTCAGCGGTGTGAATAATCCACACCCCTGAGTAATGTAAGTTATACCAGCCAAAATGCCAGTGTAGACAGTGGTGTGTCAGTGGGAGAGGTTCTCCTGCCAACATAACTACTTCCTCTCCTGGGAAGTGGAATATTTAAGTGATGGAAGAGTTCTCTCTCATCAGCTTAGTGTGTCTCCACCACAAGCGCTACAGCAGCACAACTGCATCAGTGTAGCTGCACCGCTGTAAGTACTGTAGTGTTAGATGTAGTCTGTCTCCGGAGTATGTTTAACAAATACTTGTATTCCTGGGAATCAAACTAGCAAGCCTTACATCTGTATCAGATAAATTAGTTGAAAAATAAATGACAGTTATAAAACAATAGGGATAAGCTTTTGTAAAGGAAAGTCCTGCTTCTCCAACCTTTTTAGATATATTTGAGTCATCAAGCTAGCAAATAAATGAGAGAGGTAGACATAATATGGACTTAGTGTTGTAGATGAGGTATACCACATGTTGTGATAGGCATGTGTAGGATCCATGGATCTTGAAAGGTGTGTTAGTTGTTGTTGGGGCATTTAGTGCCCCATGTGGGTAAACCAGACAATCACTATGCTTTCAAGTAAACTCACACAGAAAAATGATAAAGACAAAAACATCCTATCACCGCTGGATGAACACTTTTCACAAAGCAGTCACTCTATATCTGGCCTATCAGTCCTCATCCTCAAAGGAAACCTGCACAACACTTTCAAAAGACAACGCTGGGAGCTTAAATTCATTACTCTGCTAGACACTAAAAAAGTCATGGACTGAACAGAGACATTGGATTTATGGCTTATTACACAATCTATAACCCACTAACCTTCTCTTTTTATCTTATGACTGCTGAGGTATTAACAGATCGTTCTACCTTGAATGGTCCCTTACAATCTGTGCTAATTACAGTACTTATGCTAAACAATCTGCTGTGCCTTGCATTTTGCAGTGACGTACCATTCCCAGACCTGAACAAGAAATTTTACTTGGGATATATCAACCTTCATGCAACAAGGCATAGGCCAGCTGTTGGCTGTCTGGGGTTAGGAAGACATTGTCTCCCTAGCCATATTATATATGTATATGTCTGTTGTGATGGTCTTACGTCCTCCTCTACATCTTCTGGTACTGCTTTCTGTCCTTCTGAATACTGAGATACATGGACCACTGTTTTATGTAGTAAGGCATGGCAGTTTGATGCTCCTGTTTGTTGCATATAATAAAATTGAACTTTTTTGTATTTTCAAGGCAAGTACTAGTTTACCAATTAGTGAAAAGCTGAATTTTAACATTATTAATATGGTTGTCATTTGTCACTTCACACAGGTGCCTGGAATATTTACTAAGAAATGATGCAAATCCAGGGATCCGAGACAAACAAGGATACAATGCAGTTCATTATTCTGCTGCTTATGGTCATCGCTTGTGTCTTGAACTGGTAAAAAAACAAAAAACAAACCAAAAAAACCCAACTACTATGGAATAGTTACTGTCTACTTGTAGAGTTCTTCTAGGTTAGGCTGCTGGCCTGGAATTTAAGACCCAGGTTTAATTCTCTGCTCCGTGCAACCTTCCACACATGTTGCACAAGTCACTGAGTCTCTGTCTGTCTGTTCCCCAACTGTGAAGTGGGGATAACAGTACTACTTTACCTCACAGAAGTGTTGTGAGGATAAAAACATTAAAGACTACGACGCACTTGCATACTATGGTAATGAGGGCCATGTAAATAACAGAGAGACAGAATCAAATGGTTGAAAGGATTGTTGTTCTAGATCGGGGTGGACAAACTTTTTGGCACGAGAGCGACATTGGGGTTGCAAAACTGTATGGAGGGCTGGGTACGGAAGGCTCTGCCTCCCCAAAAAGCCTGGCCCCCACCCCCTATCTGCCCCCTCCCACTTCCCACCCCATGACTGCCCCCCTCAGAACCCCTGACCCATCCAACCTCACCCTACTCCTTGTTCCCTGACCCCCCTGCCCCAGACCCCACTCCTATCAAACCCCCCCCCATTCCCTGTCCCCTGATTGCCCTGACTCCTATCCACACCCCTGCCCCCTGACAGGCCCCCTGGGACTCCCACTCTTATCCAACCCCCCCGTTCCCCATCTCCTGACCGCCCCCCCTCCCCGAACCTCCACCCCACCCAACTGCTCACTGTCCCCTGACTGCCCCCCCATGACCCCCCACCCCTTATCCAACCCCCTAGCCCTGGCCCCCTTACCGTGCCGCTCAGAGCAGCATGTCTGGTAGCCACGCCGTCCGGCTGGAGCTAGACACGCTGCCGCTCTGCTCGGCAGGAGCGTGCTGCTCTGCTGCCCAGACTGCTGCCCATGCAACGGTTTGGTTGCAGGGGAAGGGCCAGGGGCTAGCCTCTCTGGCCGGGAGCTCAAGGGCTGGGTAGGACGGTCCCGCGGGCTGTACTTTGCCCAACTCTGTTCTAGATAGTGGGATAACACTGAATATTTTTTGTTTAGCTAACAGAAGAAAAACAATAGTTTAATGTATTAAAACCACTGAGATATATTAACTGATTTAATATGAGCTTGTGTGGATTAAAAACAAGAGCATAATACATTTTAGCTGAGAGATTTATGTATTTGAAAGCAAAGGACCTAATTTTGAAATATTTTGATCATAATATTGCAGTGACTAATGGCTACATAATAAATTTAAATAACAGCTTCACAGCAGATTTTGATCAGCACTTGGCACAAAAGCATATGATTTGTCATTTGTTTTATCTCTTGTTTTATCATGTTTAGAGTTAGTACTTATATGAAAATTACACTTGCATTTTCAATTTTTTCAAGCCTGTTGAACTAAAAAAATTTTTTTTTTAATTTCAGATTGCAAGTGAAACTCCCCTAGATGTTGTAAGTGTGTACGCTTTATCTATCATTAAAGTATTGTATAGCAAAATGGAGCATTCTGTCTCAGAATACTATTGCTTATCCTAGTGTGTCCAACTGTGTGCTTTCCAGCGAACAGACGTGCATTTTATACTACTACTACTACTACTACTTATTATTATTATGACTTATTGTATTACCATAGCACCTGCGAGCCTTAGTCATGGACCAAAAACCTGTTGTGCTAGGTGCAGTACAAACAGGACAAAAGACAGTCCCTGCCCCAAGAGGCTTACAGTCTCAGTACTTGCAATTCAGAAAATACAATATTTATATTTAAAAATTGCCTAATTACAATTGCTTTTCAAGTACAGTGGAATTTCAGTGACTGGAACCATTCTTTCTAACAAACTGATAGGTCCCTGTCTATTAATTCAGTTATCCAGATGTATTGAATGGTTTCCAAGCATTTTGAATAGTTGGGATTCTGCTATATTTATAGAATCACAGAGCTGGAAGGGACCTCAAGAGGTCATCTAGTCCAGTCCTCTGCACTCAAGGCAGGACTATGTATTTAGACCATCCCTGATAGGTGTTTCTCCAACCTGCTCTTAAAAATCCCCAATGATGGAGATTCCACAACCTCCCTAGGTAATTTATTCCAGTGCTTAACCACTCTGACAGTTAAGAAGTTTTTCCTAATGTCCAACCTAAACCTCCCTTGCTGCAATTTAAGCCCATTGCTGCTTGTCCTATCCTCAGAGGTTAAGAACAATTTTTCTCCCTCCTCCTTGTAACAACCTTTTATGTACTTGAAAACTGTTATGTCCTTCTCAGTCTTCTCTTCTCCAGACTGAACAGACAGTTTTTTCAATCTTTCCTCAAAGGTCATCTTTTCTAGACCGTCAATCATTTTTGTTGCTCTTCTCTAGACTTTCTCCAATTTGTCCACATCTTACCTGAAATGTGGTGCCCAGAACTGGACACAATACTCCAGCTGAGGCCTAATCAGCGCGGAGTAGAGTGGAAGAATTACTTCTCATGTCTTGCTTACAACACTCCTGCTAATATATCCCAGAATTATGTTTGCTTTTTCTGCAATAGCGTTACACAGTTGACTCATATTTAGCTTGTGATCTACTATGACCCCCAGATCCCTTTCCGCAGTACTCCTTCCTAGGCAGTCATTTCCAATTTTGTATTAACTGCAGTCCTGCATTAATACACTAAGCAAATTTTGAATGGGCCACCATAGGGGAAAATACAGGGATTTTTAAACTCATTTTATGATATTATATATACCTTGATTCATCTCTTCCTTTTCATGTAAATTTGTGGTTTTCCTCTCCTTCGCTTTGCTGCTGAGGATTACTTCCATCAGGCTTTCCATATCTATTTTCTTCATTGCTTTTCCTTCTCCTTCTCTTCCTCCCCCTTCTCCTTTCTTACCATATGTTCCCCACCTATCCAGTGTTCTTTACTGAATAAGCTGTTTGTTTGCTTTTATTTGGGAAGAATTTCTTATTTGAATAGTTCAATCTGAAGCCAAATGAAACGCTTGCCGGTTGGGCAGGGGAGACGCAGGAAGAGTGTTGCCTTTACAGCCCAAAGCCTTTAAAAGATTGAAATAGTCATTTATACAATACTTGGGAGGTGGAGGTAATACCGTGTCTGTGGAATTTTGTGTATTTTAATCTGTAAGTGGTGAGGGATAGCAATTCCCATACTGTTGTTGGAGAGTGTATTTTAAAACAGTTTTGTTGCATTTAATCTAAATTTGTATTTCTTCTAGCTAATGGAAACATCAGGTACTGACATGCTGAATGATTCCGACAACAGAGCACCAATTAGTCCATTGCACTTAGCTGTAAGTATTTCATTCGCTATTGATTGTTGGTCTGCTGAATCATATAGATATATGCACAACAATTTTTGACTGATACAAGATAGTTTTGATTCACGCCATAGGTTTGTTTGCAGTCAATAACAATAGTTTACAATTACTAATATACATGCTCTCTTACGTGAGTTGCATAAGATTTTGTGTATCAATTGTAAATGTGCTCTTAAAGAAACACTGTCAACATCAAATCTGTTCAGTATAATATAAAAAAAAAAAGTTAAAACTGGTTTAAAGTACTGTAACTGCTGCTGAGTCCCCCGGCCATTTTTTATTATTTAGAGCCACCTTGTCCTATTTTAAAAAATGTTTTTCTCTCCCCTGTTGTTCATGAAAGACATTCACAAATTATCAGGGAACTGACTACACAGGGAAAACAGTGAAACTGATCATATAAAAGTGCAGTGAAATGCAAAGTAAGCAAGCTTGAATAAAGTATTTTTTTCTAATCATTGTTTTACTTGTAATACAAATAGGTTAAAATAATCAAAAACTCCTCCCTTTTAAATAAGTGTAAAGCAAATATTAAAAATTGATGGTGCACAGGTATGACACAACACGTGTTTTTGATACATGGGAGCAAAAGAAATGATGGGACAGCAGTAAGGTGACTGCTAAAATTAGCAATAGGAAAAAAAAGGGGGGGACTAGGCCTAGAATTACATGAGGACACTGGCTTGTGGCAGGGTGCTGAAACCTGACAGGTGGGTCAGCACTCCGATCTCTTAGCCTCAATTAGTTTCCCCAGTGATGGCTAATTGAACAATTAGCTAATCAGAAGGATTGGCTAGGGATGTCAGAAATTAATTAGCCCTCAGCTAGCTATAACAGCTGATAAAGGCCAGGAAGGAAGTTTTACAAAGGGGATGAGGACAGGGCTAGCTGAGTGTAGAAGGAAAGCACTTCCAAGAGGGTGATCTCTTTTCCTCCTAGGGCCCTAGAAAAGAAGGGCTGAAAGATGTAGAAGCTTAAAACTGTGGTGTTACACTGTACTGGTGTGGGTGGAAGGCTTAGAATAAAATATAGCCTGAACACTAAAAGAAAACAGGTCTGAGCAGTTTCTGGAATACTGAGAATGGGGACAGTGTGTCACCATGTTATAGATTAGACGCCCAAGGGGGTATGAAGGACCCCTGACAACTTAAATAAACACAGTTGATTTTTATTTTTTTTGTAATGGCTTGGACCAGCACTTGAAGTTGTTCATTGTTCTCACAGCTGTACCATGGCATTTGACACAGTATCATGACAGGTCTACACGGTAGATTTCCCACAGTTATCCATTCTAGTCTTCTTGCATCACTTTCCAAATCTTCTCCATTCTGCCAACAATGCTAGCTTCAACCACCTAGTCTGTCTTTATTTTTTCTTACAGGGAATTTCCTGTATGTGTAGTTGTAGCCATGTTGGTCCCAGGATATCAGAGACACGAAGTGGGTGGGGTAATATTTTTATTGTACCAACTTCTGTTGGTGAGAGAAACAAGCTTTGGAGCCACACAGAGCTCTTCTTCAGGTCTGGAAAAGGTACTCTGAGCATCACAGCTAAATGCAAGGTGGAACAGATTGTTTAGCATAAGCAGTTAGCACATAATGTAAGGGACCATTCAAGGTAGAGTGGTCTGATACCACCTCTGCAGTCATGGAACAAAAAAGAAGGGGCTAGTAGGTGTTCGTGGGCCACACTACCCTTGCATTTAGCTGTGAGGCTGGGAGTACCTTTCCCAGATCTGAAGGAGATTTCTGTGTGGCTCAAAAGCTTGTCTCTCATCAACAGAAGTTGGTCCAATAAAATAGGAGTTCCAAAAAGAGATACGCGAGACATCTCTGGGAGACTTGCGGGAGAAATTTTGTAACAGTTTATTTATTATTTTATTTATTGCATTCTCATAATAGGCTATTCAGATGAAGCTTTAAAACTGAGAATTTTATAATTCTGTTATAAAATACAGTAATTAACTTACTTCAGTATGTACCGGTGAGAACACAGAGATGTTGACATAGAGAGCCCTATCAGTGTACAGTGCGGGTTGAGTTGCTCAGCATCTGTCTAATTTGACTGAGCTAAGAACTTAATCAGGGTTTTTCTTCAGTTGTATATGTTGCACTATAACTATATCTGTACGTAACAGTGAAATATGGACAGATGGCTAAAGAAAGGTAGTGTTAAGAAGAACACACACAGTGTCAGTGATGAGAAGGGTGGTGTTCATGGGCAGCTGGTAGATCTGAAAGGAGATATACAAATAAGAAAACTTTGGGAACCTCTGCAATAAAAGTAATTACCTCACCCACCTTGTCTCAGGGGATTTCCTGTCATTCCAGTTTTAGCATGTTCATTGAAGGAAAAAAAGTATTACATAAATATAAAATATAAAATCTACAAAAAAAATTTTAAAATAAAAAGTTGATTCTATATTACAATAAACTAACTTTTTTTGTCTTTATGTAATCACTTGATCCTGAATCACCCTGATCCTGCTAGGAGCTCCCCATGGGTGCCAGGAGTTCATCCACTCAGAGCTTCTTGTAGAATTGGGTCCTTATTCTGTCATGTGAAAATGTTCTGCGTTTTGTATAAAAGACTAAATGCAGTGGTTATGTATTAATCATCCTTTAATTTTTACACAAGATGATTTACAGGGCTGTGGTATATGAAGTCTTGAAAAGATAAAATCTGAAAAAAACATAATATAGGATAAAGAATTGATCTGTGTATCTAGTGACCTCATTCCATTTAATACACTGCACTTGAAATGCTTTAACTTTTGTTTTTACTGCGCTACCATATTATTTGTATTTTAGAAAGTTGAACATTTGCCCTATTAAAGGGCCACTGCCAACGACAATTTTAAAAAGAGCAATTTTTGATACATCACTACATGTTTGTCCTGCCTTTTTAAAAAAAAAAAATCATTTTTTAAAATGAGCTTTTCCTATATGCCTTCTGCCTTTAAGGTCCTATGGGCATCCTGAGTGCAACAACACCGAACACAGTTGTGGCCCACCTGTTTTCCCCTTTCTTTTTAAGTATATGAGCACATCTGCCTCTTCAGTTTCAGCTTTGCTGCTGCTATTACAAATAAATGCCCTCTGCAGAGGGTAATGAAGAGTCTACATATGAGCTCCCAACTAGAGCAATGCATAAGAGTCATGCACCTGATTGTAAAGCAGTGAAGTTCACTGCACCTAAAGAGTTATCAAATACACCAAGTAAACAAACTGGAAAAATGACACATTTTTCTCTAATTTCTTCCAGTTAGTGGTTTAAAAAAAAAAAGGTACAGATTGTTCAGTTGAAAGTATGTTTTTAATATTGGTTACAAAATGACTGATTTTTACTTAAAACAGCAGATATTCTTCTAAATCCTGTTGTTACACACTATTTTCATAGTGTCCTTTTTTGATGTAATGAAACACTACTGCACTGTGTTAATATTCCCTTAGGCCTATCATGGTCACCATCAAGCTCTGGAAGTACTGGTGCAGTCTTTGTTGGACCTTGATGTGAGGAACAATAATGGAAGGACACCATTGGATCTTGCAGCTTTTAAGGGACATGTGGAGTGTGTGGATGTACTTATTAATCAGGGAGCATCAATCTTAGTGAAAGACTATGTTGTAAAGAGAACTCCAATACATGCTGCTGGTATGTTGTGCTGAACACAGATGCATGGGTTTGGGGTTTATATTATTTTGTTCATGTAATAATGCACAGCAATCTGTTTCTGTGGCATTAACAGAGTAGATTACGTCTTAAATTATGTTCTGCACTGGTGGAGGATGAGGAAGAGCATGAGGTAGTGGGAGTGCCTTACCTTAGTGAGAGAGAGAGAGAAAGTGCCTTAGATGTCTTCTTTGGGTTCTGGAGGAGCGTAGTACCTCTGCCCACTCCTGATTTAATGGATGGCAAACTACAGCCTGTGGGCCGGATCCAACCCACAAGCCATTTTAATCCAGCGCTCCAACCTGGGAACAGGGTCAGGGGCATCTCCATGCGGCTCCTGGGAGTAGCGGCATGTCCTCCCTCTGGCTCCTATGCATAGAGGCAGCCTGGGGGCTCCATGTAGGAGCTGGAGAAGGGACATGCCGCTGCTTCCAGGAGCCACTTGAGGTAAGTGCCCCCCAGACCCTGCACCCCCAGCTGGAGCCCTCACCTTCCTCCTCCCTCAGCCCCCTGCCCCAGCCCTGATCCCCCTCCTGCCCTCCAAACCCTTCAGTCCCAGCCTGAAGCACCCTCCTGCACCCCAAACCCCTCATCCCCAGCCCCACCCCAGAGCCTGCACCCCCAGCCAGAGCCTGCACCTCTTTCTGCATCCTGGAGCCCCCTCCCGCAACCTGAGCTCCTCATTTCTGGCCCCACCCTGGAGCCTGCACCCCCCTCCCACGCCTCAACCCCAATTTTGTGAGCATTCATGGCCCGCCATACAATTTCTATTCCCAGATGTGGCCTTCGGGCCAAAAAGTTTGCCCACCCCTGCATTAAATGGATCAGTGTGCATTTCCCTCCATGCCAAACAGCTGTGCTGTCCAGGATGTTTGTGGGTGAATGACATGGTCATGGCCCTGCCATTTGTAGGACATTGTAGTGTTGAAATATGTTGTGTAACTTACCTGTCATAATTTGTGGATGGCATCAAACAGTGCTCTGCTTTTAATCTGTATCTTGGTGAGCTCTGGCAGTTTTGTGAGAAGAGAAGTTTGATAGTTTTTACTCAGTGCTTCAAGGATTAAGTGACTGAACTCTTACTGTGTTTTTGAAAAAATTAATGATGATTTTTAATCCTTTCTCTCCCTCTCTCACTTCTCCCTGTGGTTTCCCCCCAAAAGATGTCTTTTTAAGGGATACTTATTTATTCCTTTCTTGTCTTTTTGCAAGTGAACTTTTCTTTTCTTTTTAAGTTGGCAATGGCATAGTAGTAAATGTCATTTAAACTGTCTTGTAAAAAGAGCAGTCCATAAACAATATTAGATCGCCATAAGAGAGAGACACTTTTTTTTTCTCCTTGAACACTAGTTTTATTCTTCTATTTGTTTTCTCCCTCCTTTCATCTTCCATTAGCACCATTCTCAGATTTGCCGGACAGGTCATTGCTGAGCAACCTGAGGTGTATCTACTTCCAGGGGCTCGGTGCAGTAGCCCAGGAAGCAAACTTTACCTCTCAAGAACTCCTTTTAAATACAGTTTCCTCAACTTTCCTCTTCTTGGCTTATCCCTCCTACTAATTGTGTAGCTGTTCTCCTGCCCCTCTCTTCAGTCTGATCTCTCTTTCCATCCCTTACAAATACACACACAATATATTATCATTTAAATCTGTGTGTGGTAGGTTAGACTAGGACTCACTTGGTTTAAATAAATAATTGTATTAATGAGTATGTATAAAGAATGAAAGTGAAGCACTATTTCTTGTTAAACTAAGATAGGCATGAATTGTTCCGATAGTTATGGTTAATATTCTCATCTTTATTTACATATAAAAGAAGATAGTCATTAACAATGGCACTTATCTTGAACCCATCATATTCTGTTCAATTGTAATACAGTTCTATGGATTTAGAATATTTAATTATGTTAAAAACATGTTTGAGTATTGGATATAAGGTCAAAGATTTCCTGTTTTCAAATTAAGTTATAAATGCTGACCCCATTAAGGTCAATGAGTGCTTGTATTAATGGTTCTAGTAGAAGCTGACATCTTCAGTTTAATACTATTTATATTTTCATACCCAAGGATGATAAACATGATATGCTTATTGTTTTTGTAACATTTTACAGCTACTAATGGTCATTCAGAATGCTTGCGATTATTGATAGGCAATGCAGAACCACAGAATGCAGTGGACATTCAAGATGGAAATGGACAGTAAGTTTAAGAAGTCCATATTCTGATTTTTCACAAGATATTGCATCCTATAATTTACATTATAGCTTCTGGACGCCATAGCGCCAAAAAAAGTCATTATTTTCCATTGGTGATTGATTGATTATTTATTTATTTATTTATTTTTAATGGAGGGGTTATATCCTAACTAGGATTAATGTAGTTTGTGTCTCTGAGTACCACAGATGTAAATTTCACACAATTTTGATCCTCATTCCACAGGAAACAAATTAAGATTACTCTGTTCACTAAACACTGAGAAAATAGGCTCTAGTGATGTAATTAGCTCTTTTTTATGTTACACTCTTGGAAATAGGTTTTACCTTCTTACATCTAAACAAAATATCAGTACTGCTTTTTTGATTAGTTTACAAAGTGCTGTTCGCTAATGGATCAGTTGTTGAAGAGCTTTCTCTAGGAGAACAAAAGTTGTTTCTGGAGTTTTAAGTATTTAGCTGACCACTAGACTATTAAAGTGTAACCTGCATGGAAACTTTTTCTTACTCTTTTGTCTCTCTGTTCAGGACTCCTCTGATGCTGTCTGTTCTCAATGGGCACACAGACTGCGTTTATTCATTGCTTAACAAAGGAGCAAACGTAGATGCCAAAGATAAATGGGGAAGAACTGCATTACATAGAGGGGTAAGAAAATATTTTCCTTTTGCCATTTCCAAAAAAGTATGCATCAATTTTAAATACAAATTGAGAATGGCTGCAGTTTGCATCATTGCTGAATTTGATTTTTTTTTTAATTCCACTAATATTAGTGTTCTACTATGCTTGGTTGGTCTTCTCTTTTACTGCATTTGAGTGGTTAGATTTTTGCCCCTTTGCACTTTAACTTCAGTGTTCTTTGTACCTTCTCATTCACTTCAACTTGCAGAAGCACATTAGCTAGAAAATTCCAAGGTATCATTTTTGATGGGGGTTGGGGAGAGTACTGGAGAGAGGAAGAAAATAATTCCTTTTTTTTGTGTTTTCTCTGTACAATATGCCAAATGTTTCTTTAAAGTCCATGCCAGATACTACAGTTAAGGAGACCCTGGGGATTAGCATCTCACTTTAGGCCATCGCAAAAGAAAAACGTACCCTATCGCTGAGCTAATAATTATTGAATTTTTCTTCGCAGTGCCCACTTACTGAAGTAAAAATGACTGGGTTTATTTTGTAGTAGCCTGCTCTCAATATTATATGTTAAGGCAGTAACAGGTTTGTTTGTTTGTTTTTCTTCAGCAGTACGCGTGTGTGTGTGTGTGTGTGTACATGCATATTGTATCTTTCTTTTCCAGGCAGTTACTGGGCATGAGGAGTGTGTGGAAGCATTGCTTCAACATGGTGCTAAGTCCTTGCTACGAGACTGCCGAGGGCGAACACCTATACACTTATCAGCTGCATGTGGACATATTGGTGTTCTAGGAGCTCTCTTGCAGTCAGCAACATCTGTGGATTCGGTACCGGCCATAGCAGACAATCATGGATATACATCACTGCACTGGGCTTGTTATAATGGTAAGTACAATGGTAAAGTGGTCTTAAATTCAAAGCCTTCGGGGCAGGAATCTGTATGTAGGTGTAGATCCTAGTTTAGTGGAACCCCAATATTGATAAGAGCATCTAAGCAATACCATAATATAAATATTAATAATAAAAAGTGTGAAACAGATGGAGCACTATTCATAAAGCAAACTAAAGACACTGGAGTCTTTTATTGTTGTTAATTCTAAAAAGTGAATAAGCTTTCTGGACAGATTTTTTGCATTTATTTTTCCATTCATTCCAAAGCAGTGTACTTAGCACTTTCTTGAAAGAGAGATGGACTTTATCTTTCTAGTGCTCCAAACATTCTCTGTATTGCAATCTTAAGCATAATCAGAAGTAAGAAGACAGAACTCTTACAAAGCTAGCAGATATAAGGTAACTGAGGAGCAAACAGATCAAGGGGAAAAGTTCAGAAACAAAATAGTGAATTAATCCACTTTTTGACATTTCAATATATTTTGCAACACCAGACTTCAGGAGTCCTTTTATTAGTGATCACAACTTTCTGTTTAAAACTCATTAGCTGCTATTTATTTATTATAGAGGCACTGGTCACAACTCCATATTTAAGGTTGAGTTCCATTTTGTACTTAAAGTAGGGATTTGTATGATCATAGTGCCTCCTAGAGTGCTCAGTCAGTATTGGGCCCCAGTGAGTGAGGCATTATACAATCATACAGAATCACAGAACCTGCACCAAAAAGGTCACAATCTAATTAAGATAAGACAAGACACAAGTAGATGTAACAAACAAGCAGAAGGAACAGAGAAAAGGAGGATGAAGGAAATTTATACCAACTTGTGGGTGCATTTGCCATGTACCTATGTACCTATTCCTGCTGCAAGTGAAATAGATGGCAGCTTATGTTGTTTTTAGTAGAGGACTTGTCTAAACAAAGACTTAATTTTTGCAGCAAGATGGAGTGTAAATGTACCCTACACTAGACTGCTGCACACTCAGTACCATGTGGACATTGCTTCCATGCACTAAAAGTTCCCTAGTGTGCTTTAAATCACCCCTCTTTGAAACAGGAGTAAATTAAAATGCACTAGGGAATTTATAATGTGCGGCACCAGGGCAGTGCAGGATAGATTTACACCCTAACTTTCTGCTAACTAAATATTCATATAGCAAGCCCAGAGAAACAGAATTAGCATGACTCAGTATTTTCAGAACTATCTTTGAATTGTACTCCTAGATAAGTAGATTCTGCCTTTCTATTTCTTTGCCCATCATTTCCTGTTGTTGTTCTACCCTGTCGGGTGAAGATTCTGAATGATCAGTTAGCTCACCCTGGGGTATGGTTTTGTAATAGTTGCTACATTTTCCATTTTTTGTATGACACAAAGCAGATTCTACTCGATATACTACTTATCTGAGTGTTTATTAAACCATGTATGCAAACATTTGTGTAGCTGTCTGTCTTCCTACTTGATACTCTGATTTAAAAAGTGCAAGAAACAGGACAGAAAAACAAGTAAGAAAAAGAAAAAAAAAAAAAACTACCTTGCTGAAGATCCCTGTCACTTATCCCCTTCCCAGACCCACACTGAGTTTTGAGTTTGTTTTGGAAGTAATATATAAAACTGTTAGTGATTAGACATTTAAAAACGCTTTTGTGGGTGTGGTGTGTTGTTTGTTATATATGTTACATGGGGGGAAAAATTAAATTAGAACCAATTTACAAGCTAGGCTTTATAAGGTTTAGAATCTTTCTAGCTGTTAAGCAGACACAGGGCATATTTAATTATAGAGTAACCTGTTCTTTTATTCATATTATCTTGGGGGGAAAAGGTATCTATCATCTACAAAAACACAAATCATTACGTACCCAGTTTTCAGATATACAAAATAGGTAACTCTGGATACAAATACATGATTTGTATGTATATCAAAAAAAAATTTGACCTAAGTATTTCTCTTCATATTTACATCACTCCTATCCATTCATCCATCCATCCACAGTAGAACCTCAGAGTAACGAACGCCTCAGGTCTGGAGGTTATTTATAACTTTAAACAAAACATTTTGGTTGTTCTTTACAAAGTTTACAACTGAACATTGACTTAATACAGCTTTGAAATTGTACTGTGCAGAAGAAAATGCTGCTTTTAACTATCTTAATTTAAATGAAACAAGCACAGAAACGGTTTCATTACCTTGTCAATCTTTTTTTAAACTTTCCCTTTATATTAGTAGTTTACGTTTAACACAGTACTGTACTGTATTTGCATTTTTTGTTTGTTTTTTTGTCTCTGCTGCTGCCTGTTTGCAAACTTCTGGTTCCAAAAGAGGTGTGTGGTTGACTGGTCAGTTTATAGCTCTGGTGTTTGTAACTCTGAGGTACTACTCTACTAACTGTGACAAATCTTCATTATAGGAAAGGCTCTCAACTCTTGTGAATCACTGAATGTATACCATTCTGTTGACATATATTTGAGTCTTTGGCCTGGTCTACACTGGGGCGGGGGGGGGGGGAGGAATCGATCTAAGTTGCGCAACTTCAGCAACGTGAATAACGTAGCTGAAGTCGACATACTTAGACCTACTCATCACGGTGTCTTCACTGTGGTGAGTCGATTGCTGCTGCTCCCCCGTTGACTCTGCCTGTGCCTCTCGCAGCGGTGGAGTACAGGAGTCAACAGGAGAGCGCTTGGGGGTCGATTAATCGCGTCTAGACTAGACGCGATAAATCAACCCCCGCTGGCTCGATCGCTGCCCACTGATCCAGCGGGTAGTGTAGACATACCCCTAGTTTCTAAATATTATGAAACAGAACCCTTCAGGCAACATTTAATGGGAGCAGGGTCAAGCCATAGTTGAATAATTTTTAAATAAGTTGAGTGTATTTGTATAGTAACTCCAATATCTAATATGATATACTGTCTGTGCTTATTTCTGTGTTTTAATATGTACTTTTCAAAAAGTAGTAAAAATGTTGAAAAATAAAAGAGAAAATTTGGATAGGATAGCACTGTTGAAGCAGAAATGGTGCCACTTATCCCAAGAAATTATTTTAATTAGGAAGTAGTTTAATCAGAATAAAATAATTCCGCGTTAACTCATCTTGAAGTATTTCACTGATATCATAAGATCCTTCTGCCTCAGATCAAACCACATGTACAAGTACAGTATTTGAAGAACAAAAGGCATCAGGAAGGGTTATAGCATTTCCCCTTCCTTTTGCTTGCTGCCTCAGTACATTCTGGAGGGTGAGAGGTTCAGTCAGAGCTTTTGCTTAATGACACAGCCACAACCTAATCTTCACAGGTAATTAAGGTTCTCATTTACTTCATTTTCTGCCTTGCTCCAAAATATTAATGAGAGAAGTAAGAGCTTAAAGCTCATTTTCCTAATTAGTGCTAAGGGAATAGCGATACAGTCTATACTTATAGGCAAAGTTACAGACTATATCTCTAAGACTAATTTTATTGAATAGAATAAGAATAAACTAAATTGTGAATGGTTGATGAGTAAAGCTATTTTTTAGTCGTGGGTATTTTTAGTAAAAGTCACGGGCAGTAAAGAAAAATTCACGGCCCATGACCTGTCCATGACTTTTACTATATATCCCTCACTGAAACTTGGGGGAGGGAGGGCTGCCTGGGGGTGCTGTGGATCCTGGGAGGGGCGGTCCAGGTGCTGGGGCGTGCGGCCCAGGACCCCCCACTAGTGCTGGTGGGGCATGCAGCCAGGAACCCCACTGGTGCTTGTGGGGGGAGGGGGAGCAGCACAGCCCAGGATCCTCACTGGTGCTTGGGGGGAGGTAACTATCTCCACCCACCCACCCCCAGCAACACCAGAAGAGTTTGGGTGTAGGAGGGGGCAAGGTGTTGGGGCACAGGACAGGGTGAGGCAGGTTCTGGGAGGTGCTTACCTGTGGCGCTCCCCGGAAGCGGCGACATCCCCCTTGCTCAGCTCCTAGGCGAAGGCGTGTCCAGGCTTCGGGCCAGGTACACTAGCAGGCTGCAGAAGTCATGGAGGCCACAGATTCCATGACATCCATGATAAACTCACAGCCTTATTGATGAGTGATCCACTGTGAATTTGACCACAGTGTCTCGGTGCGACAGAAAAATTGGATGTTTTCATTCCATAACCATGTAGCCTTTAGTTTCATGTCAAACTACTGTGAGATGAGATGAGAACATGCAATCGCTAGTCTACAGAATTGCTACATTCTGCAAAAAATAAAATTAAAGTAATATGTATTGTTTAGGTTTCATGTGTATAAGTTTGTCTAATTTTAAAAAATCAAATTACTCAACACTTAAGTTTTAGAGAGAAGGAAGACTACCTTCCATTTCTGCATACTCTGTTTTACATCAGTTCATGATGTATGCAGTCTCGTTATCTGTATCTTGAAAAATAAAAAAATGTAACTTTCTAAACTGCAGTTTCTTTAAAGTTGTCAAAATTGCAGAGATGGCTGTAGACAAAAAAAATTGTAAGAAATTTAGTTAAAATCTGTCTTACTAGGCAAATCTTTTACTAAAAATATCAAATAAAATAAATCCAAGGAGTTTTGTGTGGAGGAGGAAAAGTTTAGGTAGGATTACTAGCTCTGAGACTGTTTTGTCAAGCTGTTGAAGCAAGAAGTAGTAAATACATTTTCCTTGGTGTATTTTGCAATGGGTGCGTCGGAGTTGAATTTTGACTGACTACTATGTACCCATGCTCTTACGTCTGTGGAAGCTTAGTTGCTAAAAAAGAGAGGTGACAACAGCCATGGAAACAAATGAAATGGGTTGAGTTAAACCTGCTTCTCCAGGGTGGGCATTTGGGTTAGAATGTGAGCTTTGATCTTGTAGTGAACTCTGCAGTCTATTTGAACAATAGCTTTCTTAGTATATACAGCCTGCTATATACTAATACGTGATTGACAATAAGCATATAAACATGTTTGGTTGTAAGATTTCAAAGCGTTAGTTTGTTTGTTTGTTTTTTTAATTTGTGGTTAAGTGGATGGATCTGATGATGATTTGGGGACAAGTGTAAGCATATTTTTTGTTCTGGCCAATCAGTACTGTGGGCTAAATTTTATATATCTTTCTTTTTGTCTTTGCCAGTGATAATGATATCCTGGAAAGGATCCTTGAACATGCAGTACTAAACTCTAGAAACACAATGCTATGGCATCCAAGATTGGCTTCTTTATTTAGAATCTTTTAAAACTTTCTTTTTATGGTGCAATAATTGACAAACATTGGTTTAAAATATCTTTTGATGCAGAAAACAAGTCAAGGAACAAAATATCCTTCTACAAATTGAGGCAGATCCTGAAAATATTTAATGTTTTCCTTTGCTTTTGTTATGTGATTGGAAAGCACTGATTAACAGTAAATAGGAAGATGAAAATTGCAGCTGTGCTTGAGTGGAGAAAACTAAGCTGTTTGGTGTAGCCTTAGCTATAGTGACAGGTTATTTTAAATAATTACCTACTCCAATCTGAGGGTTTATACCCAATCTGTGAGGGTTCAGCTCCAAAATCAAGTACAGAGGAGAGGTTATCAATAGAAGAGGGACCATGGTGCACAACAGGGACAAGAAAGTCTCTTTTTGTAATAATTATTTTGTATTGGCCAACCAAACAACAATATACACACAGCAGTCTGGTAAAGGAGAGAGAGAACAATACGGAACATATAGCATTTACTTTACTTACACCATCCCTTGTGGAGAAACCCAAAGTGTCAGTCATCATCCTCACTGTCATCATTCTCACCATCATTATCATCAGCACCAGTGGTGATCATCCTGGGCTATAGGCCTGTGTTACAACATTAATTCATACTTACATTTCACCTCTGTATTCTAAATATGCATGATATCATTTATCCTTGGCTACATTGGTATTTGAGTGAGAGAATTTCCAATATGACACACAGAGGCTTATCAGCATTGTCATCCACATCAGTTTCAGTGGCATTATTTATGACCAAACTCCAGGAAAAACTCCACTAGAACGATGTCCCTTTCAGAGAGAGATGAAACACTGCAATCTAAAGTTTTTTCAGTTGGGTAAAGATGCAGGAGAGACCATTGTCCCCCCCAACATATGAGCAAATAGTTCAGGAGAGAAGAAAAGTACCAAAATCAAACAAGAGGCAGATGTTTTCTTTCTGTATTTATATAAAAGGAGCTTACACCCAAGAGAGGACTTTAAATGTTTAGAATAAATATCACTGTGTATGCAGGGAATATATAGTGGGATAATTCATTACAGTGAATAATATAGAAGCAAGAACATATTTGTTTATAATTCTACTGTTTAAATTATTTTAAAGTTTGGGTCATGATTATCTTTCAGCCCATGTTGTGGATGTACTCAATTTGTGACTCCATGTTATTCAGCAGTTCAGTGGGGGGAAAAAAGCAAACCCCCAAAACATCTCTTTCCACTAGAGAAAGGAGTACAGTGGAAGAAAATCTTCCAGCTGGACTAAGTGGTTAGTCTATTGAATGAACTCTAAAGCTACTATATTATAAGAGCTAAATTGTCTAAACATTCTTCATGTGCCCCAGCCAATGCATCATGACTTCAGAGTTCATAAACTCCTGCAGTTCTGGGTCTACTATTCTGATTGTACTTGTGGCTTCTAGACTCCTGAAAATGCACCATGTTTTTGTTAATCCCCAGATACGGCCACATCTAAAGTAATTCAAGTGTGCATTTAAGACTTTCAGAGGAAATGTCATTTAATTTACCTTAGCTGTGTGTGTTGTTTTGTTTATAATATCTGATTTTAAAACTTCTAGGTCATGACAGCTGTGTAGAGCTTCTTTTGGAACAGGAAGTTTTCCAGAAAATGGAAGGAAATTCTTTCAGCCCATTGCATTGTGCTGTGTAAGGAAGTCCAAGATTACTGTAACAAATTTCATTAGAATATTTATCAAAAGCTCAATCATTCTCTAAGTAACACCCTGTTTAATTTTTTAATAGCATAAATGACAATGAAGGTGCTGCTGAAATGTTAATTGATACGTTGGGTGCTGGCATTGTAAATTCAACAGATGCAAAAGGAAGGTAGGAATATAACAACTGCACTTAGGAAACAGTGCACTGCAAACACTCCTTGCTTTTGTGTCATAGCCTTAATGTTTTTTAAACTTATTTGGCATATTTGTTTTCTTTTCTATATAAAGGCATTTTTTTGGTTATATCCTAACAATGGTTGTTGGGGATTTTTAAAAACCATGTATTGTGTTAATTGAGCTGAATTGGGTTTTTTTTGTGTAGGAGAATTTTTGGGCATTTTTATAATTGCATAAAAATTTGTACAATGTAAATCTTTATGCCTATTAACTATATTTTAGTATTTTGTCCATTTTATTTTTCTAAGTCATCCTTGTCCATATTATGGGCTTACTGGTTGCTAAATATTCATTTTAAATTTGAGGCCAATTATTTTTAAAAACTGAAAAATGATCTTATAATAGTAACTGTGACCACTCTAACAATAATGGCCTTAGTGTATTTTTATGGTAGTGACTGCCCACAGTGATACAATTGCAGGATCACAGCCAAAGTTTTCACCTGTGAATAAAGCATTATGTACATTTCCGGGATGTAAGCCCATTTCCTCTTGATTTCTTTTAGAACCCCCCTTCATGCAGCAGCTTTTACAGATCATGTGGAGTGTTTACAGCTTCTACTCAGTCATAATGCTCAAGTAAATGCTGTAGATTCTTCTGGAAAGACTCCTCTAATGATGGCTGCAGAAAATGGGCAAACTAACACCGTTGGTAAAGAGAGAGCTTAAATATCTTCTACTTTAACTTTTAATAATGTACAGTAATATCCTACTATAGATGTTGTTTTAAAATTAACATAGGTTATGCATTCACACGTTTATTAGAAGTGTATTATTTTAGGTTTTAATCTTCATTTTATAAAGTGGAAAATAGATAATTCCTTTAGGAACACACTTTTTAGTTAATGCAAACTTTTATTTCCTTCAGAGGTGCTGGTTAGCAGTGCTAAGGCTGATCTGACCTTGCAAGATAGCAGTAAAAACACAGCACTCCATTTGGCTTGCAGCAAGGTGTGTGTCAGTTTCTATTTGAGCCCTTTTTTGCATGTTTATTTGTTAATGAAAAACTATTTTTTAAAATATGATCTTTGTTAAACTCTGTAAAATCTCCAGAAACTACTTCAGACAGACATACAAAACAATTGCTTCAATGAGTGTGTTATCTGACAAACACGTTTCCTGTATATTTAGGGTCATGAAACTAGTGCCTTGTTAATACTGGAGAAAATTACGGATAGAAACCTCATCAATGCCACCAATGCAGCCTTGCAAACGTATGTATGGCCACTGAACAATATTTTACAGTTGGATTTTCAATATATTTCTGCTATTAGTAAAGCTAATAATTACATAGACAATTTTAAGTGTTCAGGTTTCCATCTGAATAAGAGAAAGGGATGCTGGAAAAATCTTAGGCCATTGTGGCTCAAAGAATTCTATCAGGAATGACACTAATCCTCTGAGATGATCTGGAGGACAGTAGTCTTGTGTGTTAATTCTTTATAAGCACTATTCAGCTTTTTCTATTAAAAATTAAATAGTTAATTCCAATGAGTGTTACAAATGTCTGATTTGCTGTTTAAAAAAAAAAGCAGGTGACTTAATTATGAAAATGCTAGCTGGAGAGTGCCTCATTGCTTTAATAAAAGTAAACAAAAAGTAATCTGGTATTTTCTAGCTAACATTCCGTCTTAAAAACTTTTATCTCAGAACTCTATTTTTGAGCCCGGTTATGGGGCAATTCAAATGTAAGAAGCATTTCGTACTATAAAACTGTGAAATGTATTTGGAGGATGGAGGATTTTAATAACTGATTCTTCTGTTTTTATTTTCTCTTAAAAAGTGATATTGGCAGCCTAGAACACCTACCCACATGGATTTCTAAAATCATAACAGTCAGAAGAAAACATAAAAATTTATCAGGGCTGCTAAACGACTCTTGGATGGTTTAGCATTAGCAACCCTGTCATGTGTTCCTGCTCCTCTGTTGGAATCTCTCTCATCCAATTGTTGCTCAAGGGATTTCCTTACAAAATCACTTCCTGTCAATTAGGGGCTGCTTTGATTTGGGAATTAGACAGCTAGGCTCCTGCTCTTGCTGCTCACCATATTGGATCTTAAGCAGCATGGAACACACTAAGCAAGAAGAAGAATGTAGCTGAGGTGATGGCTGGTTGCCCTGGCACATGACTAATGAGAGGCAGAAAGAGGTGGAGAGAAAACAAGCTGGGAGACAAAAGGGGGAACAAAAGAAGATAAAGAGAATGGAGGCACATTAAGGAGGGTGGGGACAGTCTCTTCTAACTTACTCCAAACAACCTGAATCAACCATACGGCTCATGTGGATCTCCAGGGAAAATCAGTGACCTTTTTCTCACTGGCAAGAAGTGTCATGCACTGAGCTGCACAAAACTTGAATAATTGTAGTGTTTAAAATATTTTACTGATATGGAAGCTTATTTTACAATCAGTTATACTGAGTTCCTAAACCAAGTGCATCACAAATTATGTTGTTTTTTTAGCAAGATGAATGCTGACAGAAGTAGGCCCAAATCGTAAATAACTTTTTCAAATGGATTTCAGTTTATTCATGGTGTTAAATGCTTCTTACTTCTTGAACTTTAATATTTTGAGCTACAGACAATAGGTGCAATTCTTCAAGTAGTGTCCATATAGATGTTCCTCTTCAGGTGCGCACATGCCTCTTGAGCCCTGGATCGGAGATTTTCTGTTAGCAGTGTCCGTTCGGCCCACACATGTGCCCTATGGCTCCTTGTTCTGGATACCAAGGCTGTATAGGGATGGCCTGGCAAACCAGCCTCAGTTCCTTCTCATCTGCCTTGGCCCAAGACAGAGCCCTAGCACATCCACGTTTACCGTGCCTCAGCTTTTCTAATACTCCTATAGTGATTAAGATCGTTCTTATAGTTAGTTGTTAGTGTACTTATAATTAATCAGTTAGATAAGTAAAAAGAGAATTATTTTACTCCCTACTTTCCCCTCAGGGGACAGATTTCAAACATTGCCTCTCATGCTGAGAGGCTATACTTGTGAGTGACAGCCACTCTGTGTGTGTCTGTTGCTTGAAGGAGTCCTTTGTCTCCCAGAAGGGTAACTTCTGCCTGGCCCTCAACTCCAGGGTAAGGAAAAACAGGGAGATTAAACTCAGACTGGTAATGAAGGAACGCTCCCTTCAGCCAGCTTCTGAGTCCCATCAGGAGACATCCCATCTCCTCTCCCCCCTCTTTTTGGAGGCTTCAGGGAAGGCTTCCAAAAAGAGGATTGCGGACTCTCACCTTAAGGCGCCCATTCCAAATAGGCCCAGGTCCCTGGCAAGATGTACAGTCTCCAAAGCTTTATCCTCTTGACTCAGTACTATTGAGTCGAAGGACTCCTCCTCTGGTACTGATGGAGCCGTAAGGTCCTATAGCATGAAGGAGAGAAATGACTCCGATAGGCCCTTAGTACCTTCTACCAGCAAGCAGAGACACTCGGTATTGGCAGCGTTGAGTTTAGCCCAACCGCTGGTACACGTGCATGCAGAATCGTCGGCATCAAACAGGCAACAGCACCAGACACCATTGGCGTCCGCTTTAGTACACCCACCATCAGCGGTACCACAGGCTTCAGCCACCGTGGCCTCAGCTACTGCATCAGTACCAATCCCCTACTCGGTACCACAGGAGTTCAGATATACTAAGGACGCTCTATAAGGGAGTCCCAGCTCCTCATGAGTACCAAGCATCTCTGAGGACTGTGACGCTGAACTACTGTTCTCCAATACTGGAGGACTCTCCACTATTTTCAGCAGGTAATCATCCATTGAATGTAATGGAGGGAAGTCCCTGCTGGTCTCCTGTTTCTGTTCAGGGTTCACCAACATATCCCTTCAGGAACACATTCTCTGCAAGTCATAGCAAAGATTGGACTCATTATCAAGGGTGGTGGAACCAACCCTGCATGCCACCCCCAATGCCATATGGGCCCCTCCAGTGCCCATGTTGTGATTCCTGGGCTGCCTGTCAACAATTTACCAAACTACTGATACCATCTCATAGGGTGACCAGAGTTGTACAGCCCTCTCCTCCCTAACCAGCCCCCCCCCTCACAGGAGGAGACATGTGAGGAGCAGGAAGCCATGGCACATAAGGCGGTCACCACTCAAACACCTATTTTCATCCTTGTCACTAGCCAAGGTGTTTATGTCTCTGCCACCAGCCATGGCTGATGATTTTTGGCAATTCAAGACCTCATAAAGAGGGTAGCTGACACTCTTCAGATTCCTCTCAAAAAGGACAAGGATTTACTGCACAAAGTGTTGGATATCTTGCAGACAGCAACACCCTCCATGATGGCATTACACATCAGTGAGGTGCTCCTAGATCCAGCTAGGATAGTGTGGTAGATACCTGCCACTATTTTGCCTCAATTTAAATGGGTGGATAAGAGGTATGTTCCCCTTACTTTTTGTTCTCACACTCTCCATCTAACTCCCTTTTTTTAAACCGCTATTTACATTCCTAGGCCAAATATAATGATAACAGATTCATAGCTTTTATTGAACATCTGCCACAAGAAAATAGGGAGCAATTCCAGTCCACAGCCTCAGGGGGCTAGTTGGTGGCCAGAACTGCTTTTCAAGAATCCTAAATTGCTGCAGACGCTGTTGCCAGGTCCATCTCCATAGTGGTGGTGGTGGAGTGCAGGGCATCTTGGCTCCATTCCTTGGGGTTTCTGAGAAATAGAGAACACCATGGAGGGACCTCCCCTTCAATGGTTGTAAGCTGTTCTTGGAAACCACGGATGAGTCCTTGCATACTCTAAAGGAGTCTAGGGCTACTTTACAATCCTTGGGTATATATACACCTACAAATAAGACAAGGTTTAGTATGTCCCAGAGTGCCCAGTGCTCGCATCCTATTCAGTTTTCTGGGGTTGTAGGTCCACTAACACACATCCCCACACACCTCCCCACAGAAAGAGACATAGATTTCGGTGAGAGAGGACCTCCCAACTGTCCTCCATGATCACCCAGTCATCTTCAAAGCAACAGGTTTGATGGGTTGGTCAAGGGTTCACATCCTCCTGCACCTCTGGATTTACAGCTGCATCCATTAGCCCACCTCCTGCCTTTAGAGACCACCTTGCCTAGTTCTATAATGCTGAGAGATGAATCACTACAGACAACTGGGTCATAGACATCATAAAATGGATGGTATACCTTGATGTTATGTCCCTCCTTCCCTTTGACACCCCCCCTTCCCCATCCTTCTTCAGGGACCGCTCTTGCAAGCTTTTATTGAGACAAGAAGTGAACTGTCTCTTTCAGTTAGGAGCAATAGAGCCAGTTCCTCTTCCTCACAGAGACAAGTGATTTTACCCTAAGTATTTCCTTGTGCCAAGGATCTTACTTAGATCTAAGACTTGTAAACAAGTTTGTAAAGTCTCAAAAGTTCAGAATGTGTGACTCTGGCAGCTGTGATTTCTTCATTAGAGAAAGGGGTTTGGTTTTCAGCCCTCAACGTACGACATGCAAATTTCCATATAACAATATACCGATCACACAGGAAATACCTATACTTCACTATAGGCTAGGATCATTTCCAATACTGAGTGCTTTCCTTCAGTGTTTCCTTGGCCCCAAGGTTGTTCTCAAAAGTCCTGGCAGTAGTGGTTGCTTACCTCTGACAAAAAGCGATCCTACTCTTCCCATACCTTGACAACTGGCTACTCAAGGGCCGTTCCTACTAAGCAGTGCTGTCTTCTACCCAGATGGTCCTTGCTGTGGTCCAGAGTTGGGTCTGTAGCTGAATGTAAAAAAGTCCACATCTAACCCCTGTACAGAAGATACAGTTTATAGGAGCATATTTGGTCTCATTGACAGCCAGAACCCATCTTCCTTTAAACAGCTCCTTAACTTTGTCATGTCTGGATGGGCAGTTCAGGGGAGCCCTTGAACCACTATAAGGAATGGACTTCAGGTCCTGGGACATGTGGCAACTTGCACCTTTTTGACAAATCACACAAGGCTGCCTCTCCATTGCTTCCAGAGTTGACTCAAAGCAGCATATTCTCCAGTCAAACACATCTTGGACAGACAGCTGATGGTTCCTCTGCAAGTGAGGGATTCTTCAGACTGGTGGAAGGATCAGCTCAATGTTTATGAAGGTGTTCCTTTCTGTTGCCCAGCCCCATCAGTGACTTTAAAAACAGATACATCACTGTTGGGATGGGGAGCCTTCCACAATACCCTCACAACTCAGGCCACATGAACAACTCAAGAAATCACCCTGATACTCGTCCCCGTGCAGCAAAGTCATGAAACTGTGGAATTGGCGCATAGGTCATCAGATCCAAATTTCACCAGACTACCTCCCAGGTATTCAGAACACCACAGCTGTTGTCTTCAGCAGACACTTCTCACAGGATTAGGAATGGAAGCTGGATACCCAAGTTCTCCACAGAATATTCCTAAAATGGGGACTGCCAGAAGTGGATCTCTTCACCACCTCCAGGAACAGGAAATGTCCTATTTTCTGCTCAAGAGGGCATCTGGGCCACCACTCCTAGGGAGATGCCTTTCTTCTATCTTGGAAGAAGGGTCTATATGCATTTCCTCAAACACTGCTACTACTGATAGTGAAGAACAAGATCAGACAGGGCAGAACCGGAGTTATCCTTATAGTGCCAACGTGGCCAAGACAAGCTTGGTACCCTTATCTGCTTCACATATGTGTCTAACCGTTGTCTAGGCTCCCAGCTATTCCTCATCTACTGTCACATGATACAGGTTGTATGCTTCATACCAACCTAGCGATTCTCCGCCTCAGGGCATGGCTTCTTGATGGTTCATAGTGAATCCTCCTGCTCTATAGAAGTACAACAGGCACTACTGAATACTAGAGAAAGATCAACTTGCACTACTTACCTGCAGAAATGGAAGAGAGTCTTCCATTGGTATTGTTGTTGCCTCTTGCCTGATTTGGTGCCACTTTCAATCATCTTTGATTATCTGTTGGAGCTAAAGAAATCAAGTTATCAGTTAGTTCGATTAAGGTCCATTGGCCACAGTATTAGCCTTTCATTCTCCAGTAGAAGGGTTCTCCAAATTTGGTCATCCAGTATCATCTATTTATTTATTAAGCGTTTTGTAGAATCTCTGTCTGCAGATTAGAAACCCTATCCTGGTTTGGGACCTCAACCTGGTACTCAGTTACCTTATGAGACCTCCATTCGAACTAATGGCAATCTGTTCTGTGTTGCATTTATGTATGAAGACGGCCTTATTAGTAGCCATCACATTGGCCTATAGGGTCGGGAAGATTGGAGACTTGATGGCAGATTTCTCCCCACCCACTTTCACAGTGTTCTTTAGGGACAAAGTCTCTTTATGTCCACACCCTAAATTCTTACCTAAGCTTCTATCAGAGGTCCACCTTAGCAGTCCATTAATCTACCAGTGTTTTCCCCAAAGTCGCATAGTTCTTTCTCTGCAGGAATCTTGTTTACATACCTTGGATGTTAGACAGGCATTGGCTTTCTACTTCTATAGGACCAAGCAATTTAGGAAATCCATCTAAGCTCTTCATTTCCTTCAAGGATGGATCCACAGGGTCCTCAGTCTCTACTCCAGAGATTATGAAGATGCATATGTGGATGTATTATCACTTGTCATGATGTTGCAGGCATTCATCCACCTCCCCCCACCACCACCGAAAGGGGATAACACATTCAGCTAGATCTTAGGCAACATCTACAGCATTACTGAAGAATGTAGCAATATCTGAATTATGTAGTGTTACTACATGTACATTTTTGAAACCTTATGCCCTGATCCATGCTGCCAGATCCAATGCATCACTTGGTTCTCCAGTACCGCGTAGAGGTAGAGAGTAGGGTGGGGAGCAAGTTACTTGGGGCATACAAGGCTGCGACGGGGAAGAGGCGCTTTTCCCACAGCCCCAGTCCCGGAGCTGCTGTGGCGGGGGAGAGGTGCCTCTCCCCTGCTGCAGCAGCTCAGGCTGCAATGCATTCACTTTAGTTTCACAGTAAGTAAGTCATGGTAAAACTTGGCTCTCAAGACTACCACACTCCTGGGAAAGGGCATTGGGGTTACCAATGGTTAAAAGATTAGAACTTATTTAAAATCACTAATTACAAAGACAATCATCTCTGCTATCTACTAGAAAAGAACTGGGAGTGCAAAAGAGTGTACGCAGCAAGGTTTATATGGTTTTATACCACTAGCTGCAGTTTAATTGCAACTACTATTGCCACTTTTTACCAGCACAGAGAGTATGTGTATTTTAAATGAGTACTTCTGATGCAAAGCTTTCAACTATAACAAACAATATCATCAAATAGTATAGCCCAAAAATCTGTGCTGCCTTAAATTTGCTTGGGAATGTACTCTGTCTTAAAGATTTCTATTAAATAATCAAGCAAAATTCCATATACCATCACGGACCAAAGGCATGCAACAAGCCAGTAAAAAACATTTGGGGGCGGGGAGGGGAGAAACTGAGAATTTCCGCACAATTTTATTCCTGTTTGTCAAAATTTCAAGAGAAAAGGCGTTCCAAATGTTTGTGTGAAAAATTTTGACCAGCTGTAGTAAAAACCTATTGCCATGTTTACACTACTGTGAAAAGTAATTTAGCTCCCTCTGCTGGTTTTACATCAGCAATGCTCTGTCCCTGAGCACATCCTGACATCAAAAGTATGAATGGCCAATCAAGCAAGCTGTTAACAGAGAACCTTTGATAAAGTGTAGCTTCATTAGGAAGAGTGGGTGATAGCACACAACTGTGTTTTCAAATAGAAGAAGAAAGATTTGGTAGGGTAAGCTAGTTTAAAGTAACAGCAAATATTATGAACTTCTATACAGATAGCTTTAAAGACTTAAAAAGAAAACACCAGTATTGTCTGGGGGTTTTTTTGTTTGTTTGTTTTGGTTGTTTTTTTTTTAATGATCAGCTTCAGTGTGGGAGGTCTGACAGAGTTTTTAAAATTATAATTACTCCCATTTGTGTTCATAAACCTGCATTTGAGGAACTAAGGATTAAAGTTTCTGGATGGGATTTCCAGAAGCACTTGATGTTTGCTTACCTCTCCTTCACTGGAGTCAATGGGAGAACTTCAGTGGGCGCAGAGTTAAGCCAATGCTGACTGCTTTTGAAAAATATCCCACTCTATGTAACCAAGGTATGCTGACTCAGCACCTCACCTTCAAACCACTTGAATTCAAGTGGTAGGGCCTGCACCCCAACCCTCTGCCCCAGCCTTGAGCCCCTTCCCACACTCCGAACCCCTTGGTCCCACCCCCATACCTCCCAGCCTCCATATTGGTGCACATAACAAAATACATTCCGCACGTGGATGTAAAAAATTAGAGGGAACATTGATTTCAGCTCTTTTATATAATAGAATATGACTAGCATCCTGCTAGTGGTACTCTAATAAAAGACTATTGCCAGTGACCTACATAATTCCCCAGATGTACTGCAATGTACTTTCAGATTGCAATGAAAGATTAATTACTTTAATTATGGATACAACTAAAGTGGAAGGGGAATGTTTGTTGCTACCTTTTTAATAAGTTCTTTTTAATATTTTTTTATAATAAGGCATGCCAGATCAAGAGTTATTCCTTCACAATGTCATGTCATAAAAAGGAACTCGTTTTACTGGTACATAATTTTTATTGCAGAAATGTTCTTTGCTGTTAAGAGTAATAATAAGTATGCAGCTTTAAATGTTTCCTTTTTTTTTACTTAAAGGAAAATAATTTTATTTTTCTTTAATTTTTACATTCTCTAAGAAGTTAAGGAACAGAACAAATAAAGGAGTTCTACATAGTGTGGTTGTCAATGTAGATGGGTATTTCATTCCTAAAATATTATTTTGTATCTTGTTTGGAGGCTTATTCTATAACCAGGTTTGTTTGTCTTCACAGACCTCTGCATGTTGCTGCTCGAAATGGATTAACAGTTGTAGTTCAAGAACTTTTAGGCAAGGGAGCAAGTGTACTTGCTGTAGATGAAAATGGTAAGAATAAAATTTACCTTGTTTTCTAGTAAGGAACAGTAGTTTCTGCTCCTGCTTTGGAAAGTGGTAAACTTTCTTAAGTTTTATATTGGTTATATGATGGAATGCCTCCTTCTGAGAATGGGACATATGGATGCTGGGTCAGGTTAGCAAAGCAGGAGAAATGGAAGAGCCTGATTAAGTTTGGAACATTAATACAGGTTATCAAACGCAAATAATTGATTCTACATTGCAGTCTTGATTATATTAGGTGTAAATATACTCATTTTAGCAATATTGGAAACAATCATAAGAGCACAGTATCAGAGTATACTCTTACTTTTGGACATTAGTGACGGGTTTAATAGGCATGCACTAAAATCTTTTAAGTATAAATTTATAAAAGTAAGTTATGTACCACAGATCCCAGTTTTGGGGTCTCAAGCTTCTGCCTTGTAAGAGCTTTGCAGTACATAGAAGCAAGGAAACATAACTGCCTCATCTCAAAGGTGAAATCGTGCACTTTGTAGGGGCATAATGGAATTTAACTCTATCAACTGTCACTTTCTTTTCTCCTATCTCAAAAGCTCTGTAGTCCTTGTGCTGTTTTATTTCCTAGCAAGGAAAGTGATTTTGAGTGGTTGCTGCTTTTTTTCAGCAGAAATGCCTGTGAAATTTATAGTTCCAATCACTTTTTATGCTTTTTCTCTTTCTCTTGTAACTTCCCATTATCTTTTTGATATTTCACTGCTTAATCTCTCTGAAACATTATTTATCATAGGTAGTGGTTGCCACATCAGTAGTTCTCTAAAATGAAAAGAGATTAGAAGAGTAAAATATTTTGCAAGACAGATGCTCAATCCCAATTATAAATGGTACTTTTAGAGTAATTATTAAATGTAAATAATTTGTTTAATCTTCAGACTGGCCTGTAGTTTTGTTTTTTTCAGCATTTAATCTGGGATGTCATGTTCCAGATAACACTGGTCAACAGGTCATTAACAAGTAGCATGTCTTAAAAATGTCAACAATAAAAATCAATTGTATTTCTTTCTTCTTTGCATTAATTTCACCATAGCGCACAAATAGTAGAAATAGTGACACACATGGTCAGTTTAAACAAATCTGTTTTACTTGTCACCTTCACAAGAGATCTGCAGCATTGATAAATGTTATCTGGAGTTCTGTGCATTGAGTATCAATAGTGAGCTTTTTTCTGTCCTGTCCTGTCCTGTCTGCCTGAAATGTCCTCTTCATCCCAGTACAGCAGTCTCTCAAAACCCTTTCCTTTGAATCCTCCTCAAAATGCACATCTCCTGTAAAGACTGTCATTGTTCACTTTAACCTGTAGGTGCTATGATTTGTTGTAAACACTAAAAACAAAATCTGCTGCACTGTTGAACATCCCTGTCACATGGTCAGCTGGTGCTTTTTGAACTTGAATTATCTGACTTTTTTCTTAGATTGAATGCTCCTTGGGGCAGGAACGGTCTTACCCTGTTCTGTACAGTGTTGAGCACAATATCTATACTCAGCAAATAATAATTTTAATACAAGCTCTTCTTCCCCCCATTTGCTGTTCTTCCTTAATATTGTCCCATGTAAACACAATATTATTTTATGTGACAAGTTGCTAGAGTTGTCTGTCCAGTTACCTAATGTACAACACCAGTTGAACAGACAACAACAATTGTTGATGTTTCCTTAAAAAGCTTGAGCAACTGGATCCACTTTTACAACAAAAACAATTCCTTAGCAAGTAGAGTATATGCTGAGGAAATAAAAATTGCCTCCTTGATGATATCTTGTTACAGGACAGACCCATTTATGCGCGGGTGTTGGGACAGGGCCTCGGGCGGAAGGGGCGGAGCTAGGGTCAGCATCTCCCAGCCAGCCCTTCCAGGCCGCCTGGTCCAGGCTGCCTGGGTTCCCGTGGCGATTTAAAGGGCCCAGGACTCCGGATGCCACTGCTGCTGTAGCGGTGTCTGGAGCTCTGGGCCCTTTTAAATCGCCAGCCCTAGGGCAGCTGCTCCCTTTGTCCCCCACACACACACCCATTGGCAGCCGAGGGGGGGGCAAAAGGGGCAGCGACCTTAAAGCGCTGCAGGGTCCTTTGCCACGGCAGCGCTTTAACGTTGCTGCCCCCTTCTCTCTCACTCACACTCACACACACACACTGGCGGCCCAGCACTGTTGCAGCAAAGGACTGTCCTTAAAGCACTGCCGCAGCAGCGCTTTAACGTCCCTGCCCTTCCCCCCCACCCTTCAGCAGTAAAGACGTACATGTTTCCACTTTGCACTTCCTGTCAATTTCTATGTCAATGAATTAGTGAGCAAATCTGTAGCGCTACATAGCAAGTTCCTGTACCGCATGTTAACAAATCTCGCCTGTTAAATAGGTAGTACTGGAAGGCAAAATCACAATAACAATCAAGTGCCCCAGATAATCGTCTTCCAAGAATATTGAAGGAATTGGCCTATGAAATTGCAAATCCAATAGCAAGATTTTTTTTTAATGAATCTTTAAACTCAGGGGTCATACCCTAGATGACTGAAAAATTGCTAATGTAAGAGAGGAAAAAACCTGACCCAGGCAACTATAGGTCTGTTAGATTGACTTCAATTGTACACAAGATCTTGGAGCAAATTTTCACTTGTTTTTTATTTTTTTAAATAAATACTAATAAATTCCTAGGAAATCCTTAAAATCAAAAAACGAAATACTATAATCAGCAAGTAAACATTGTAATACTTTTGTAACAGCAAAACTTTACAAGAATAAATGATATTGTAATTTTAAATTGTTTAATTTTATGTTCCTTTTTAAACAGAACTAAGCAATTGAAACGTTTTTACAGCTGTCTGATTGAATGCTGTTGAAGAATTTGTACACTTCCTACTTTTTAAACAAAGGTTTTGATTTTATTTTGATTTCTAGGTTACACACCAGCTTTGGCCTGTGCTCCCAATAAGGATGTGGCTGATTGTCTAGCTCTCATTTTGGCCACGATGATGCCTGTTACATCAAGCAGCACTTTACCTTCCCTTACATTCAATGCCATTAATCATTACACCAACACCTCAAAAACTGTCACGTTTGACTCCTTGCCAATCATGAGGAGTGAACATAGCTCTTATTGTAGCTTCAACAACATTGGCAGGGAAGATGGCTACCCATATACAGAAGAGGATGAGCTTAATGACTCAGATTCTGAGACCTATTAAGAAGCTTCATCTGGAGGTCTGAAGAGTGAGCCCGGTCATCTGAAGGTCAGAATTGTGCTTTTGGAAAAAAGCAGTCAGTGTTTGATTACAAAAGAGGACAGACCTACGAGAAGATTTTGGGGTTTTTTAATTGTGGATACATATGAAAGATCTATGTGTGACACTAGGAGGATTTTAAAGAGCAGGTTTTGCAAAAGAAGCATAAATTCTTGAAAAATACTTGGAATCTACAGCAAAAAAAATTAAGAATGTCAAAACTGTTTTATTTAATTGTACATTACCATTTTGTTTGTGGTGCCAGGAGTAACTTCTCCAGACTCTGCACCCTAGTCTGTGTAAATGAACAACATATTTGTACAACAAAAAGGACATCTGATTTAACTATAATCAATAAAACTAAAACCATTTTGAAGGCAATAAATGAGTTTGGTACAGTAGGCATTGTGTGTGCAGCAAATTGCCAAAGGACCAAATAACTTAAAGATTTTTTTAATTAAATACCTTTTTGTGGAAACTGGAATAGGTTAAATGAGATGTTGTCTTAACCAAACCTTAATTATTTCTGGGAATGAAGCTTAGATTTGGTTTTAAATGTTGATTTTTTTTTATAATCTAAAAGCCTTCCGACACTATTAAATGTACCATGAAAGAAAGCAGATGTATCTTTCAGTTTTGTTTTTTCTTTTAGATTAAACAAAAATGAACTTGTCAAACTTTTATAAAGCTTAAAAAAAAAACCAGCTAACAAGGTGCAGTCAGGGTGAAACATGTACAGTGTAATAAACAAGGGGAGGGGTGGGAGGGGAGCAGTAATTGTTGCACAGTTTTAGATTTTTAACTTCTGGGTTTTAAATTGAGATATTTTTATTTAAATACATGAAGGGTAATTTACTGAGAAAATGAAACTGCATAAAAATCTCCTGACACCCTGTTGTGACTGAAAGTTCTTAGGGAATGGATTTATCAACAATTCACCCACTTATTTGCATCATCAAGTTTGTAAGTGAGATGAAGTCTGTGCCTCCATATTGTATTTCTTTTAAATCCTGGAGTTCTGAGTCGGGGGGGAGGGGGGGAAGGTGAATTTAAAAGAAAGTTTCCCTGTTATCAAAAGGTACAATGCTGGATCTTTGGGAAGAAATATCTGTGGTGTTCTCTATTTAAAAAAATCAATAGAAGATGCAGGCCCCTGTAGTGTAGTACAAACTTGCCCTCAGTCTTTTTATTTATAACAGACTACTGTTTAAAAAAAAAAAAAAAGGGTGGGGGGGAGGCTGAAAAATGGAAGACTGAAGTTTGTCTGTTAAATGAGTATTTCGTTTATTGGGTTCTGCTTTAACTATAACTATTACTTTTAAAGTGAAACTGCTTATGTACATGCAAGGGATTCTTGCATGTCCAGGTAAAATACAAATAAACTGAATCCCAGTGACCTTTTATCCTTTTTGTATTGTGAAACTGGAAACCTTAATGCCATTGTAAATTATCAGCTGGTTTTCTGAACATAAAGTGTGGAAAAACAGGACAGTATTTTGATCTATTTGATAATTTTGTGGGTTTTTTGAAGAATTAATGAGCATGTACATAGATATAGTGATTGCTTGAATACTGTATTTACCTGCACTCTTTCAGTACATCAAGATTCCTGTATATTTTACAGAGTATAATAAAACCCAGATGTGAGTTGTATTTAATGAATAATTTATTTGTATCTGTGTACCATACTTAAGCAGTAATTACAAAGATTCTTTTGTTGAATAACTATTAGAATTTATAAAATTTATTTTACAAAGGCTTTGCTGTCCTTTTAATTCCAAAGTGCATGTAAATAATTCAGATTTACAATCACTTTACAAGGAAGACCTAGGTGATGTTTAATTACTGTTTAGAATCTAGGTTGCCTTGTAAGCATCACCTTTTTTGTTAGGAGTTCATAAATATTGATTAATGGCAGAAACAGCATATTGCACATATGATCCTTCCGCACTATAGAGAGAGAGTTGGGGAGTCCATGCTTTTTCTATACCACACCGTCCTCTGAATCTTCTTTGGAGTTCTTTGTTGTTTAGCCACACTTTTGATTCACTACATCTAATCAGTATCTTATCAGTAACCTGGTAATTTCTATGATGATATGATCTGAACCAGTTGGGACAAGGGTTTCCCCACACTGCAAAGAAGAGTATTGACTTAGGTCACATGCTTGTTGTCTGAAAGGTAACATCTGTGATATTTCAGTTACTGGTGCTTTTCAGTTTTTGCTGCTCCCTAAGAACTGTGAGACGGCCTTACTGAATGCAGCTGAAATCTGTACTAGCAAATGTTTCTGCTCTTAAAATTATCGCATCTTGAAGAGTTATCTCAGGGTAGTCTGTTGCCTTGGCCTGTGTGGGTCCTCTAGGGGGACGCCTAGAGAAAAAGGACAGTAATTTATAGGATGGCTGACAATTACCTAATTTGAAATGTTCCTGGGTTGAACACTAGGTCACTTAGGGCAGGCCATCAGTCCCCTAAAGAAGCCTGTTGATTTAAATGCATTGCTAACTTCGTTCTGTTTTTAAAAAGGCACTAAAAAGAAAAGAAAAAAAATCAATACAACCCTCACCAAACTCTTCTCTTGTTCCATTGCAGCTTATGGTTGGAGGAAGCAGCCTGTGTCTGTTTTGTTCCTTAGAACGGTATTCTTTTTAACTAATGTTCTTTGTGAGCCTGCCATTTTTGTGTCTAAGCTGCCTCTGCCCTTAATGCTGTTAAATAATTTTTTTAATGTTTATATGAGTTTAGAATTGCAGTGAGCCACTAATATGAACATAAGAATGGCTATCCTGGGTCAGACCAAAGGTCCACCTAGCCCAGTATCCTGTTTTTCTGACAGTAGCTGGTCCCAGATGCTTGAGGGGGTGAACTGCCAGGGCAATTATCAAGTGATCCATCCTGTGTCATCCAGTCCCAGCTTCTAGCAGTCAGAGGTTTCGGGACACCCAGAGCGCATGGGGTTGTGTCCCTGACAATCCTGGCTAATAGCCAGACCTATCTCCCATGAACTTATCCAATTCTTTTTTGAATCAGTGATACTTTCTTGGGCCTTCACAACATCCCCTGGCAACGAATTCCACAGGTGGACTCTGCGTTGTGTGAAGAAGTACTTCCTTTTGTTTGTTTTAAACCTGCTGCCTATGAATTTCATTGCGTGACCAATGTTTCTTGTGTTATGTGAAGGGTAAATAAAACTTCCTTATTCACTTTCTCTACACCTTTCATGATTGTATACACCTGTACCATATCCCCCCTTAGCTGTCCCTTTTCTAAGATGAACAGTCCCTGTTTTTTAAATCTCTCCTCGTATAAAAGCTGTTCCATTCCCCTAATTATTTTTGTTGCACTTCTCTGTATTTTTTAAATTCTAATATATCTTTTTTGAGATGGGGTTATCAGAACTGTATGCAGTATTCATGGTGTGGACATACCATGTATTTATATAGTGTCATGTTTTCTGTCTTATCTATCCCTTTCTTAATGGCTCCTAACAGTCTGAGCTTTTTTGACAGTCGCTGCACATTGAGCAGATATTTTCAGAGAACTGTCCATGATGATAGCAAACTTCCTTGAATAGTAACAGTTAATTGTATAGTTGCAATTATGTTTTCCAGTGTTAAACTCCCAGTATAACTTGAACTGCTGTAGCCAACTGTTAATCTGTCCACAGATTTTTTTTTTTTTGAGTTGTACCCATCTGGCCTAATTCTCATTTTTGCAAAGGCCCCTTTTAACCACTCTGATCATGTAAAAGGGCTTTACGGGTGCGTTAGTATACATGAGCATCAAATCAGGCCCACTGTTTACAAGAATATGGTCTTATTCCAAAAAGTGTGTTTAAAAAAAAAACAGCATGCAAATGTGTTTAAAGAATAGGTTGCTATGGTTAACGACTCATTGAAATGGCATGAAATAGACGGTTCCACATTTATATATAACAGATTATATGGCCTGCCTGTGGATGCTCTTTTTCAAACTTCTAGAATCACAGAAATGTAGGGCTGAAAGGGACCTTGAGAAGTCATCCAGCCCAGCCACCTGTGATAAGGCAGGGCCAAGTAAACCTAGACTCTCACTGGCTCCTTAACTACCCATATAGTTAGAAAGTTTTCCTGATATCTAACCTAAATCTCCCTAGTTGCAGATTAAGACCATTACTTCTTGTCCTACCTTCAGTGGATGTGGAGAACAGTTGATCACAGGCCTCTCAAAAACAGTCTTCAAATATGTTAAGGGCTGTTATAATCAGGTCCCCGCCTCAGTGCCCTTTTCTCAAGACTAAATTATGTTTGAGTCAAACTTATTTCCAAAGTTCATAGTCTGAAAGGAGACTTTTAAATTAAATGCTTAATTTGTAATGAATGAGGAGCCAGGGTTTAAGAATTTTTTTTACTTTCATAACTGATGTGGCAAGCCCAGAGGTGCCAGGGCTATGAACTGCCAAGCCTAGAGGTGCTGGGGCTCAGCCCTGGCACACCCTGCCACAAATTAAGCAATTCTTTCCAGAAAAGAACATTGCATACTGTGTCTTGCTAGTATAATTTCTCAATGTACAGATTACTGGTACATGATTATTACAACATGCTTTACCCAAGAAGCCTTCTGGGATTATCACCAAGGCTAGTCTGAATTCTGTTTTATCAATGGACCATTCAGCTGCTCAGATACATTTGCCTTGCTAAGAGGAGGGAACAGAATGATATGCCTTAACCACAGCAGCCTAATGAGCCGTTGGCTCAGGGGAACTTTGACTTTAGAACACTGGTTCCCAAACTTTAGCAGCCAGTTCACCCCTTTCACTAAATTGTGAAATCTCATGAACCCCCTCCTAAAAATGAATATTTCCAGGGATTTAAGTTTAAGTTTCCTCAGTGTGATGGATGCACTTGTTTTGCTCTGCATAGCTCTTGGAAGTCCAGAACCGCTGATGGGGGCAGGACTCAGGCTGCCAGCCCCAACTGCCCTGGCCTGCTCTCCCTGTCTGCCCTGTAACCGGGTCCCACCTGCTGCCTCCAATGCCTGGGGTCTTCTGGCCGCCATTAGTGAAAATTTTCTGGCGAACCCCCTGTAACGTTCTGCGAATCCCACTTTGGGAACCACTGCTTTAGAGTGATGCTGCATTTGACAAATGAAATTGTCACCCATAGACTGTTGTGTGTGGACTGTACAACGCAATCTTTACATGCGTAATCTCATTACAATCAATAAATCTGTTCCTGTGGATATGGTTTAAGATCAGGCCCATTATTTGGTTTTTTTTCTCTGTCGTCTTCCTCTTCCCTCCACCCAAAATGTTTTACTTCAAAACTCAGAATTCTATCAATAGAATTAAAATTCTCTCACACACACTCCGACACCCTTTAACAAAGATATATTTCCTGGTTACGCTGTACCTCTGAGCGTTCTGCTTGTGCGGATTATCTCCCTAACTCTTATCATCCCTTCATTAAAATTATAAAGCTAGATTTTTATCTTAAGTGCCATCATTTTTAAAATTCATGACTTGAGACTTTTGCCTATAGCTGTACACCCACCTCTGATAAGAGCTGAACAAAAATTACCAAGAATCACAAAGTTTAACTACAGTGCACCAACACAAATGACCAGAGGCTGAACTCTAGGTGAGAGTTTTTATTCCCCAAGAAGTCATGAGAGTTCTTTTTTTCTTGTGTAAAAAAAAAAAAATTTTTCAAACTAAAAGGTGGGGAACCGGAATGGGTTTACAGTAGTTGTCTTTGGCTTGGGCTTTGTTTGCCAAGGTCAAAGCCTCTTTGCGATAATTGCACCCAAAATACAAAACACTGTGATTTTTGGTGAAGTTTATTCTGTCTCAGCTTTTCAAAACTGACTTGATATGGTAGGTGCTACCATTTTTGGGTCCCCAATTTTAGATCAGGCCTGATCTCCAGAGGATGGATGTTTTTTTCTAAAAATTAGGCTCTTTCAAAGTGTCTCATGTTCAGGACCCAAAATTAATAGTCATTTTTGAGAAATCTTGGCTCTCCTTTGACTTTTGTCCCTTGTCATGGGTAGCTATGGCCATGGCCAAATTGGAGATTTACGAATGACTCTGGCAGTATAGGAACCCAAGTAACATGGGTATCTCGGCAGACTCCTTTTCCTTTCCCCTTCACATCTAGGCTGTTTCCAAATCTTGCTTCTGCTTACACCACAATCTTGCTAAGATCCAACCTTTTCTCTGTCTACCCAACACAAATACAAACACTGCTCTGGCACAGATGCCAGCCATGATGCCCTCTGTCTGCATCTCATATAACTTACCTCTGCACTTTGTTCTGTGCCTAATGTGTAGCCTGGAAGATTCTTCCTGAGCAGAGCCACCAAGCTTATTACCTTCCTGCCTTCAAATTCTCTACAAGACCAACTTCAGAAATTAGCCAATTAATGGCTAAGTAACTGGGAATAGTTATAAAACACATCTATATAGACACAAAACTATCAAAATATGTCCAAACACAGCCTTGACCACTTTGTTTTATATTGTCCCCTTTCATCTACCTTTTGTATGTGAATTTAGTGGGGGGGAGGTAACCCGTAAGTTTTTCAGAGCAGGGATTTGCCTTTTGTTTATACAACACTAAACACATTTTTGAGTGCTACTGTAATATAAGTAATGGGATAGCACTGCATATGTAGGCATAAAAGAATGGCCAAACCATACTGTCAGGCTGGCTATGGATCTTAATGGCCCAGTGGCTATGGCTATGGATCTTAATGGCCCAGTGGTCTTTTCCTTTATGCCAGCTCCTAAGTAGCTGTGAAGGGTGGAGCTGGGAACCTTTGGGAAGAAGCTGAACAGTGCTGCCATATTATTTTGATATTCTGATCACATTAATAATGAGAAAATATTGTTTTCCAAAGTCGTCATGAACCTGTTGCAAAAGCAGTTAGTCAAACACCATGAAATACCAGCTTTTCAGATAGTTCTCTTGTTCTCAAATTCATCAGCCCCTTAATTGTTTTCAAATGTAAATACCCTGCCTGTCTTATCCCAGAAACCCTAGCAGTTTGGATGGAATGTATAATGCAATAATTCAGCAAAACACAAATTTCTTGTTCCAGCCATAGAAAAAATTACATTGAAACAGTTCTTTAGAACTAGTATTTTTGGCAGAACAGTGGTAGCATTGTGTTATCAGAGTTTCTTTATTGGGACAGGATTTCTTTTCCTGGGTTTGACCTCTCTATTAATCAATGGGCAAGTGGAAGGGGGGATAACATTGTAGTTGAAATGGAGAATGCACAAAGGATTGCTCTTATGTGTGCAGCTGTGGTAAGTCTAACTTCCTATACGTAATCATAGATCATTTTTGACAATGCTGGAGGTCATGGGCTCCTACATTGACGATCAGATTCCTTGGTTGGCTTGGTGAGTTACATGTTAGTCTAAACATGCAATTCTGCATGAAGTGAGCCTTAACTCTATTAAAATTTGACAGACCTAGAGACTTGTGTGCCCTTTTTCTCTGTAGATCTGGAACAATACTGGGAATGGCTGTGCAAGCATTCCCACTAGTCTGCCTTAACCCTGAACTATCAGGACTATATTTATTTATTTATTTTATTTTAAGAGCTAAGAAGGTGCTTACATGTAAGAACCACTTTTTCTGCTGTTGGTCTGCTGTAGCTGGCTACAAGAGTGCCGGAGATGTGGTGGGTTTTGTGATGTGGACATCTGCCATTACATTTAAGACCAACTCATTTTGCATATTGTCATCACAGATATGGATGGCAACAACTTTTACCCACTATCAGTTTTGGCTGGATTTGAACCAGTAATCCAAAAGAGAGTCTCATATATATTTAATTAGCCATCCAACCTTTCTTCTCCCACTCTGTCCCTGCCCCAAAGGTCTAGGTTTAAGCTGAGGAATATCTATTTTAATATCAAAAGACACAAGCTAATAAATATTAAAATAGAAAGTGAGTTCAAAACTGGATACGTTTTTTCTATGCTCCTTGTACCTGCCTTGATTAACAACTCTGCACCTTTGAATGACTAAGCAGCACCACTAAGCCTACCTGCTATCTCTCTATTTTATTCTAGTTTTTGAAACCTTTGCCTTACATGATCCATTTAAATTCCCAAATAATAGCTATTCCAACTGGTGATACTTCCCCTCTTGTATTCCTCTCTATTGACGACATGTTGCTTTAACTGTCTGATCCCATAAGTTGTGTTCCAGAAATACATGCTACAATTGGGCAATAACGATCTCAAATCAGGATTCAAAAAGAATGTTAATCTACAGCCAGTATTTTGTGCAAAATCAGATAGAAAAGGAATTCATTAAACAGGGCTGTCTTTTATAATCTGACAACAAAGGTCTTAAATATCATGGAATAATTCTTAACCACATATAAAAAATGTAAAGCCAATTTATTAAAGAAATTGACAGCAGATCTTTTAACTGTAAGAGGAATCAACTTTCAAACATTTAAATACAAGATACTGTATATTTATTTGAAATAATTATTCTAAATTTAACTCTGTAAATAATAATATGATGATGAGATGGGCTTTCCTAATCTTGAACTCTACTATGGGACCAAATATTTTTTTCCATTGCTTGGGGTAGTATCAGGTTCTCTCCTTTGGCTGAGGGAACTGAATAGTAATAACACCCATGCTGGTCATCTGAACTACAGCTCTCTCCATGCCTGAGGGGGAGAGGATGATGAAAATCCCTAGTCTAAAATTTCAGTCTAGGAAAGAGCATCCCGTCCCTCTGCAGTTTATGTAACGGCCTGATGATGATGATGATGATTTAGAAAACAAATTTAGAAAGCAAATTTGAGGCTCCCTTTCTGTATGTGACAGGAGCAGTAAAGGACAAAAATCCTTCCACTGAGGTATTTTTTGGCTTCAGAATTGACTTTTAAAATATTACTGTGGCGTGAGAGGGAAGAAGATTAAAGACTGTACCTTCATGAAGATCTGAATTAACTACCTTGGGACGAGAGTGCAGACTCTCAAAACAATCTCCTAGCATTCTGGGTCTGACAGCGACTAAACTGAAGTGGTTCAAGCTTTCAGTGTATTCTGGTTCATTTTATGTGATGCAGAAGGGAGCTGCTGACAATCTAGGCTTGCTTTTATTTCTTAGCAATTTCAAACCCCGGCTGAGAGAGAAATCCTTGAAGCACTTGGGTATGTCATTATAAAGACTGTAGTCTTAACAATATGCAGCCTCATGGGTGCTTCCGGCTATATTAGTAGCAATGCAGTGTCATTAAATAGTCTTTTAAAAAAGAGTAGCCATCTTACATTCTCACCGTTTTTCTCCATTAAAGCTTGAATGGAAGTACCAAATGAGCTGCTGTGCAGATTTAAGCAAGTGCAATAAAAAAATTCACAAGTTGGCTCTCAAATGGTGAAGTGTGTGGAGTTTTATTCTCTAGGCAATTGAGAATGAATTGAATTAGTTAAACAAGATTTCCTAATTATCTCAAGATTCAAGCCAATAAGGACAACTAAGTGAATTTCCCTTACTGGTCAGGTGCTAGAGACGGGCAAAGCTCATATTTATTCCTGAAAAAACATGACAGAGTGAAGTCTGAGAGTGAAGTTACGTTTTAGATCTATTAACAGTTTAAACAAACAAATGAGAAATGCTAGGCATCTGAAACATCAATCTCTGAAGGGCAACATCTTCATGATGGTTTTAACAAATGTCCCTGTTGTGGGCATTTGACATGCTATGGACACTGAGACTATTCAAAGATTTGTACTGATTTTATAAATGTTAAGTGTCTCTTTATGGGCTGGCTAATTATTGAATTTCTGGCTCAGCGGGAGAGCTAAATGATTCTTCTGACAGGGACTAAAACCATTGAGGGGTAATTAATGCACATCCCTAATGCAGGTAACAAGTCTCTGGCAGTTTCATCGCCTGGGGAAATCACTTGCTCTGGCTTGGCCTGGTTCAAGAAGCCTAAGAACATAAAGGACTTTTCAGAAAGTATAAAGTAAACACCCTGACCTAAGGAGATAAGTAACTGGCATTCAAGCCAAGAATTGACATGAAACTGACTGAGGGCAGGTCCATACTCACCGCGCGGGTCGACGCGGTGAGTTCAACTTCTCGGAGTTCGAACTATCGCGTCTGATCTAGACGCGATAGTTCGAACTCCAGAAGCGCTGCGGTCGACTCCGGAACTCCTCCACCGCGAACGGCGGTGGCGGAGTCGACTTTGGAGCCGCGGAGTTCGACCCCGCCGCATCTGGACGGGTAAGTCAGTCGAACTAGGGTACTTCGAGTTCAGCTACGCTATTCACGTAGCTGAACTTGCGTACCCTAGTTTGACCCCCGCCCTTAGTGTAGACCAGGCCCAAGAGAGACGGCCCTGTGAAAAGGGCCTGGAATACTTCAATCCTATCCATCTTCCACATGGAGACCCTCATGGACTGCCTCATTTGCTACACCTGCATATAAGTTGCTTATTGTTTTTGTTTCTCCCTAGTGCTTGTGTTTTGAATAAACAAGCCTGTTTTATGAAAGTTGGCTGGTCACTGGTTAACCCTGTCATTGCCCCTGAGAGAACATGACTGCAGGTGCTGAATTAGTCAGACTTACTGAGCTAATCACAGTGAATTGCAAGAGTCTGCAGCCTGAGTCCCTGGTCAGGAGGGAGAGCATTGCAGGGTTCCGCTCTGAGAAACATGATCGCTAGAGGCCTGAAACCTAATAGTGGGGTACTCTCAAGGAGGCTATGAAGGGGTCAGAGGTGCAGTTACCGTGGGAAATTTGGCAGGGCTGAGCAGGGATACCTCCCTCAATTTGATTTTATTACATTTTAAAACGGCTCAGTATTCTTAGTTGCTTGACACATAAAATGTGGCTTTTCTCACTCTTAAAGGTGATGAAAATTGATTGAGATATTCAGAAATAATGTTTAGTTTAATTCCTAAATTTAATATTTTTTTAAAGTAATTAACATTCCCAGAGAAGTTTGGAAAAATTGGCAAATGTTTCCAAATTGATGTCGGTATAGCCCCACATATTTGAGAAAATACAAGATGACTTCTTTTAGCATGGTTCATTGTATAGCATATCAGAGTTTATTTCCCATTATACTACGGAATGTTCTAGATTTGGTTCTTTTCTATATAAGTGCCTATGTTGGGCTCATCACTGTAGTATATGAAGCATCATGACTAACATCTGTCACATCCTCTCTTACAGGGATTTGTGTATGTATGTAGATGGACTGTTTTATTTTGGAATTTATGGTAATAAATAAATATAAAATACACATACATGCCCACAAACTGCTATGTTTGTTAGAGAAGGCAAGGCAAAAGAAATGGGACTTCCACTTGGAGCAGAAGGTGTTGAGATTTTTGATGGTTCTTAGTTCCTGGGGGAGTTCATTACAGTCTTGGGCTGACCCGTGAGAAAGTTCCATCTCCTGTACAACTGAGCTTTACCTATACCATAGAGAGTTCCACTGAGCCAGAAGCAGAGAGTTGCTGACCATGGTCTTCATCCTAGGGATTTGGTCTGTCTTTTAGATACCTTGGACCCAGGTCATGGAGTGCCTTGAAGGATCGAGACATTGAACTTCATGTGATATTCTATAAGAAGCCAGAATACAGAGGGGAGAACAGATTTGATATGTTTACACCTGTGTTGCTGGGGGGATGCACTGCAGCTTCCTATATTAGTGGGTGTTTCTGAAGCACTGAAGGCTTCATGGCGAGGTATATCACACTGCTGTAGTCCAGGCAAGAAGTGACAGAGGGATGAATAACTGAAGCCAGGTCATCAATTGCCAGGATGGGATGGAGTGTCTCAGCCAACCAGAGATAGTAGAAAGTGTTATTTGTGAATGCTGCTATATGTGAGAGCTTAACGTCAGTGAGGAATCTGGGAGCACTCCTAAACTATGGATTGAATTCACCATTGTGGGTGTGTATCTTCAACCAAAGGAGATTAAACTGAGGCCGCAGACTCTTTAGAATACTTTCCTGTGCCCACCAGCATAACCTCTGTTATGCCTGGGTTCAGTTTCAAACAGCTGTTCTTCATCCCATGAGTTTATCCTGTCCAAGCATTGGGCCATCTTGATGGTAGTGGTATTCTCGTAAGTGGTAAAGGATAGTAGAGCTGTGTCTCATCTGCATGTTGGTGGCACTAGTCTCTCTCTTGTCTGACCAGTTCAGGTTAGGTGACAATAAAAACTTACTGAGAGGGACATGAATCTTTTAGTGATTAGAACAGTGGGATTGGGAGAGTTCCAAGTTGACTACTGGTTCTTCCCATGTCTACCACTTACAATGCTGTATGATCTTATGCCTTGTCTTCAGTACTAAAAAGGTACATTCTTTACCTCCTGGTGACTAACATATGTAAGCTACCCTGAGTTTAAAACACGGTGAAGACCAGGCACTTGAATTTTACTATGAGGTAAATTCACAAAGGTCAATGCCTGGAGGGGACATAGGGCTGTTTATTTTGCAGTGAAACTAAAGTGCCTAGTCGTCACTAATTTTTTATTTATTTATTTTTACCTTGGAATACCCTCATGTGTGTTAGCTATCCTGCGGTAAAAAAGTACTTTTTAAGCAGCAAAGCCAAGGCCTTAAGACAACTTACATAACATCTTGTGTCTCAAATTTCTCAATTGGGTATAATGCTATTTACCTACCTTAAATGGGTGCTGAGACTTAATTCAGTGTTTGTAAAGTGTTCTGAAATTATTGGATAGAAAGACACTAAGTGTGCAACACTAACTGAGCTAAAATTGTAGCATGTTTTTGTTGATACTTTACTGCATCAGGTGAAACTAGATATGAAATGTGTGATTATTTGAGTAAACACACTTTATCTCAGGCCGAAAAGAAGACTTAGAATTATAGATTATTAGGGTTGGAAGGGACCTCAAGAGATCATCTAGTCCAACCCCCTTGCTCAAAGCAGGACCAATCCCCAAATCTCTAAATGGCCCCCTCAAGGACTGAACTCACAACCCTAGGTTTAGCAGGCCAATGCTCAAACCACTGAGCTGTCCCAACTTCAAAGTTACTGCTTTTTTAGTCCTTAAGGCTGGGATTCTCCCAACATTCTTTTTTTTTTTTTTTTTTAGATTTCATCCTTACAGCATAAAAATGAACTGTTCCTGTGTTCTACACAAACAGCTGTACATACTTGGCATCTGGGTATGGTTTAGGAAGCACAAAAGGATGTGGCTTTTACCTTATTTCTCATTTCTGAGCATGTCAAACAAATCCTTGGTGTAAGCTTTTTTTAAAATAACCCATGTTATGTCTAATGAGGTAGACACTTCCATGGCAAATAGATGTTACAGGAAAAACAATTCTGTTGTGTAGCTGTCATCTATACTGTACTGGATCTCTGTGCGTACAACCTGAAGGAGACTGCAAGAGATGGGGGAGTAAAGGATTCCACATAATTACCACAGAGATGTGCAAAGCCTGAGATGCAAACTCTCACATTTTTCTTGAGACCATCACCCTTTTTGAAACCCTGACATGGAGTCTTTCAAAGCGTAGGATCCTCATTTATCCTCTCTAATTCCTCCAATACATGTACATGCTTTAATTGCCAGGCAAGTGCTGTCATATATCTAGCCAAAATCCAGCTGGCTTGTCCTATGCTAGCTAATGAGAATCAAGTGGCACAAGGTATTCAACTCTCGAGTGAGCACACACATCTCAGTACTTCCTTGATATGACCAAATCAAGTCTAGGAATCCCTAGTCTCTTGTTAGACTTGTGTGCTCCATCCATCTCCTTAGCCACTCAGTATGCAGTTATCTAATAAAGGTAAAGTGAGCAACTGTCATGCTACTGCACCAGCATCCATCAGACCAAATCTGCAGGTCAACCATTCAATTATAACAGAAATGAAGTCATAAAAACCAATAAAGTCATGAAATAATATGCTGTCTGTGGATCAAGGTTATTTTCTCATAGTCAAACTCAAAGAATTAATCTGATCTTTTAGTATTTTCTTTGCCTCATTTTTTCACTTCATTTACTACATTACAGAATAATAGTTTCAGTGTGGTACAGTATTAGAGCAGTTAATCATAGATATTGCTCCAGAAACTCTGTTCATCATTTAAGGGTCAGAGTAATCACTAGGAGTCTGCCATCTGGTGCATGCAATTTTTATGTAAAAAAAAAAAAATTTCTCCCACAATTCATTATGTGCATTTCACAGCTCCCATTAAATGATTTTATGAAATATATATAAATTGACTAAATATCACAACCATCTCAGAGAAATGTCTTCAAGTAGGAACAGACTGACACAAGTAGTGTGTGTATTGCAGTTATTAATATCAAATGCAGATTTAACTTAAGCCTTTTGAGCACAATGGCTTGCATAATAGGATAGAAACCAAAAGTCTCACAATATAGCCTAATTTTTTCACATTGGTTTCTTGATTTATTTTTTTTTAATTTCTAAACTACTAAAATCCTTCTATTAATGTTCATAATGCTGCAGGAGCTTTAGCCAGTTGAAACTGTGTAATGATCAGTTGCAACTGCTATTTGACACGGTACACCTGGGAAAATGAGGTGTGAATTCAGCAGTGATTCCACTTGGAATTATGTAAAGCCAACTTGCTACAAAATAAGGGTATAATTCCAATAAGGGAGTTCTTGTTGATTATGAAACTAGGGTTTAACTAATGTCACCAGACACTTGATGAAAGTCACAGGCTCACTTCACTTATAGCTTTCCTGTTTTTCCTCTATTCAATTCCTTTTCTCTGTTTCTCTCTTCTACTAATTTCTCTCTTCTGTAACATCTTTCCCCCTCAAGCTGCTTTGCCTTTTTCCTTCCTCTCTACTGGAGTCTCTGAACCAAAATAGGACATAGTGGTGTGTGCTGGATGTTATAGTTAACTTTTGCTTTTAAAATGTACCCTCTTGACTAAGCACAGTATGATTCTAAAAAGATGTAAAGCACATTTTGCAGCTCTCCTCAATTGTGAGTAGAGCACAAATGATCAAATAGTATGCTCAACTAAGCAAAGACCAGTTTGATTTGAATTCGAAGATCCACCAACTTTGGAGGAGACTAAGAATGCACTTACGGAAATAGCAAAGGCAGCTGGAGCTAATGAAATCCCAGCTGGTGTGCTGAAACAAGGTGGTCCTACACTCCAAAAAACTTTACTAGACTTACTTACTTTCTGCTGGGAAAAAGAGGTTTTAACCCAGGATTTCAAAGATGCCAAAATAGTTACAATCTGCAAGTGTAAAGGGGTCAGACAGACATTGCGGCAATTATTGTGGCATTTCACTCCTCTCCATCGCTGGTAAGATCCTTGGTAAATTGTTGCTGAAAAGGCTTCAGGTTATTGCACATGATATACTCCCTGAATCCCAATGTGATTTTCATTCATTGCGCAGCACTGCCAATGTGATATTTACCCTAGGCCAGTTACAGGAGAAAGCTGCTGAACAACAAATGTCCCTGTACGTTGTCTGTGTCGACCTGAGTAAGAATCAAACACTCTGCTGTCTGGTGCCTTCTCGCAAAGTTTGGCTGCCCAGACAAACTAATCAACCTTATACGCTGCTTCCATGACAATATGTAGGCCCATGTATCAGTGCGTGCTGACTCATCTGATCCCTTTCTGTAGTCCATGGGATTAAAGAGGGCTGTGAGCTTTCCCCTACATTATTTACTTTGTTCTTGTCTGGAGTACTAGAAGTCGCTGCACATACTTACCACTACAGGTGTCACTTTAACAACGTGATTCAAGGGCAGACTTTTAAACCTCCACCGAATCAAGGCTAAAAGCAAATCCCGGCAAAGTGAAATAAAGAATCTACTGTATGCAGATGACTCAGCATTTGTTGCCCTTTCTGAAAATGACCTACAACATTTGCTGAATTCCTTTGCCCATGCTTTATCTCTTTATGTTTTTTGTATTAATGTAAAGAAAACAGAAATCCTGCATCAACCATTTCCTGGCAGAAGCCCATTACTTCCATCACCAACAGACATAAAATTGAACAGCTGCCAATTAAACAATGTCAAGTCCTTCTGCTACGTAGGTAGCAGAGTTACCGATGACACCAGCATTGATAAAGAACGTTCAGCACACTTAGAAGGCTTGGCTACACTGGAGAGTTGCAGCGCTGGTGGTGGGTTTACAGCGCTGCAACTTACACACCGTCCACACTTGCAAGGCACATACAGCGCTGCATCTCCGTGGCTGCAGCGCTGGCTGTACTCCTGCTCTGCCTCAGGTATAACTATTGCAGCGCTGGTGATGCAGCGCTGCTCCGCCAGTGTGGCCACCAAAGCGCTGTAATTGGCCTCCAGCAGAATTTTCCCATAATGCTTTTAACTAAAAAACTCTTTGTTTTGTTATGATGCCTCTCTTTGTTTTGTTGTGAACTCGGGGCTCCCGGAGCTGCTTATCTAAAGAACAAACACAGCTCCTGTTTGCTGTGAATGAGGCAGGCAGGGGGATGAATGTCTACAGCTAGTGTTTGCTTTAGGAGAGAAACAGCACGGCGGGGAGTGGAAGGGGGAGGGGGGAAAGGGAGTCAGTCGGAGCAGCTGCTTATCTGGTCTGAAGGCTGTTTGCATTTAAGAGTGAATGAGGCATCGGGGAAATGGTCAGAATTTGCAAGGCAGGGAGCTGACACAGTGTCGACTCCAAAAATCCACTCTCTCTCTCTCTCTCTCCCCCACGCTCCCTGTCACACTCCACCCCACCCCCCTCTTTTGAAAAGCACGTTGCAGCCACTTGAACGCTGGGATAGTTGCCCATAATGCACCACTCCCAACACCGCTGCAAATGCTGCAAATGTGGCCTCACTGCACCGCTGGTAGCTGTCAGTGTGGCCACACTCCAGCGCTTTCCCTACACAGCTGTACGAAGACAGCTGTAACTCCCAGCGCTGCACATCTGCAAGTGTAGCCAAGCCCAGAGTCTACTGCCTCAGCTTTCAGTCATCTACAAAAAAGACTTTGGACAAGATGGGGGGAGAGGTCAAAGTGTCCATAAAGTGCCAAGTTTACAACATTGTTGTGCTCCCTTGTCTTCTATACTCATTAGAGACTCGTCACCATATCCAAAAGCTTAACTGCCTCCAATGACACAATGACGTTGCACACTATATGATTTTAGAAAAATATGCTAATGAGTGTGAATATAATGTAACTGGAATATGCTTCATGCAAAAGGTCTCTTGGTAAGGTATTATTACAAAGCTGATAATCTACTGAATGTGTTCATCCTATTTGTATGAATGTACCCGGTATATTTCTTGTACCTGAAACTAGAAATATGAAATAAAACTCTGAGGGCCTATTGTAATTATGCAAAGTGTGGGCCATTAATGGTGGTTTGGAATCTTGATGGCTCCCATTAACCAGGACAATTGACTGTAGATGGCTCTGTTTTACTTGTAAGTCTTCCTGTGGGTAAAGAAGTCTTACAGTGACATGTGATCATGTCACCTGAACTGGAATCCATCTTTAACCTGGTGTTTTTCTATTTAGAAGTGGGGGTGGGAACCGAGAGAGGGACAAAGGATTCCCGCCATACGCAAAAGAGATATAAGTGGGTGGAACAGAACAAAGGGGGCAGCCATTATCAGAAATCCCCTAACTAACACCTGAGCTGGAGCAAGGGCTGTACAGGGAAAAGGATTGTGCCCAGACTAGGAAGGCTTCCAGTCTGTGAAAGAAACCTACTGAAATATCTCTCAGGGTGAGATTTCTGTATTCAGTTTTCTTACTGTATTAGACATAGACTTGCATGTTCTATTTTATTTTGCTTGGTAATTCACTTTGTTCTGTCTGTTACTACTTGGAACCACTTAAATCCTACTTTCTGTATTTCTTAATGTGTGCTGATGGCTACGGCAGCATTTAAGTTATATTTTCTATCAAATATAAAAAGTAATGGCTGTCATTCATATTCAAGTACAACTACAACTGGAAATCAGTTTTCACATGTAGGGTTCAGGAAACACGCCAGGGCACTTGGTGTCTATGTTCCCTCCTACTGTTGGCCGAGTTAGTGCAACAATATTCTGTTGCACACTCTGTTTTCTTCGTAGCAGAGTGCCAAGCTCGCCTGTCATGGGTCATATCATCTCAGTCATTAAGTTCAGTCTAGCAGACTGTGCCACTTGATGCAATCCTTGTAGCGGAGTTTGGGACGGCCATACTGCCTATTTTAAATTCACTGTACAGAGCTCTCTTAGGCAGTCAATTGTTATCCATACATATGACTTGGTCAACCCAGGTCATTTGCTTCCATGCTAGCATGGCTTCCAAGCTTAGCATGGCTGCCATCTGTAGTACTTCATTGTTGGTGATTTTGTCAGACAGTTTGATTCCTGTTACGCTGCATAGGTGACAGCTGTGATCACACAAACCCCCTTGGGGCTGCCAATTGATGTGCCAAGACTACTACTGCCCATGCTTTCCCTGCCAGCTTGGTACTCCAGCACCCTGTCTTGTTCAGCCAGACACGCCAGTCTGCTCCAACACTGACCCAGGGTCTGAACCATGTGCCCCAAAGCTGCAGACTTAACTGAAAGCAACTTAAGAAGTGTTCCTGTCTTTAACACTCAGATGTTCAACTCCCAATGGGGTCCAACCCCCAAATAAATCGTTTTACCCTGTATAAAGTTTAAAATAGGAATAGTGGTGGGGTTTTTTTTATTTCAGAGGTAGAATGATCAATATTAATGACAAAAACAAAAGTCTAGGTGGGAAGCTATTTTATAACAGAATATTCAAATTTTAAGATACACAAAAAGGGGACCCAAAGAATTACTTAGTTGCCTCTTTGTCACCTTTTAAGATAAAAATAGAGCATGGTGAGTCCAACTGAGTACTATATTTTCATAATATAAAACATTTTGTCACATTTTACACTGATAACCCTTTCTTCCTGCGGGCTTATTGCTGTTGGTAGTTGAAATGGTAGCAAGGTACAAATCACAGATTATGACCTATTATTGGATAAAGCACTTTGGTCAATATGTTCAAACTTGGAAGTCTAATAATAGTCATGTTCTAAGCATACATAATTGAAGTCCTAAAAGGTGCGGGTGTTCAGCACCTCTGAAAAGGCCATTTATTTTAGAAGCCTAGCTTGAAAATGTTGACACTTGATTTCTGGTCAGATCTGCACTAGTCTCTCTCATACCATCGTCCATACAAAGCAGCTGTCACTAAACCAGAGGATGGTCCACTTTTGCTCATGAAATAGTAGTTGTTTTTCCAACCCAAGTGATCAGTGAAGTCTAGCTTCATACCAGACATAAGCAGTAGAGGAAAGATATAGGAAGTAGTAAAATTTCCCCTCAGCTGAAAATCTATCAAAGCAGTGGCATCTGTGACCTCCTGCCCACAGGTGCTATAGCTGAGGCCACCACACTTCACTAAGGCACAAACCTGAACATAGTATGTGCCATGGACTGTATGAAGCCCATCAAAGACACCCAAAGCATACAACTCATCAGATATAGTAGGTCTCTGGTAACTTAAATAACAACAGAGGGTGTTGGCACAAACCTGGAGCTCCCCTTTTGTTCCCCATACAGGAACCAAAGTGAAATTGTCATACATCATCTCCCTGTAAAATATTAGAGGGGCTTCTTTGTCTTTCTTTTCTGCTACCCAGCAGTGGGCCTTTTGTTCCTCCTTATTGCAAACCTGATCATCTATGTGAAGGCTTGCAAAATTGTTGTGGGGGTATTCAATGCTCTTTCCGGGTCTTGCATTGCTCTCCAGATGGGGTTCATGCTCTGGTGTCATCACGGAGATCTCTGCTACTATAAGTTTGCCATCATGACTTTCCATGTCATGGTAGATGAAAGATTTTAATGGTGTGTATATGCCACTACCTGTCATACCCAGTGTAGGGTGGTGGATATTAGCTGCCAAAACATTGATATTAAAAGCAGTTGCAAAAGCTTGTTGAAATTCTATCGCAGACAGGAGTGGGAGCTGGTTCATCCATGCAGTTGGATACACAACCTGCTTCACATTGTATTCCTTGACAAGGCTTACCGCAGGCTCATAGAAGAGTATATCAAAGCAAGTGAACAAGCCAAACTTGCCAGCAAAAGGTGTATCAAAAAGCACATGATCTACCTCTGGAGGCATATTGAAAGCATATTCAAAATACAGGTTTTGTTTGCGGTATCTGGCTACCAGAGTTCCATTGGCATTGAATACCACATCAGTATTAAACTGGTATCTCCCATCAGGTGGGCAGAGAGGATCATTATACTCGCAGGGCTGCTTAGCTCCTATGTTTGCCACTAGGAACATTTTGCTCCTCAGTGCCATGCAGCTCAGTCGCTGAAGAACCTGGAGAAACAGTTTAGGAATCCGTAAGCATTTCACACTGTGTGGATATTTCTTATTTTGTCAAACATGGTGTATTTCAAACCTCTTGAGATTATTCACTCTGCATTTGCAAAAATATTAAGATTTCAGCATTTGTGGAAAAATTAAATAGAAGTGTTTTTTGTGAAATTGTTGACTGGTCCTTTCTATAGAAAAGGCACATTATTTCTGATTTGAATGTCTCATGATGTCCAAAACAATTTAGAAACACTTAAATGGGGTTTTATTCACACTATTTAGTCACTGAAAAGAAAAAACATTCCCTTACACTTTAAGGGCCTTATTTTTCAGAAATGGCCTCCAGTTTTGTGGGTGCAATTATGTCTGCAAATAATGAGGGCCAGATGAAAGCATTTCCTTGACAGTGTAACTGATTTGCAGGTGCACTCAGCTACGAGAAGCATAATTATGAGGATCTGCACCTGCAACTGCTTACTGGTGCAACTGGAGGTTGTGTTGTGGCTCATCAGGCCCAAAATAACAACACTGTAAGCAACTGAAGAACACAAATCTGAACTTAAGGCAGCAGTTGAATGAACTGGTAGTTCTTAGTTTTTAATTACGGAAAAATGATAAAGCAATAAAGACTAAAACTATTACTGATTTTTATTTCGGCCATGAAAAATTTTAAATAAATGCCCTTAATTTCATCCAGTTTGTTCCAAGGAAATACTTGGTAGTGATGCTTGTAGGAAAAGATTTCCTTCTCGGCTGTAAGTCTTTTATTGACCGTTTTGGGGTAAATAGATGTATCCTTACAGCTTAGTTATATTTGGATTATTTATATTAATTTTTTTTCTGAACACTAAACTTCAGTAAAATACTGGTCAAAAGTTTACCTATTGCACTGAAGTTGTGTTTGATGACATGAGTAATATAATGGCTGGGAACAGAGTGAGCTACGTTTTCAGCTTGCTTTGTTCCTCTCCTTGAAGACAACAGGCTCTATTAGGCATTATCTTTAAATATAATTTTATATTTAAAGAAAAACATCTTTTGTTCCCATTCATGTATTTCAATGACTTCATCTCAAGTTTGCCCAGTCTGTAAGTTTAAAAAAAAAAAAAAATTTCTAGTTGCCAGCCCTGCAAACTCAACATGGGATCTGAAAGTCAAGCTAGGTTCTTTCCGTCTTGCATGTATCACCAGTAAGGAAGATTTTGTGGGGCAAATTATGCCCTTGGTTATACCTGTAATTCACCATGTCTTCAAATTCTGCCTCATTAACACCTGTGCAACCCTACTAGTTCTTTGTGGTTGCACAAGAGTAACTGAAGGCAGAATTTGGTGGTTCAATTGGAGCATAGTTAGTAATTCTGTTGCACATGCCAGAATAGAATACAGTGCACATGCGCTGACTCATGCTCTCTCTCTGTTGTGTTGATTCCTTCAGGGCTAACAGAAGTCAAAAGCAGCTAAAACATATTTGTGTTAACTGTATTCATACAAGAAGTGGACTAGTTGAGTGGGAAGATACTATTTTTATATTAGTTTTAAATTGATCTTTGTTTATTAACAGAACCAGTTTCAAAACAATTTGAGATTCTTGTGAGAGTCAGAAAATCCACTTACCGATGTAAACTGTGGGCCAAATCTTGCTCCCTTTATCAACAGAGTAGTCCCACTGAAGTCACTGGTCAGCTTTATCTTTGGTCTAATAGCATTAATTTCAGTGGCATTATACCAAGGATTGTGGCCCACTGTGGTTACTTGTGTGAATATGATCAGCAGGTTTCAACTCTATATTTGGTTATGCAACCAGTCATGTTAATCAAACCATCTGTTGTACACAAATCTGAGTATTCTGGAGCTATTTCTGGTGATTCTGATAATGTTCTTTAGTTTTAAAAAACAGGGGTGAGGGAACACTTGATGCTACCACTGAATTGGAATGTTTAATCTAGTGTGTTAATTGCTTTCAGTAAAACCATAAATAATGAGAACGTCTACTCTAGAGGGAAACTCTCGATGCATCTCTTACATATGATATTGTTTTAGTAGGAATAAAAAACAAAATAATGTGTCCTATTAAACACTGATACCAAAGTTTCACAGTTTGCTGCTTTAGAAACCCAGAGGCCACAGTAAAAATTTTCACAAACTGTCTATGTGCAATCAGTTTTGCTTACGTAAGGCCACATACTGATCTTAGTTACGCTGGTATAAATTCAGAATAATTATTTAAGGTAACACAGCTACTCCAGGGTAAATGGGGAGTGACTGGGAACGCAGTCTGGTCCTTATGAAATATTTTCTTGGTTACTTCTTTAAACTAGGGCTAATTACATTTTTAAGAGCTCCTTGGCTCCTGCTGTTTGTTCCCCACCTGCAGTATAAATTCTTTGTTCACTACACTTCCACAGTAGGCAATTTAAAAACCTATACCTCTGTATCGCTAAACAGATATGGCTCTCTGCATGGATTCCATTTCACAGACTGGGGACATGGAACAAACTCCAAATAGGGGTAAATGGTCTCTCTAGTGAAGTTGAAGCCATGGATTCCATCTTCAGGAAATACAATGATCTGTGCCCCCTGCAAGCAAAACAAACACATACCTTGTAGCCAAAAATGATCCAGTGCTAACAAGGAAAGCAAAATGGGATCTCTTTTGGTGGTGAGGTGCCATACAAACAAAAGTAAGGGTAGCTTGAGTGTGCTGGGTTGACCATAGAGTGAGCATTTCTTGCCTTTTTAGGTAGCATTGTAGAAAGCATTTTAAATTATTTACTTTAAAATGTACATTAACCTATACATCAGCAGGCACCTTACATTGTGGACACAGGTCAAATTAAGTGGAAAAAAATGGCAGTACTCATTCAAACTCTGCCCATAACGTAAGCTCCACCCATAAGTTACCAAAATAAGGCACCATTCACAGTAGATTGTGCATATATTAAAAAGTGATTGTGTGCGTTCTCTTGGCTCACACTCAGGATGGTTGTGTCATGGCTCCACAGGGTGTGCCAGAGAGGACCTTTATGCAATCTTTCTAGGACCTTTTAGTACAAGAGCCTGGGCCTCTGTTTCTATCTAACAAAACAAAGTGTTGGGAACTTCCATTCTTTTTCAAGTGCTTGCTCATGTCGATTCCACTCTAGCTGTGTGTGCACCCACATGCACAGGTGTCAGAGGAGAAAGAAGTGAAGGAAAGAAGTAATGTTCTGTGGGGTGTTTGAATGAAGATCTAGGAAAGAGAAGAGTTGTTGTTATGACACTCCTCCCTTAAGAGGATTCTTTGATTAAGGGATCAGGTAGGTGCTGGATTCTTATAGAAAGTCTCTTTTCCATTTTTATTTAATAATTATGTCTTTTTTCCCCAAAACTTGAGTACTTGAAGTTAAGCACCTTCACGAGTGGCCTCATTTTCAGAGCCGCTGAAGTTAATAAGAGTTGCTGGCTGTTCAGGATCTCCAAAAACCAGGCCACTTGTTTAGGTGCCTAAATATACTTAATATATAGGTTTAGTTGTCTAACTTTAGGCATCTGAGTTTGAAAAGATTGTTCTCAATAATTAGAACGTGTTAGATACAACTTAAGATAGCCACTAAGCTGTGGACATATTTTCTGACCTGTTTGGCTGCAGCTATTACTTGCTCTTCATATATATATAGGTTTCTGCTCATCAACTCTAATGCAGAGCGTCGATCAGTCAGGGTTGCTGGGTTAGGACTCAGTATGGGTCGATGTTCGTACACAGCAGCAACATAATGTCCTTCTCTGTGAACTTCTGCTGAGGCAATTTGACAGCAGAAAAGGAGAAGAAAAACCATACAGCAGGCTTCCAACATGACCTTTGTCCATAAATCTAGAGTGAAACAGACAAGACCAAAACATCTGAACAACAAATCATACCAGATTAAAACTTTCACACTCTTAGCTGTGATTTATTAATAGTGACAGCTAAATTCAGACTTACAGCAATACTGGACCTAAAGGGTCCAGTCCCCCCCCCCCCTCTTGTTCCTGGATAAATTTGTTGCTTCTAAAATTCACATTAATCTGTTTCAGGTGACACTTCAAATGTACCATGTTCATTTCCACTGCATTTATGTCTGCAGTAATTTCCTTGCTCAGTTTTCAACCCAACTCTCAGTGCAACTACCATTGCATTTACAGGGCTAGGTTCATGAACAAAGGAACAGATAATTCCTCAAGAATCAGACTGAGGATTTATATAATCATCCTGCATGATTTTTTTTAAAGTAGATAATATATGTAGACCAAATCTCATTTGATTCAGTGAACTCTTTTTCATAAACTGCTATGAAAAATGCTGACTGTAGCTCAGACTGATATTACTGTTTTTATTACAGGCATAAAAAGAAATATGCTGCCCATAAAAACACTACATACGTTTATCTCTACTCTTGGTATTCTCAAATAAATTGTCCTTCCTCCTGTTTCCCCCAAGTGGAAAAATACAGTTTTGATGTTCTAGGTGCTAAAATATTTGCTAGTAGCAATTTGAAGGTATTACAGCAAAGTAAGTAAAACCCAAATTAGTAACTTGTGACTGCAAACCACTGAGCTCATTTTTTCCTTTTATGACATCTTTATCTTCCTGTCCAACTCTTACACCATACCCACAACAGAAGTGGTATGCAACCCAAGTGTACCTATATTCTGAGTTCTCTCAGGAATGTATGTTCTCTAGTGTGTCTGTCACACCTACTGACCCCAAGGCTGGCAGGCAGCATAGCCTGGAAAAATGCACATAGGAACTGGGACTCTGTCAGAGCCGAGTTCTAATCTGAGTCTGCCACTGACCTGAAATATGGCCTTGGGCAAGTCACTTCACCTTTCTGGCTATCTTCTCATCTATAATGTAAGGAAAACACTTAATCCTTACAGCACCTCTGTGAGGTAGGAGAGTAATTAACTAGTTAATATCTCCAATGCTTTTAACATGAGAAGCAGTATATGAGTCATATTTTTCTCTTCATATGTTAAACTTAATAAATACAATATGGTCTGGTTGCCATCATGTTTCTGGCATTGTTCGTGATATTTGGGATTGAGCAGTGAACTTTTTTAAGCTTTATTGGGATGCAGGAGGGCCATTTGGACAATGGGTATTGTACAATTGATTACTGGCATCTCTTTATCATGTCTTTTCACTGGATATTCTTCAGTTCAGTGGTGAAACTTTCTACCACATTATAAACATCCCAGCACCATGGAACCCAAACCCATTGCTGAAGATAGCTGGTTCCTATCAGACATACAACTGCTAGCTGAACTAAAAGCCACCTCATTTCAAAAGAAAATTAATATGGCAAACTCTCCAAAAGATGCTTCAGAATCCTGGGGGAGGGTGCTGCTGCCATTTCCCTAATATGCCATGAACTAGAGAGTGTAAAACCAACAGTCACCAGCAATGCTTAGATTATAGCCTGTTTTCATTTATAACAAAAAGGTATTTCTCAAATCTTCATATTTTACTTTGATAACAATGAAGTCTGACATAGCGGTCCTTTCTATGCAGTGTAGTTGTAGCTGTGTCGGTCTCAGGATAGTAGAGAGGCAAGGAGAGAGAGAAGATACAGAGCTCTTCTTTGTGGCTTGAAACCTTGCCTTGCTCACCAACATAAGTTGGTCCAATAAAAGATGTTACCTCACTCACCTTGTCTCTCTAATAGCAATCCTTTATCAAGCCAACAAATACTTTGCACAAGCGCACAGTGCCTTTCCTCCTAGGACCACTAATGAAGTGCTAAAACTTCCAGGTTGGTTCTCAGCTTAAATCAAGCCTGAAAACTTTAAATATGAAGGGCCTAATCTTGTTCTCCCTAAGAGTTTTGCCATTCACTTCAGCAAAAGTGTGTTTGAATCCTACTACTATACTGTAAGCAACATTTTGTTCTAGTAAATGATCCTGATTTATATGAGAATGCTTTTAAAAATGCATTGTTACTGGGAAAATACAGAATTGTAGTGAATTTTTTCCAAGTAACTGAAAATATAGTTTCTGATCACTTTGATTTTTTCAGCTCTGCTATAGACTTCCTGTGTAGCATTCAAAAAAGTAGAGTCTAATCCACTAAGCCCACTGAAGTCAATTGATTAAACAAGTTTTGAATTGAGCCCCACACTTCTTTTACTAAATTCTAATCTCATTTTCACTAATGTAATATACAGTAACCTCCAATAGCTGTAAGAATTTGATCCTCTTGTCTCAATTCCCTTTGTAATACTTATGTACTTTAAAAGAGTGTTGTGAAGCTAAATTCATTAATGATGAGAGCTACTGAAAAAACTGAACTGTCATTCACATATGAAAGTAAATTTTGATTCAACCTTATTCATGGCCCTTTTATGTTGTAATTAACTTCAGTTAATAAAAATTCGAGAATTTTCTTGTTTGTGGACAATTGATGAACAGAAAAAGAGCAAACTTGGTCACGTAAGTTTTGAGATTTATTTGTTCCATCTCTATTAATGTTTGTGAAACACCTAGAGATGCTTGTGTGGAAAGCACTACAGAAGTGCATATTATTACAGAAAGATTTTATCCCTGTACATTCATGTATGTTGAACATTTGTTTTAAGAGACACAAGACTTCATGAAGGTCCTTTTGAGAAATTACATTAAATCACTTTTCTTCAGCAATGTTTTCATTTTGTTTAGCATACACTTAATTTATCCTATTAAACATTTCTGCATGAAAACAGGTCAAATTTATTTGTTTCTCTGTATACAAATTCAGAGTGGGAGTGTTTTGTAATTGAGGTGAATAAATTGTTGCTGCAAACTAGCTACAAGTTAATGTATAGTATTCAGGAGGACATGAGTGAGGCAAATTTGGTTTACAAGTACTGGCACAAACTATAAGGTAAGAGATCATTGTAAGAATAATTAATATGCTACAAGAGATACTACAGTAATTTCAAATAACATTTTAATTTGAAAATGTTACATGACATGCAATATCTTACCAGAATCAGTGTGTCCAAATTGATTAATTTAAAATATCAAATTTCTTAAATTCCAGAATGAAAAGCACCCACTTAGCACTGTGCTGTCCTTGCTTTTTGTCTACATGGCAACTGGATCGATTTCTATGGATTAAAAATGGAAATCTTGGGAAATCCATTTTACAGGAATTTGGTAAGTGATATATCGGAGTTAAACCTGGAATGTTACTACTATAAAGTACATGTTTGCCAAGTTAAAAAGCTTTCACAAGTCTTCTGATCAGCATAACTAAGAGCACACCGGTGTCTTTCTAATCCTGCAGCACCACTTTGGTAACATGTAAAGTTCATAGAAACCTTCAATTTAATTTGAGCCACATTTTTATATCATTACATGTTGTTAAAAGCTAAAAATGTAGTTCTTTCTCTGTTAACTGCTAGGTTTAAGATTGTCAATATCCCCACTGATAACTATTTAAAAGGATACAGTTACATTTCACTAAATTACATAAAGCACAATAAAAACATAGCAAAGCTTTGACCTTATTCCTAGTAGATGTTTTGGAGAGAAAAAAAATCATTTTTGAAAAGAAATGCACAGTAATTAAACTAGCTACAAATTTTTGCACATTGTGATCAAATTTTTATTCTCTTTGAAAGGGAGAATACAGAAAAACTAAATATATGCAAATAGAGAGAAATACTCAGTAAATAGCAGATCTGTTTGCCTTAACTTTAAAATTATGAAAAAAATAGCATAGACAATAGGTCATAAAGCAAATAATGGATGTACCCGGTAATTCTCCGCTGCCTTCTGCAGCAATTTGAAACTTTACAGAGTGGATGCAAAATGCTGCCAAATCAGAACTCTCCTATCTATTACAGCAGTGGTAGCATTTAACATTCACTTTGCAAAGGTGTAAGTGGCTACACAAGATATAAATGAGGAGGAAAAAATTGGACCTTTGCCTTTTACAATGAAGTAACTGCAAAATGGCACCATTTTATTCAATATATCTGAGTCATACTTCTTTCCTAACAGAACCAACTTTTCTACTCTTGACATGCCTTCAGAGCCAAAACTGCTATTTAAGATGGAGATGTATTGTAGCCTTAGTAGTTCATTAACAAAACTGTCAACCAAAGTCTAACTAAATTTTTTTTATTACTGGTGATGAAAAGAGCTGAGCTTGGATTTTCAGATGCCAGAATGAATTTGCTGCATATTTTAGAAAAATCACTTTTTGACTTGCAAACTGAGCAGATTTGACATGCAAGGCACTGACAGTAAATACGAAATCCTAAGTTGCAAATTGTATAGATTCGTTTTTCAGAATATAAACTGTTTAGCTGGAAAATATTATAAATGTACACTTCAACTATATTCCCACTACTTCTACTTAATACTTTGCATTTCTGTATTGCCTTCAATCAAAGTTAGAGTTTTATAAACATTTATAAACATGAATATAGTCTCACAACCTTGTGAATTGGTAATATCCTTATATTAGCCATGAAGGAAATTGAGGCAGAGAGCAATTAAGTAACTTGCTCATGGTCACACAAGTCTCCATTACATGCAAACCTCCTTAAGAACCACTATGTAGCAAGACATACTATATTTAAAGTGGTGAAATGCACATTAACTTTGGCTGCTGTTATAATAATGAAATCTTTTGTTCTGAATCATAAGGTAGAGGATAGACTGTTTGACCTGTAGTGAGCAATCTTGTGTATCTCACTATAATCAGAAGGGTCAGGAATCTTTGAATCCCAATACTAGTCCCTACATACATACATCCATGAATGAGAAGAAAAAGGCAGAAAATATAACTATATCATGGTGGCTTATGATGTCATCAGAATCCCAAAATATGCATAACTTTACTGTTTTATAAAATTATTGAACAGCACAAAAAAAAGTGGTACTACTTGTTGTACCTATTGGGTTCCAGGTATTACTTCTTGTAGCGGGATGGTCACCCACTCCTGCCCTAAGGGGTTGGAAAAGCTCTGCAGAGGGCTGGGGCTGGGGCTGGGGAAGGCAGCAAAGCCCCGACTGATTGGGGGAAGTGGCTCCAGCTGGGGCCATGTCCCAAACAGACTAACCAGGCCTTATAAGAAGGCCAGGGCAGCCAGATGCTCAGGACTCACTCTCTCTCTCTCCTTGTAGAGAGAGAAGGGCCTGGCTGCTAGGGAGCTGAGCAGGGTACTGGGAGTGGAGCAGGGTTGGGGGAAGGCTAGAGGAGCTGGGGAGCTCTGGCCTAGGAAAGCCCCAGACTGTGGGCCTAGCTGAGGGCTTAAGACCAGTACCGAGGCTGCAGAGGGGCATGCCAGCTATAGAGAGAGGCAGCAGATCCAACCCAACTTTGTCTGTGATGAGTGGAGTATACTGCAGTCTGCCCTAGGGAGTGGGGCTAGATGGTGACTGGCAGTAGCCTTACACTGAGGTGAGGTGGGGTTAGTGGGGAGGGGTTCCCCTGAGTGGGGAGACCCAAAGTGTGGGGGTACTGCCGGAGGGCAGCAACCCAGAGAAAGGGGCACCGTGGTCCTAGGAGGGACACGGGGACAGTGGTAAGGCAGATCACCAGCCTACAGGGGGTGCTCCAGGATGCTGGAAAAGCTAATTCCCATGCATGATCAGCAGGAGGTGCTGCAGGGGTGAGTCCACTCCCTTACACTTGTATTGCTTCTTTCTTCTACTTTGTCCTTTTCCCGCTCCCCTAAAAGTGTGTGCACACACACACACAGAGACTATGTACTGCTGCCAATCAAACCAACCTGATTGTAATTTCTGCTCTCTAGAAGTTGCAGCCTACAGTGGATATAAGCCCAGAAGTTAGTAGGCAAATGTGAATGTTTCATAGGTTACCACTGCTGTTTATACTCAACCATCATATGCAGTATTATCCTTGGCAAAAGGAAAGGAGACAGCTGTGTGTTTCGGTTTACAGGTTGATACAGATAAGTGAAACCTTTTCCTGGTTGTGCTGACCTAAAATTGTATTAGCTTTTCCCCATTTAAAACAAACAAACAAAACTAAAGAGTCCTCCAGTCATATTACACTGGTCAAAAAAGGTGCCTACAGGCTGATGGCAAGAAAGAAGTTTCTGAACAACTTTAGAAGTAGAACCAGTTCCAAGTTTGAAAACTTTCATCAAAACACGGATAAAATGAGATTTTATGTCTAAGTTACTAGCACTTTTTGAAACACATTTCCAACAGATTGTAAAGAACAGTGACCACATCACTTGACTTTTTTCCTAAATTTAGTTTAAAAATGTATCACCAAAACAGTGATGATTTAGCATTACAAAGGTAACTAATAAAGACAATATAAACTATTGGGCTAATTATTAGATTTCACACCCTACCTCACCCCAAAATCTAAAAATGAAAAGTGAGGTTAAAAACAAGTGATGCAAAATTATATGATGCAGATAATTTGGCTCATGGTACTGAATTATTCTACATATTAATGTATACCATCTTATTTTTGCATGGTGAACATAATGCCTCTGAACTAGTTTATTCTAGCTGGACCATCAAAAGTGGTCCACCTTTCTGAACAAGTCTGTAAACAAAACAATCTGAATGTAAGAAATGTGGCTTCAAAGCACCTTGTTCCTTTGTAATCCTCCTGTTCACTGCCCCATCAAACAGAGCCCACAATAACTTATTAAAGTATCATATACTGAAGTTCTGTACAGGATGTTTTTTATTAAAAGCCTCCCCCGTTTATGAGGAAATCACAATTTATTGCATGTAGATGGATACAGAACCTCAATTGTGTTTAAAAAACAAAAACAAAAAAACCCAATATTACAAATAACTAACTATACAAACCATTTCTCCTGTCTGGGGGAGTAGGAGGTGTGACAGGGGGTCAGAATCTCACATAACTCAACTGAAGTCATCCTTTCACATCTTGATAACTTCAATCCACTGGAAATTGCATAGCAGGGGTTTGACAGGCAGAAAAGCAATGCAGTGTATGATACTGCAATTTATGCACCATCTCTAATGTAATTTTTACATGTTCAATTGTACAAATTCAATTTTATGAACTCAATTCCCTATTAGTTCATAAAATTGGGGTTCTACTGCATTCCACATCTCAACCTCTGAGAAGAAATGCTGCCCTCCATGCATTTTCCATTATAACCTTTGCTTCTAGTTTATTTGGCCTTAATTCATGAATTGACTATTCTTCAAGATCTCTGCCAACCACAATAAACAGCTTTCCAAATACTTATTTGAAGAAGTGCAAGTATTCACACAAGCAGTTTCTGGCTATGAGGAAACAGCCAGATAAACATGACAATACTGGTCTAGTCCCATTTGTTAGTATCCTACAAAAGCAACTTGCTTGCTTTCCAATATAGTTAGTTTAAAAGCAAAACAAGACAAATCTCTGCATCTGAAATAGAAAGGCATGAAACAGAAAGACTCGAGATGTCAGAGACCTGTCATCTACTCCAGTGGTTCTCAATCAGGGGTCCAGGGCCCACTGAGTGGCTGTGAACAGGTTTCTGGGGGTCCTCCAAGCAGGGCCAATATAAGACTCACAGGGGCCCAGGGCAGAAAGCCAAAGCCCCACTGCATGGGGCTGAAGCCCAGGGCCCTGAACCCTGACACTGAAGCCAAAGCATGGGGCCCCAGGCAACTGCCCTGCTTGCTACCCCCTAACACCAGCCCTGGCTTTTATATGCCAAAAAACAGTTGTGGCACAGGTGGGCCATGGAGTTTTTATATCATGGTGGGGGTGGGGGGCGGGGCCAGAAAGAAAAAGGTTGAGAATCCCAATCTACTTCATCGTGGGCCAATATAAATCTGTTCCCTATTATACAGCTACTAGTGTGGTGTTTTGTCTAGTCTAGCTGTGACAAGTGAGGGACTATGAAAGTCAGCATTTCCTAAGCTACCTTATGTAATACCAACTCTTTTTACTAGTATAGAAAATAACTAGTAAATGCTGGAAAAATTTTCGTTCTATAATGTTAAGTGTCCCACAGTACTTTACAGTGAAAAAGGAGCCGTGAGTGGAGATACAAGAATGGGCTGGTCTATGTGCTTCTAGAACCACTAAGGCAGCGGTTCTAAAACTGTGGGTCTGGACCCCAAAGTGGGTCACAACCCCATTTTAGTGGGGTCATCAGGGTTGACTTAGACTTGCTGAGGCTGAAGCCTGAGGGCTTCAGCCCTGTGTGGCAGGGCTTAGGTTATAGGCCCCCTGCCTGGGGCTGAAGCCCCTGGGCTTCAGTTTTGGCCCCCATCACTGGGCGGCGGGGCTTGGACTTTGGCCCCCCAGCCTGAACCACAGGGCTCAGGCTTCGCTCCCCCCTCCTGGGGTTGTATAGCAATTTTTATTGTCAGAAGGGGGTCACGGTGTGATAAACTTTGAGAATCCCAGCACTAAGGGTATATATGGCTACAGTTCACACTAAGCCTGGGTCTTTGGGGAACAAGCCTGAGTCCCATGCCCAGGCTTAAGCATCCACATTGCATTGTAAAGCTGGGTTTACAATTGCTGGACCTAGGGGTCTCAGTCAATTTAACACATCCATATTGCACTACACTGAGCTGAGTCAGGCCTGCAGTGGTAGCTGCATCCACATTCAAAATGACAGGTCTTGGACCTGTGTCAGAGTGGGACTCGAGCTCTGACCCTCCCCTCTAGCAGGGTGCTGGGACTTAGGTCCTGAGTGCTTCCTAACCCAAACCAGATTGATTTGTATGTCCACAGAAGAAATGTGGACATTTGATAGGTCCACATTTGGCCTATCAAATGTGAGTCAAAGACCAGGCTTCGTCTGCAGTGCAGACATGGACTGTGGGGCTGGACATTGGCCTAGCCACTCTTGCTCACTAAGAGTACATCTACAGGGCCAAAAAAACCCCACCGCACTGAGTCTCAGAGCCGGGGGCCGCTGACTTGGCCTTGCAGCTGGAGCCCTAAGAGCCTAACGCGAGCAGCGTAGGGCGAGACACCTTCCTCCAGGGCAATAGTACAACCCTGGAGCCAGCCGCAGCCCCTCGTTGTCTGCAGCGTGGACACTCCCTCCACAGACCTACTCTGGCACGGGGCTGTTCACCTCAGGCTGTTTCTCAGCGCGGCTCCTGCTCACGGCTGCGACCAGTGACTGGCCCCGTTCACACGGGAAACTCGGCTCCGCAGCGTGGCGCTGGGCGCTCAGGACTGGCCTGTCCCCGGCACTCGCGCCAGCCCAGCCCCTCGTCCGCCTCAGGAGCAGCCCCTCAGCTCGAGCCCGCCCCTGCGCCCCTCACGGCGCCGGCTGTTGCGCTGCGCGCGCACGCGCCTACGACCTTTAGTCCTTTACTCCCCCTCGCCCGCCGCTCCGCGTGCAGCAACAACGGGAGGGGAAGGACCCTCCCTACAGCCTCGCTCACAGCGAGCCGCAGGAATTTCCCTGCCTCTGATTGGCCAGCTCCGATACAACGGCGATCCAATCGACAGCCTTTGGTTCAAGCCTCCGCCTCGTGCACGGCACGGAGCGTATCCTCCCCAACCAACCAACGGGCCCCGCCCACAGATTTCTTTTACCGTCACACTGGGCGGGTGCAGTAAGTGTCAATCAGAGCGAAAGACTTTGCTGATTGGTTGGAAGTTACAGCACCTTTGCCTCGGGGCGGCCTTGGGCTGCTGGGCGTTTGCCGGCTGGTGTTAAATGCCGACTGCTTCTGAGCGAGCGGGATAACGGCCATGGCTCCCCACCATGGCGCTGCGGAGGAAGCCTGTGTCAGCGGGGCTCAGCTCATCGCCGAGGCCCTAAAGACACAAGTAAGAGTGTTCAAGTCTGACGCTCGACAGTAACCGGAAATAAGTCCTCTACGGGGAGCCGGCAGGGTCATGGCGCGTGGTCTAGTAGTTAGCGCTCCGCATTGGCACCTTTGTGATGCGGGTTCGAAACCTGCCCCCAAGCGGGTGGCCCGGGGGGGCGGGGTGTGTGTGATGCCGTCGCCCCCCTCCCCCGCAGGCAGCAGGAAGTGGCAGGTGCTGGGAGGACCCCTGTGTTCTCAGAGCTGGAACAGCGGCCAAGCTTTGCCCAGCTCCTGGGAGCCAGTTACCCGCTGAGACCCTCGCCTTGGTGGCGTGAAGACGTCCAGGGGGCCGCAGTGGAAGGCAGCCAAGGGAGTTAGTGTTGTTGGCATTACAGCGAGGCACCGCGTGCACGGCCAATGCACTCAGACAGTCCAGAGAGAGGAGCAGGCAAAGGGTGGGAGGAAACTCATTTGACAACTGGTAAAATCGGGGTAAGGGAGGCCCCAAATTGATTGAGCAACTAGCCCTGGGGCTGCAACAGTCCAGTGCCTTGACCAAGTTGTTCAGGTAGGCATGTTTTGTGTGGCTTTGATCAGCTTAGATCTCTTGCAGCTGGCAATACTGTCATCCCTCTGCTCAGGCTCATTTGGGCTTCCCAGTTCACAATACAATAGGGAAGTATCATGCCTTTGCTGCCGTTAGCCTGATACTTTACCCAGGGATAAACTCGTAACGAGCAAATTAAGGGCATGTGCTTTTCCTGTAATCTGTTTTAGATTGAAACCCTCTCTTAATGTCTGTGTATATATACAGTTTAAAATAATCTGAGCTAGTTGTGTCATTGTCCAGAGGCTAATGTAACTTGGAAATGCTCTTTTGCTCTCATGCAGAGACACCTTTACTGCCAGTTTTACAGTTTTCCTGAATTATCAGCCTGCCCACTCCCTACCTCCTGGGTCAAGTCTACAGTACAAATTGATGTTGACCTAATTTACATCAGCATATAGCCACCGCTCATTGGTTATCAGTTTATCCAGGGTAAAGTATCTTGCTAACTGCAGCAAAGCCAGCATACTTCCCTAACGTACTGTGAACTGGGAAGCCCAAATGAGATGGAGCAGAGAGATGCCAATATTACCAGCTGCAAGAGATCAAAAATCATGAGTCAAATCCTCTGAAGAGATGAAAAAATCATGGTAATTTAAAAAAAAAAAAACTGTGGGAAGGGAACTGGGGTGTTGGTCTCTCTTTTGGTTTTTGGACAAGTAGTGTTATTGACTCGCCCAGATTCACTGAGTAAGGTAATTTGGGCCTGTCTTGAAGGACCTCTCAACCACACATCTATCCATCCCCGGCAATTTTAGCCCCACCCAACCTTTGCCCCACTGCCATCGTTTCAGCTGCCCTCGTCCCCCATCAGTACCACACGCCATCAGTTCAGCCCCACTACCCGCACCCCATTTGTTCAGTCTTTATCAGTTCAGCACCCCCAGCCTCCTCCCTTCTCAGTTCACATACAATTTTTAATTTTGATTTTGTTATGAATCCTTTACTTGCTGTAGTTTGACTGTGACACAAGCACTTTGTTGCCTTTCTGTTAAGGGCCTACTAAATGCATTTCCCCACTAAGGGGAGGGGAGAGACTTTGTCAACCAACCAGAACACACAGTGTTTGGCTTCAGTTCTATAATAGGGAAATCTGTGCCTGACTACACAGTGATTTTAAATTTTAGACCAAACAAACATAACCAGGATAGAAGAACTTTCTTGACTATTATGAAGGAAACAAATAACCAATTTGGTACAAGACCTGGAATCTCTTGAAACCGTTCTCCCACCCTAGACTATATGGATACAGAAGGGTTGGATTGTATATTACTGTTTGCCTGGAGTGATGTTCTTCCCCCATAAATTTTCTTGTTATACTTTTATTCACAACTGACCTCTGTATTTGTTAAGAACATGCTAGTAATCTTATATTTGAATTACTATTGAAATGCCCATTTAAAATACTGTTTGGTGGGGGAAAAAGTTAATTGTTTAAAAGGAAAATATTTATAATAGAAACCTTGTTTTTTGAGACCAAAGTGTAAAGGATGGATTGTAATGACATGCTACCTGAGAAAAAGCAATATGCATAAGTGATGCCTATCTTTTTTTTGAGATCTTGATATGGTATTATTGCACTTCAACCACTACTTTGCTTTTATGGGATTGTGCACTTTATTAGGATTTAAGATAGGCACACTACACAGAAGCAACGTTAGAGATCTGATCATTGTGCATCAATTTTGGAAATAATTCAGATTTTTTAAATTCTCGTTTCAGAACATTGAATATATGTTTGGTATTGTTGGTATTCCAGTGACTGAAATTGCAATTGCAGCCCAAGCAATTGGAATAAAATATATAGGAATGAGAAATGAACAAGCTGTAAGTAAATATCTTGTGGACTAGTCATCCTTCCTTTTATTTTCATATTAGCTATATGTTTTACAGTTGAATCTCTGCTTTACAAATGCCTTTCATGGGCACCTGAAACACTCATAAAATATCTGGTTTTGATAATCAAGAGCTAGCAATAGAGTACCCAAACTCCACAGGAGTGCAGTAACACAGAAGCTTAGCTACATGCTTTTGGAACTCAGAAGTTCTGCAGAACTGGAACTCCTGAGGCTCTGTACTTGTTGGAGTTCCCAAGTCCTGCAGCAGTTTTAATCCGCCCTAAGGTAGGGGTCATAAGTAAGGCTGTGATTTTAGTTACGGAAGTCAAGGAATCCGTGACTTCCAAAGACCTCTGTGACTTCAGCCAGTGCTGACTGGGAGCTGCAGGGTCCCCTGCTGAGGCAGGGAGCTGTGGGGAACCCCTGCCTCTGCTGGTGGCAAGGGGGACCCCCACAACTTGGAGCTACCAGCAGAGGGGGACCCTGGAGCACCCAGCCCACTGGCAGATGCCCAGGCTCTCCATTTTGTCACGGATATTTTTAGTAAAAGTCAAGGATTGGTGTGACATTCTATACCTTGGGGGAGCATACTGTAACCCCCATAATCCTCATTTTCATATAATCGTGATCTTACATATAAAGCATGCCTTGTAAGGTATCAGGGGAAAGGTTATGATCTGCTGAAAGTCTTCTCTATCCATATATGTGTATCATTAATGCGTATGAAGTTAAGAGAATTGTGTTGTATGGTGGTCACTAAAACAAGCTGTAAGTTGGGGAATCAGCCTGATATTAGCTCCCCAGAGGCAACAGCAAGGAAAGTAACCAACGCCCGGGCGGGGTGTCAAACAATCCATCAACAGCCAATTTCCAGCAAGGGAGCTACAATGCAATGATTCACCTGCATGAGGCCACACCAGGGGAATTGCTCAACCTTATTTGGAGAGACTCAGCAATGTCCCTCAGACATGCATGGACTTGTGCTCCCCAAGCATATGGACAGAGGATATAAAACAGAGTGGACACATACTGGGCCCTTCTCCTGTCCCCCACCTTCACTGAAAGCAACTAAGATGCTGAGAAGAAAAGACTCCCAGCAGAGGAGATTGGCCCAGGTTTAAGGAACAAACCTGTATATTAAGGACTGCAATATCCAGTGGGGTCAGGAAAAAATGCTTAATCTAGATGTTGCCCAGTCTAATTGGGTTGAGAGTTTAGACTGTGCACTTATTTTGTTTTCTTTTGGTAACCACTCTGACTTTCTGCCTGTCACTTAAAATCTATCTTTGCAGTTAATAAATCTGTTTGTTTATTCTACCTGAAGCAGTACATTTGGTTTGAAGCATTTCAGAGATTCCTCTTGGGATAACAAGCCTGGTACCTACCAATTTCTTTGTTAAATTGATGAACTCATATAAGCTTGCAGTGTCCAGCAGGCATAACTGGACACTGCAAATGGAGGTTCCTAGGGTTGTGTCTGGGACTGGAGATATTGGCTAGTGTCATTCGGTTTTACAATCCAAGGAGCAAGTTACATGCCAGAGGCTGTGTGTGAACAGCCCAGGAGTTGGGGTTCTCACAGCAGAGCAGGGTAAGGCTGGCTCCCAGAGTCAAGGATTGGAGTGACCTAGCAGATCATCAGTCCAGATAACATGAGAGGGGAACGTCACAACCATTCATGGGTGTCCATGAATTTTTCGTTATTGCCTGTGCCCTGTTCATGACTTTTACTGAAAATATCTGTGACAAAATCTTAGCCTTAGTCATAAGTGACCTTTGTTTTACTGGAGTGTTCCTGGAGTTTGTGTTCCAGGGTCCCATTAATAGAAATTAGAAATGGAAAAGACTTATTAGGTCATTTGGTCCATCCCCCTGTACGTACACAGTTGTTCTCTCTAATACGTTTTCTAGTGTTCTGTGCACTGTAGTTTTAAACATACCAAGTGATGATTTCAGTCACTTCCTTTGGGAGACCTTTCTACAGTCTTACATATTTCACTGTCAGTTTATCCTCACATTTAGCCTAAATGTTCCTTTTCATAATTTCACTCATTTTTCTTTGTTACCCCCCCCAACCCCGTTATCATTAATTCCTTCAAATGTTTGCAAAGTATTATGCCCATCATTTCAAATTTCCTTTTCTCTGAGCTCTTGCTATACCTTTCTGGTAGAGGTGCCGATAGATGAACATCTGATCCTGTGTTAAGTTGGGCCTTGTTTTCAATGTGATTAAGAAAAATGACTTTGTAGTGGGTCACATTTCTCTTTCCATTGGTAGCATATTTGTTCTGTCCCAGTGACCTGCACCAGCCACATGAATGGAGCACATAAAAACATTCCTATTTGAGGAGCATTTCTGTTTCCTTATTGCAACTCTATAGCATAAACGTTAATGGGAGTCAATTTAATGATTTTGCCAAGGTGCCAGTTAGGTTTTAAAGATAAAATCTAAAAAAAAATTAGATTTGCCAATTTAAATAAATATTAAAGCCAACATGTGAATGATATTTAATTAGGATAACTGCTTTTTATTAAGCTCAGAGAGTGATAACTTACTAATTTTAAAGTTAGTAAGACCTGGGTTCTTCTCAGGTCAACTTGAAACTTGGACAGTATTTCTCAAAACAGGAAACTTAGTTATCAGCCAATCAACAAGTGTATTAATTCATCAGGAACCACACTGATATATAATCAGTAGTTTTTTAGATCAACTGTAGATACACCAAATGTTCCAGTCATTTACTGAACACAAAATACACATGCAGTCTTGCAAGTGATTAACATAGACCAGCGTTGGGGCCCAGCAGCTATATCCTAGAAGACTATAAATCTCCAAGATTTCTTATTACATTTACTTATAATCATCACTTATCAGTCCTTTAGTATCTCTCTCAGATTTATTGCAGTTTAAGTGATTCTCCAGGGAATGAGGATGCACCTTCACTTAAGGCACTCTTATGAATGTACTCCCTGCTATTTCTGGTATTTAATTTGAAAGGGACTAGTTGAATACATCAAAAGTAACTTGGACTAATGTTATTGTTTGAGGTGCGCTGAGGCCAATTTACTTTGATATACAAAGGAGTAACAAGTATATAGTGCCACTTAGTTGAAATACAAGATATGGTTCCTTGAGGTCTGATTAGAAAGAGTGCAGATTCAACAAGGTACCTTTCAGTTACTTACATACTAAAGAATATAGCGTCTCTGAAATGAAATCTCCCAACTTGTGCTCAATCCTAGTTACCCTTGGGATAGGGGAGAGCTGGTCACATGTCTGGTCCAAGTGTCTGGTAGCTCTTTATGGATTCAACACCTTCTTTGGTGGGTTCAGAAAACTCTGAGGTCCCATCCACTGACCTCAGTTTTATACCTGGTTTTCAGTGATTATTGAAGAGGGCTGACCCTCTTATTTCTATCAGACCCTTGTCATAGGGCACTGTTTTGTTTCTCTGCTGTTTCTGTAGATGGCATCAGTGTATAAGAAATTTCTTTGATCCTTTTCTTGGAGGCTTTTTATGTTTTATTCATTTCAAGGATTCTCTATTAATCCAGACTATTCATTGGAATTAATTGTCCAATTTTCTCTTAAAACTAATTAAATTGTTTGCCTCAGCAACTCCAATTGCGAAACTGTTCCAAAACTTCACTTCAGTGATGGTTTAAAAACTTTTTAATTTCAAGCCTGAATTTATTTATGGTCAGTTTATACCCATTTGTTCTTGTGCCTCGTGTTTACCCCTTGATCTATTTATAGAGAGCAATCATCAGGACTGGATTAACCCATCACTGAGCCCTAGGCTAACAGACACTTCTCTACTCCTGGGGGATTCTGCACACAGTATTTTAAAATTCTGCATATTTTATTTATCAAAATAATGCAGTATAATCACTCTGGTTTCAATTATTTTGGTAATTTATTTAAACTATAATACAATGGATGGAAAATGAAAGTGAGGAGCACTGGAGGAAATCCCCAAATCCCCGTGCCTAATAGTAATGTAGATAGGTTTCACCCTTTATTTCTAGTTATTAGTCAACAAATATATGCAGTCATATGCTCAGTGTTACATCATAGACAACTGAAGAGCAAGTGAGGACCAGGGAATCAAACTCACAATTTATATTGGCTACTGACCATCTCCAGAAAAGGAATTAGAAAACATGTTGTTCAGAGAACACATTTTTATAGGAATTTTTTTTAGTCCAAAAAGTTAGACCAGTTATAATCACTAAAGCAACAAAAGCATTTATAAGGCCATACTGTCCTTTACAGCACTCTGGCAATGTAAAGGAGCCTTAAAACTTTTACACCTATTTTATACTCCTGGGGGAATTCACAAAGACAATGGGAACAATTCACTAAGCAGGCAGGCTGCTGCATTCTGCTCTGCCTGGGGCAGGGGTCCCCAACGTGGTTCTTGTGGGCGCCATGGTGCCCACGGACGCATCTTAAGGCACCCGCATCCTGGCCCCCGGGAGAGCACCTGCCGAAATGCTGCAGCGGCATTTCAGCGGGGACACCTCTCGATGACGATGCTTGTCGCCAACAAGTGATGTCATCAAGAGGCGTCACTCCCGAAATTCGGCGGCATTTCGGCAGGTGCTCCACTGCCGCAGTGGTCCTTCAGCTGGCGCCCGCCAGCCAAAAAGGTTGGGGACCACTGGCCTGGGGGGACAGACCCTGTCCCACGCCTACCTCCTCAGAAACGCCCCAAAGCCCTCCTGCACACTGAGCATGCTGCAGTAGCGAGCGAGAGGGACAGAGTGTGTGTCTCTCTCTCTCTCACACACACACACACACACACACACACACACACACACACACACACACACACACGCCTAGCTTCCTTTTTCTCCTCCCCCTTCCCACTGATTTACATCTCTAGTGGCTGCTCCGGGCACCCAAACCAACCTTCCTACGCTGCCAGGAAGGGGCATGTGACCACTTTTGCGGCTTCCCTTTTCTTCCCTGGCAGAAGTCATTTTTCTGCAAGGAAGCAAAGAAATCTGCGGGGGACATGAATTCTGCGCAGGCACAGTGACACAGAATTCCCCCAGGAATAACTTCTCTCAGCCGGGTGCGGAGGGGCAGCCCTGGTAGTGGGAAAGGGGGTCTTGGAGAATGACCCTACCCCACATTCACCTGCATTAGTGGCTCCCTACTCCAGGTGTTGCAACCTGCCACATGGGGTCACACAAATTTGGCCCCGCTGCCTCTCCATCATTTTGGGGCATTTTTCACTTTAAAAAAAAATAGCTAAATTTCAAAATGAAAAGTCAAAATAATTTGTTTCAGCATGGTCAAATTTTTGTTTGTTGTTTTTTTTCAGCTGAAACCATTTGCTGAATTTGGCTCAAATTGTGAATAGTTTTGTTGCCCCCAAAATGTATTTTTCTGCAAATATACTATTTGTTGCAAAAATTTTGTTCAGCTCTAATATTTAAGTTAATGTATAACATAAGTGCAGTCACTGTTTTTTGTTTTTGTGAAAAAGAAAGTGCCTTGGCCTATACTAAGTTGTGTACAGCGTTCACCATAAAATCTTTACAATTGCCATCACAAAGATGTTCACAGTATTACCCTGTACTTAGTACAGGTAGCACTGGCAACATTATCCACTTGAAAAAGCAAAACTGTGAATATTTTAAAGGTAATCACTGTATCTGAAGTAGTATTTTATGTGCTGTTCTATTTTGCCACTCATTTAGAAAATATGTTGTTACCATGACACCCAGCTTCTGAGGTACAAAAACCCTTGTTAATGGAACACCCACTCCAAATGTCTTCTGTAAACATTTGTACATCAACATGTTTTCAGCAGGAGGGGGAAAAAAATCATGTCACATTAATACTCAAGAAATTGATGACAGTTCAGTTATGTTTTTCTTATCTCCTTGTAAAAGATTTATGAAATGTACAAACAGTAGAACATATTCTGCAATTATTTTCTGTCAGGTTCCCCAATCCCCATTGAGGAATACAAGATGTAAATGCTTATTTCTGTTACAGTAAACAACTGGGATTTACTATATGACCAGTTCATCTGTGGCCAAAAAAGCAATTTAAAAAAATACAAAAGGAGCCCAGATTTATCATGGCATCAAAAAAGAGTCTGAGGGTAAGGGAGGGGATTTTTTGTCAATTTTCTGGGCTCATTGTCCCAGGGAGCACTGCTGTACACAAAAGACTAGGCCAAATTCATCAGAGTCTAAGGGCTTGGCTACACTTGAGAGTTGCAGCGCTGGGAGGTACAGCTGTGTAGGGAAAGCGCACAGCTACCAGTGCTGCAGTGTGGCCGCATTAGCAGCGCTGTTGGGAGTGATGCATTATGGGCAGCTATCCCAGCGTTCAAGTGGCAGCAACGTGCTTTTCAAAAGAGGGGGGTGGGGTGGAGTGTGACAGGGAGCGGGGGAGAGAGAGAGTGGATTTTTGGAGCCGACACTGTGTATCAGCTCCCTGCCTTGCAAAATCAGAAAATTTTCCCGACCCCTTACTCTTAACTGCAAACAGCCTGCAGACCAGATAAGCAGCTGTTTCTCTCGTCAAGCAAACACTCAACCCCTGTGAATGAGGCAGGCAGGGGGATATCTCATTTGATTGTTCACAGTCAGTTACAGATTGATCACAGCAAACAGGAGCTGTGTTTGTTTTTTAGATAAGCAGCTCCTGGAGCCCCGGAGCCCCGAATTCACAACAAAACAAAGAGAGTAATTTAGTTAAAAGCATTCTGGGATATCTCCTAATACCCTGGAGGCCAATAACAGCGCTGGTGTGTGGCCACACCTGATGAGCAGCGCTGCATCACCAGCGCTGCACTCGTTACACCCCAAGCAGACCAGGTGTACAGCCAGCGCTGCAGCCAGGGAGTTGCAGCGCTGGATGTGCCTTGCAGGTGAGGACAGTTACTAAGTTGCAGCGCTGGAAAGCCTCCACCAATGCTGCAACTCTCAAGTGTAGCCAAGCCCTAAGTTGTGAAACCTACACCTTCTCTGGCCCTCTCTGTAATTTACACTCCCTTGGATTTATATCTGCTTACCAACGTGTAATTTAAATCTCCTTACACATAATTTCTGAATTTGGCTCACTGAGTCTAAGGATATCTAGTTCGTGTAACTTAAATAGCAAAGGCAACTAACAGGAGGGTATATGTCCCACTGCCAACGACTTAGCCTCTAAGACAGTAGAAGTTCAGTTGGGAAGACCTGTTTTCCAACATTTTCAGCTGATTAAGCCTTTAGGCAAAAGTGATCATTTTAATGACCGAAGCACATTCAGTCTCCTATTTTAAAACCCATCTTACAGATTCTATTCATACAATATCCTGGCGCAATAGCAGGCAAGGACACGAAAAAAGGAGATTGAAAAAAGTAAATGTCATTAATCTCCATGATATGAATGAGCATGAGGAAGAAGAGCCTGGAGGTAAAAGTAGGATGCTTGTTTTTGTGTTTCTGCAAAAGGTTGTGTGGGGTCACTCAGCCTTTGGCTACAGACCTCTAGCTAAAGGGTATTTGCAGACCCTTAGGAATGTCATGTTTAATAGTGTATACAACGCACCCTTACTCATGTCCCTTTGGAAGGGATGGCTACGGGATGTTACCTCCTTAGTGTAAAATCCATTAATCAGAACAATTCTTTTGTTTAAGCTGCTATTTAATTTAAAATTTATGATTAAAAGTTTTGATATGTGGAAGCAGCAAAGAATCCTGTGGCACCTTATAGACTAACAGACGTTTTGCAGCATGAGCTTTCGTGGGTGAATACCCACTTCTTCGGATGCAAGCAGTGGCATCCGAAGAAGTGATATGTGGAGAGGCTGAAATGTGGATATGTGTAAATAACCTCGTGTTCTCTTCAATAGGCTTGCTATGCTGCCTCTGCTGTTGGGTACCTGACAGGAAAGTAAGCTGAATATTTATTTTTTATATAAACCACAGGAATTGTTTGAGCTAGAGCATTTTCTGTTCTATTTTTGGAAATGATGTATAAGTTAAAGCAAATGGAGTAAGACTGTAAAGATAAAGGGTGCCTCTTTGAAATGGCACAAGAGAAGTGCATAGCTATATCTATATTTACACAGATTGAGTGCATTTACCTTCTGTGTATCATTTTGAATTTAACTTTGCATCTATTAACTTCCTTAACCTAAGGGTTGAGATTTAGCCACTAGTGAATTATCCATTGAGGAATGGAAGTGAGATTAGTTTACTGTTTCAGATAAATGAACTATATGCTGAAAAATGCACCATCTCTGTTAGCTGATTTAGTTACCTCAAATAAGACTATTTTCATGTACAAAAACCCACCAACATTTTGTTTCTTTAAACTTGCATCTAAAGTTAAAAATGGCCAAATAAATTTCTTTTCAGTTTGGGAGAGGAGCACAAAAATATAACTAGTATTTAGAACATGCATGGCACGTGACCCTGCTGTATTAATAAAAATTAAGTCAGTGATTAAGCTCTACACTCAAAAGTGTGTAAGGTTAGCACTTACGCAAGCTGCATGATATTGCATGGAGATGCTGTCGTGTTACATAAATCTAGAGTTACAGTTAGCGGTTCACTGTTGTATTAGCTTTGGTGTCGATTTGACTCACAACGCAGGAACAGTGACATGCACAAACTGAGTGGTGAAGTCTCACTAGGAGAGAGACAGTATTACCAGTCTTATTACTTTTTCTTCAGTTTTACTCTTTTTTTTTTTTAAACCTCCAAATACTAGTGCAACACCGTAAGCCCAATACACTCATATAAAAATAGTCAAAACTAAAGCTACCACCGTTTGTTGCAACATGGGAGATGTGCTCTGTCTTTCTCTTCGTATGGGAGATCTGCTACACCTTTGTCCATTTCAGAATTAGAATACGACATGAAATATTGATGTTTAATAAAGAGCCCAGTTTTCTGTTTTGCCATGTAAAGGGTCTGTAAAGCTAGTGGAACTGGCCACTCTACCACTGCCATAAAAAGTGTTTCAGCATGGCATAATGCCAGCGTAATGGCTCTGTGATGACTCTCCCCATCACAACCCAATAGCCATTGTTGTAGGGGGCAGGGCCAGATTGCTACCATACTCTAGCTCAGGGGTTAGCAACCTTTCAGAAGTGATGTGCCAAGTCTTCATTTATTCACTCTAATTTAAGGTTTCGCATGCCAGTAATACATTTTCACGTTTTTAGAAGATCTTTCTATAAGTCTATAATATATAACTAAACTATTGTTGTATGGAAAGTAAATAAACTTTTTAAAAACCTTAAGAAACTTCATTTAAAATTAAATTAAAATGCAGAGCCACTGAAAATCAGCTCACGTGCCGCCTTCGGCACATGTGTCATAGGTTGCCTACCCCTGCTCTAGCTGTTCTGTGCTACAAGAATGGCCCTTTAAGGGCTGTTAATTTATAGCCAAACATAGTTAGAGGCTGCTCTTACTAATGTTGAGGATGGGCTGAGAATAGGGGAAGCTCAAAGATGTCTTTATGCCACCTCCCCTTGATCTGCCCTTCCTCGTTGAGCAGGAGTCTGGTGGAATGGAAAATGTAGCCAAAGTGTTTAGGGGGACACTGTTAAATTGAAATATGAATTAAAAGTAGTTTTCATGTGCTGTTGATCTCCTGATTCCCTCTGCAATTTTTTTTATAATTGGTTCCTTTATTTAAAAAAATATATTTTTCTGACTCCTGTTGTGTCAATCCCCCCTCCTGCCCCCTCCACACACATGTATAAAGTTAGAGGACTGATTATAAGAGGCAAAGAGTGAAACCAATTAGACATAGTGCTGTAAAATTCAGAAAATAAACACACTCCTTTTTCCAGTTATAGTGTCTGTGTTACTTTTAACAACTGTAGGCTTAAAAAAAATCAGACAAAATGATGTTTTTAGGTTGACACTGTCCCTTTAACTGTTCAGTATTAATATTGTCTTCATGTTAGCTTTATGCATGGAATTATTTTGTAAAGGGCTCAGTACTCTGTACACATCCTACCCTCCTCACTCTCTATTGAAGTCCTCCAGGTGCTGAATATTTTAATAAACAATTTAAAATACATTTAAAACTCCTAAAATCTTAAAAAAATAACAATAATTTAATCATGGACATCTGACAAAGAGATGGGGAGAGAAGGCAAAATGGAGAGGGAAAAGTCATAAATATAGAGCTAGTGGTGAAGTTAAACAAAACAGCTTCTAGAATACAAAATGTTTAGGATTTTAAAAGTGAAAAGAAATGAAACAGATTTCAGGGAGCGCAAATTCCTCACCCTAAGATCTGCCACTTACATGTCCATGTTCTGTGATGGAGACTCTTAAAAAGAGGGTAGCTTGAACACACAAACTCATCAGGCTGAGATTCAAGGGGATGTCTTGAATACTCCCTGGATCTACATCATTAAGACTTTTAAATATCAGCAGTGTCAAATCAATCCTTTAGAGGCAACCAGTGCAGGAAACCCTGGATGAGCACAGTATGATCATGGTAGCTCAAGCCAGGGAGTAAACCTCCCGCTCTCTTCCAAATACTAGGCTGCCGGTGATGGAGCAGATGTGGTTAAAGGCAGTTACAGTAATGGAGCTTTTTGACCACCAGGGCATAGGTTATGTGGTCCTGAGCTAACTACAGCTTTGCAACTTGTGCAGGCTGCACTTGAAGTAAACTACTTTCATACCATGTACATGTGTTTTTTTTTCATAAAGAGGATATGATTAAAGGTGAATCCTAGGGCTGGTCTACACTAGAAAGTTCAGTCCAGCTAGCTACACCGCTCAGAGGCGTGAAAAATTCAGACCCCTGAGAGATGTAGTTAAACTGACCTAAGCTCCAGTATAGAGAGCGCTAGGTCGATGTAAGAATTCTCCCTAGCTACCACCTCTCTGAGAGGGGGATTTACTACTGCAACAGAACTCTTTCTGTTGCTCTAGTGTCTACACTACAGCTGCAGCATTTCTAGTGCAGACATTGCCCTTGATTCCTAAGCTGCATCTCTGCCTCCAAGCACATCCATCCGTATGATGCAATTTGACTGTCGCTCTCTAAACGTTTAATATTTTTGAAGTTGAGCATTTTTCTAATTCTTGTTTGTACTGTATTTGATGTTCTATATTTTTCACTTTCTTTCTGGTCTGTTTTGCCTCTAGACCAGGAATATGTCTTGTGGTTTCTGGTCCAGGTCTCATACATGCTCTGGGTGGGATGGCAAATGCGAACATGAATTGCTGGTAATGTACCTACATTTCGTCTTAAAAATTCCAAGTATTAGCACAATCATTGTCCAAACTGATATTCAGATTTTTATTGGTTTATTGCTCTTCATTGCAGATATTTATACCTTTTTCGATACTTAATAAAACATTTCTGTCATAGGAAACGAGAAGTGAATTCACTTTTCTTCAGTACAGCTGATCTAGTTTAATTTTTCTCATTTTTCTTGCTACGTTATATGTTCTCTAAAATCTAGTTATTTCCTGTGTAATGTAACCGGATACATGTAAAAATCAAGATGGTAACCAGTCTTCTGGTATTCTGTTATGGGTGCAGTGGGTAGAAGCAGCTCTGAATCAGAAAAGAAGCTTACAAATGCCTTTGGGTTAATGACTTCCTCCCTTCATAGGTGAACAAATTGGCCTGTGTAATAACCAAATGTTTGGTTTTTGGTGCATGTTGTTGAACAGTTAAATGTTGAATTAAATGAAGATAAAAGTGCAATAGCAATAGTGTTTACCCCCACAAGTCTTCACTTCAACATGGCAACATTAAGTGGCCTGTGAATACAAATAAAGTTGCTGAATGGTTATGTGAAACATTTTTGGTAGAAGATCGCATAGCACTAGGCACATATGCATCAGACCATAAAGTTAATAAACAGCTGGCTGGCAAAGAGCAAATAGTGACTGCTTTAGAAGATTTCTGTATGTAGGAAGCAGTGTTTGTATACGCTAACAGAGTCACTTGATGGAAAGAAAATTTTGTAGTTTATCGGATAGGGTCCAAACTGCTTTTTACATAAGAATTGGCTGCAAATACTTGGTTATATATGAAACTACCTGACCAAAAGAACTCCTGGTGCGACTTTGCTTTTAAATAATTGATGAGTTTGGTCACTAGGAAAAAGTTTTCATAGCACTTTGATTAATTTATAAGACATGTTTGGCTGATGTTTGCACTTTCCCCCGAAAATCCAATTTGCCTGAAACTGGTTGTTTATGCCTGATTTAATCTTGCACAAATCTGAAGTCTTGGCAGAAGATGAGGAAGTGGATTATCCTCTAGCTTGACAGAAGATTTGATAGTATAGTGAGAATCCGATCAATCTATACGTTAATTGACTAACCATTAGTCCAAGATGCTTATGTTTTTGTCCCGTACGTACAGTAGGTGTCATGGAAATAGATGCATTCATTCAGTGGTGAAAAATCCACACTCCTGAGTGCCATAGCTATGCTAACATAACCCCTGATGTAGACACAGCTAGGTCAATGGAAGAATGCTACTGTCGACTGGAGAGGTGGAGTTCTTGAAGAGATTGGCGGGGGGGAACCCTTCGCTGTAGTCTGTGTTTACACTATGGGATTACAGCAGCATAGCGATGGCATTATATTGCCCATTGTGTAGACATGGCCTGAATCTCTATCCCCTTTTTCAGCAGAGATACAGACCCTGAATTATTGTCCAAACTGCCCCTCCTCCCCATTTATTTATTGTATGTATTTATCTATTTATTTAGTGTTAGTAACTCAGAAATAATAACATACCTTAAACCTCAGCCTAAGCTTTTCTCACTGAGAAAACCCTGTTCCTATGGTTTCTCTCCAGGGTCCCCTCTGTCCTAATTTCCTCCAACAAGAAGTGACTGTTCTACACCTTTAATGCTCTGGTTGGAATTAACTGGATCCATCTGCCAGCATGACTTGCCAGTATTTACCTTGCAAGGTTGTAACATCTGAGCATAGAGTCTGAGGGTGAAATCCTGGCTCCACTGAAATCCCATTGACTTCAGTAGGCCAGGCTTTCACATTGGGTACATCTACTCTGCCCCCCCAAAAAACCCCAAAAAACACAGTAGCAAGTCTCGGACATGGGTCAACTGACTTGGGCTTGCGCTAAGGAGCTAAAAATAGCAGTGTAGATGTTCTTGCTCAGGCTGGAGACCAGGCTTTGAGAACCACCCCCCTCGCTAAGTTTCAGAGCCTGGGCTCCAGCCAAAGCAGGAACGTCTACACTGTTGTCTTTAGCCCTGTAGTGCGAGCCCAAGTCACTTGATCTAGGCTCTGAGACTCGCTGCTGTGGGGTGGTTGTTGTTTCTTTGCAGATAGACGTACCTTCTGAGAGTCTGCTACCCTGTTACTAATTGTTGTGAGCTCTGTTAAAGTAGACACTTAAGAAGCTCTTTTAAATTATGCTTATAAGAAGGAAAACTTTTAATTCTTCTTCCATTCAGAAAAAATATAATCCGTTATTAAAAATGATTTACAGTATTCCCTGCTTTTCTGTCAGCATCATTTTGAGTGCATGTAGTTTTATCATGGTGTAGCTGCCATGAAATATTGTATTATTGCTCATGACAATTAGAAGATTAAACTACAGATCAGAGCAGCACTTCATAATGCTACTGTAACCTGTGGTTGCATCAGTGTTTCTTCAGCTTAGCTAAAGGTCTCATCCTACAGACACTTACTACTGAGCATAATATTCAGTAATGTGAATCGTTCCATTAACTTCGATATTTTCCCTACCTAACCTGTTCTTGACTGCAGCTAGGCTGCTCACAATAGTAAATGCTACTCTTGGTAACGTTTATGGGATTATGCCCATAGTAATGTACAATGAATTTATGGGGAAAAAATGTTTCTCGGGACTGTGTCTGGTTTTGCAAAATCCCAAAGCAGCAGCAAATTTCTTCATGGCCTGAAAACACAAAATGAAGTATAGGGGTGGCGGGGTTTTTTTAAGTGTAGAGTTTTTTTTGTTTTTTTTTTATCATTAGATTGCACTATTGAGAGGCTTGTGTTAACATTTTTAAAAAGTCCTCTTCATAGATGAAATTTGGAAAAGCTAAATGGAAGTGGCATAGGAATTGTCATCCTGAAGTGGACCAATGATGTAACTAGACAGTTATCCTTTTTCTGATGCCGGCCTATATCTTATGACTCAGAGGAAAGTAAAGTACCATCACTCAACAAAATAGAACATCTTGAATAGTAAAAGTGGTTGTTTTGTATGCTTCAGATCTGTTTTCCATGGGGATTTTTATTGACGACGAGACCAAGCTACAGTGTTCCAATCTCGGCTTTCCAAAACTTTTGGATCAGAAATTTTAATTTGTCTCGCTGTAGAGAAGTGGACTGCTTGTGAAATTAAGATTTAGATCGAAATATCCCCAGATTTCAGTGGTGTTCAGGATTGGAGTTATGCCCTGGAGGCTCTCTAGGTTTCCCTTTTAAAGTACTCCTATTATGCATACTCTAATCAATAGAAAGGATTTACAGAGGAAAATGTTTTTGGAGAAAAATCCTGAAAAGCTAATTGAGTGCTATGCTGGAGTTCACCTTACTGAAACAAGCAGATCAATCAAATGGCCTCATCATTTCACAGCTTATAAAGTATCGTACTGACCTAGAAACTGAATGAACTAGTTTTCGTTCATCATGGGAGGAAGGCATTTGTAACTTACTATACTGGTTATAAGAATCTGTCCCACATGAAGCTATATTCCGTGTCCCATATTAACATTCTCTTGTATACACTCTGTCTCTCATTCACTATGTATAGAACTAAACTAATAACATGGGCATCTATGGACATGTTAAAATGTTGCTCATCTCTCTGTTCTTCAGGTGGATTGTAAAAATCTAATGTGATAGAAGCATAGCCATCACTGAAAAATGTATGGCCAAGTGTTGCTGCATGACTTATCTGCAGTGCAGGAGAGGGCTCTACACTCAGTGTCTGCAGATCTCTAACCTCTCTTTGAGAAAGAGATTTACCTAGATTCCTTATTCTAATGACTGTGCACTGTGGAAGAAATGTAACTGTAATATCCTAAAGGATACTAAAAAGTTTACTCTTTGGCAAATGAATGTTGTTTAGAGTCTGATATAAAGTGCTGATCACCCTCTACTCCTATTGAGGTCAATGGAAACTGAAGGTGCATAGTATCTCTGTAAGAAACGTTAAGCGATAGGCAGGATTGGGTCCTAAAATATGTATCTTAAGAATCAGATTTTTGATGTGTGTTTTGTTGCGGGGGGGATTAAGTTTTCTTTTAAAAATAAAATATTTGTTATGCTTATTTCAGGCCTTTGATTGTTATTGGAGGTTCCTCTGACAGGAATCAGGAAATCATGGGAGCTTTCCAAGAATTCCCACAGGTACACAGATATATAACTTTCTGCATAAAGGCTTCAGGTAAATAAATGGAGGCAGATCCTCGGCTAGTGTAAATTGTCATTGCTCCAAATCAGCTGGGATCTGCCTTTCTGAGGTTATGTGGGAATTTGTAACTTTTTGCTTTCTGGAAGACTGTTTGTTTTTATCGCAGCATGCAGAGCACCCATTCATACCAAAGTAAGATAGAAATCGGCAAAACACTTCATTGAATCGGTTTTGGTGACTAAAATAATTTCTTTTCACGATAAAGATTCTCTTTCTCTATGATAAGAAAGGTAGAGTTTGTCATGTCAAGTGCCTCTTTGTGGTGTGTTTCATTACAAGCTGTTGTAAACATTGATATTCTGTGGAATTTATTTATTTTGTAAACAGTAAATGTGAATTAATCACCACGACTCTTTTCTAAAGAAAAGAAAAAAGTATGCAATTCTTGTAATTTTTTTTTTTTTAAGGTTGAAGCTTGTAGGCTATACAGCAAATTTTCTGTCAGACCCAGCAGCCTAGAAGCTATTCCTGCTGTTATTGAAAAGGTACAAAACAGTACATAGCAACTGATGGTTAGCATTTAGGCAGCTTCTCTTTAATTCCTCAAGTTTTGGAAATAATTGTTATTTAATTACCTAATCCTGCAAATTTACCATGGGCTTGTTGATTAGTTAAGTCACTATAAACACTTGGGAGATCTTTCCCATATGATAGTTCATGGAATAAGGTTACAAACAGTGTATGGGCTCAATCTGACTCTCACTGAAGTCCACAACAATCTTTTGGTTGATTTCAGTGGAAGTTGGATAAAGCCTTAAAGACGTTCTATGTGACAGAGGTGCAGGAGATAGGAATGCCGCACGTGCAGCTTCATCTCTTCAGTTTTGGCTGTGAAGGAGTATTGCTAGATGTTCATATTGTGAGATTTAGGTTTTCCACAGACACATCCTTATCTTAGCTCTCCAGGATTGGGTTTGAAAAGTCTCATGCCACTGCTACAGCACCACATTAGCTGTGTCAACTTAAATCCTGTCACAAGCAATACTGTTTCCAGAAGTGCCAGTTCAGCACAGTAGCATCTGTGGAACAGGAGCACTGGTGTCCTAAGTAATAAAAGACGGAGGCTTCAGGGATCATGCTACTTTAAAAAGAAATTCAGCAGGAAATTTTGACTTTGTAATTGCTGATTTAATAGCTGATAGTGTTGCTGTCTCAGTGTAAATGAGGCAAAGCATTTACAATCCAGTACCTTCTGTCCACTGGCTCACTTTATCTGGCTTAACTTTTTTAATTCCGTCCCATCCCATTTAACAAAACATAAAATGTTAGGTTAAAATAGCCCATTATAAATCATGTCCGGGAGGTTTTACCTGCAGGTGCATAGGGAATAAGACAGCTCACTTGCTTCATTACACTCTTGGTTGGTTTTTGTTTAAGTATCAAGATTTTTAAAAATTCTCTTAAACAGTGATTAAAGTAGTGCTTTTCTCTTCTGGCAATAAATCTAGGCAGTGAGGTGCAGTATCTATGGTCGCCCAGGTGCCTGTTATGTTGACATGCCAGGAGACTTTGTAAATCTACAGGTGAACAAGAGCTCTGTCAAGTGAGTACAAGTTACTTGCATGGGTGATGTTAGATATGGAGTTTTTCCTACGTGATCTTTTAATCCATTGGTCATTGCATTTAGCAAAAAAATCTGTTTGAAGTAATATTGCACAACCTACCATAGGGGCTTGAACACATTGAAATTATATTACTTGCAGTCCAGCCTATGGATGTAGGATCAAGTGTGAGTAGTCTCTTGGTCTATCCAAGGCCGTGATCAAGTGTCTTGATGTTTTTGGTCTTTTGGCCTCGAGATGAAAACCTTGTCTGTGTCTCTGGGACCTTGAAGTAAAAAATATTTTCTATTATGTCATGCAGGGGTGAACTTATAAGAAGTAAAATATTATGACAGTATTATGCCATTATGTAAAGCAGTGGTACATTCACACCTAGAATACTAGGGATATATAGGAGAAAGAGATGAGTTCAATGATAGGCGATGAATTACTAGGAGACATTGAAAAATATTACCGTATATACTTGTTCATTAGCCCGTTTGTTTATAAGCCGACCCCTCAAAATGGATAGGTAAAAATAGCAAAAACTGTATGACCCTTTCATAAGGCGACACTATATTTATGGGGTTGGAAAACTTTGGCTCCCGGCCCGTCAGGGTAAGCCGCTGGCGGGTCGGGACGTTTCGTTTACTTGGAGCGTCTGCAGGCATGGAGCCCCTCAGTTCCCTGTGGCTGCGGTTCGCCATTCCCAGCCAATGGGAGCTGTGGGAAGTAGCGAACAACGAACCGCGGCCACAGGGAGCTGAAGGGCTCCATGCCTGCAGACTCTCCAGGTAAACAAAATGACAATGTATTAGATATTCAATTCAATGATTCTATAGAGTTTTAAATCATCATATTTTGGTGTAGACCCCCCCCCAAACACTCTTTGATGCGTCACTTTTTTACCAAAAATATTCGGCTTATGGGGACCATTTACATTAGGGAGGAGGAAAGCACTTAAGCATGTACTTAGCCCCATTCTTATTCAGGAAAGCACATAAATACATGTTGAAATCCCATTGACTTAATGGGGGTGGCATTTGAATGGCAGGTATTGTGTTAATTGAGGCACTCCTGTGATATAAAGTGCTAGGTTTTGCAGGTTTATATGGGGACGTGGTAGAACCTGCAATTAAAAAGGTGGTAGAGGAGGTTTCTGTTGCATTCCTCCTCTTCCCCTGCCCTCTCCAGGACAATTGCAGAAATCTTGTACCTTTGGCAGGTTTCTCAAGAAAATATCATTTCTTTTATGAAAAGCAGTAGGGAGGAAACTAGAGTGGGCAGCCTTTGCAGCCGTTTTATTGCTATAATGAGTCAGTTGGTATGGCTACACTTGCGAGTTGCAGTGCTGGTGGAGGCTTTCCAGCGCTGCAATTAGTAAGTGTCCACACCTGCAGGGCACATCCAGCGCTGCAACTCCCTGGCTGCAGCGCTGGCCGTACATCTGGCTCAGCATGGGGAATAAAGATTGCAGCGCTGGTGATCCAGCGCTGCTCATCAAGTGTGGCCACACACCAGCGCTGTTATTGGCCTCCAGGGTATTAGCAGATATCCCAGAATGCTTTTATAAATTACTCTTTGTTTTGTTATGCAGCCTCTCTTTGTTTTGTTGTGAACTCAGAGCTCCGTAGCTCCGTTGATCCCGGAGATGCTTATCTACAAACACAGCTCCTGTTTGCTGTGATCAGTCTGTGAACAATCAAATGAGATAATGAGGCAGGCAGGGAGTGAGTGTTTGCTTGACAGAAACGGGGCAGAGGGGAGAGAGGGAGTCCGTTGGCTGCAGGCTGTTTGCAGTTAAGAGTTAAGGGTAAGGGATCGGGAACATGTTCTGATTTTTTCAATGCAGGAAGCTAACACACAGTGTTGGCTCCAAAACTCCACTCTCTCTCGCCCGCTCCCTGTCACACTATGCCCCACCCCACCCCACCCCCCTCTTTTGAAAAGCACCGTTGCTGCCACTTGAACGCTGGGATAGCTGCCCATAATGCATCACTCCCAACAGCGCTGCAAATGTGGCCACACACCAGCGCTGGCCCTGCACAGCTGGACGACCAGCGCTGCAACTACCAGCGCTGCAGATTTGTAAGTGTAGCCATACCCTGAGAGGGTTTATGCAGAGAGCTAGCTGCCCACATATGAGGGAAAGGAAAGGAAAGCTTCAGAATGCAAGGCTTTACCAAGACAAATAATTTGATTTAAAATTACTATGTATGTGTTAATAGAAATATGCATAGTTTGTTAGTTCACAGTGTAACACACATATAAAATAAGATGATATTAAAATTAAGGGTTTTATTTTTGCAGCATGCTAAATATTTTGCTTGTTCTGTGGAATGGCTTATTCTTAGAAAAATTTGGTTTGAATATGATGAGCAATTTAAATTTTGTTTTTAAAATAAATTTGCTGTTCTGACATACCATGGACTGTTAAATTGTGAGATTCAAACTCTGTTAATTTACAGTGAGTGACTGATTTTACCTTTGAGAATTGCTTGCTTTGCATTGCATTTTCTTGAAGATGCTAGCCTATCTGTCTTCCAGATATGTTAAGTGCTGTTTGCCGCCTCCTGTCTGCACAGCTGAGCACTCTGCTGTATCTGAAGCAGCATCTATCCTTGCACATTCCAGACAGCCTCTCCTAATCATTGGCAAAGGTAACATGATTTGATGTAGCTTTGAACTTTTCCAGGTGTTGGAAAAAATAGTGACCAAAGTAATTTTCTTCATAAATTTAAAACATCTTTTTACTGTTTATAAAATAGCATCTTTAAACTTGGAACTAAAATCTGTTTTACTATTGGAATAATTTTTTTCCTCCATCTTGAACATATACTGGCTTGCTCTAGATTTTCCCTTTATTTTTTTCATCTAGAGTAAGTCAAGTCAATACAATACACTGAATATATATGGAAAACAAATGGGTAAATATTATCCTAAGCGTAAAGCCTGTTCCAACCAAAACTTAAACAGACCTTGTTTGTCAAACTGTAAGAGTGTCTTCTCTGACATATACCTGTCTAATACTCTTGCATTCTACTGTGAGAATCATAACACCGAACCAAAGTGATCTTTATCATTTTATTTGTACTCGCTGAATGTGCCAGACTACCAGACCCAGATCATGAAGCCTATTCTGTAACCATAGAACAGCTGCTGCCGCCATTGCTATATTACAGACTTTCCACTACACTCTGCCAGTGCATTTCACCTCTAGATCAGAAATGGTCCCTCTATGGATCAGAGGATAGTTCAAACTCCATGCTCAATCAGTCATTTTGCCTCTCTTCTAAGTGGTCAGCAGTTCTGATGCTTTTTGTGATGAAGACACATGTCCAGCAGGAACTGAACTGAAACCACCAATTTATTTAATAAAGGCCACTGAATTGCTAGCCAGTTACTAGAGAGCTGGCTGAATATGAACAGGTGAATGAGAGATGAAAGGCTCTGATATCAGAGAGAGAGAGAGAGAGAGAGGTTCTATATTCTCACATAAAGAGAAATTGAAAACAGTTGGATTGTTTACTCATAGAATGGAGACAAATACGTGACATGATAATAGTATATAAAATAGTGAATTGTATAGAGAAGGTAAATTAGGAGCATCTCTTCTCCCTAGTCTGTAACACAAGACCAAAGGCACATTCAATGAAATTGAATAGTGGTACATTTGAAACTGATGTAAGAAAATACTTTTTTCCACATAATGCATAATTAGACTACAGAACTCATTGCCACAGGATGTTGCTGAAGCCAAAAATACAGTAAAATTCAAAGAGAAATTGGACATTTGTATGGATAACACGCATATCCAGAGCTGTTGTAGTTTAATGCTAGCAAAAAATTTGCTAAGGATATAAAACCTCATGCTTCAGGTTTTAAGCCAATGATCTTCTTTGGGGTCAAATTATCCCACATCTGCTTATTATGGGATTTCTTGCACCTTCCTCTGAAGCATCTGATGATCGCCTTTGTCAGAAACAAGGTATTAGACTAGATGGACCACGAATCTGATCCACTAGAACAATTTTTATGTTCTTCCTACCAATCACCAGAGTCTTCCAGTCCTCTAAAATTGGACTTGTTTTCCAGTAATCAAGATCTTGCAGGTGACTAAATAATCAGAGAGCTTTTGTTTGCATGTCCATTCAAGTGCTTAGGAGATGGTCAGTGACTAAAATCCAAGAGAGACCCTAAAGTCACTTATCAAAATATCTTAATTGCAGTGCTTTCTACTGTGTATGCTAAATATCTAGAACCTTATTTCCAAGCTTCAGTCATTGGGAGCCCTCATAATTCCTGTTAGGTAAAGGTGTCTTTTTAGCTGCTTCAGTGTAAAGCATGACACACAAATTACTATGTTACCCACAAAAACACGAAGTTAAAAGGCCAGTATTAAGGTTGCAGAATCAAGTACTTAAAAGAAATGCCAGAATTAAGATTGCCTGTGCACCCTTAATTCAGGTCCCTTGTGTGTATGCATTACAGTTGTTAATTACATGATCACATACTATTTTTTTTTATTATTATTTTTTTAACACTCATTCAGTGCACAGGAGGGACCTGGGAATGAATCAGAGTTGTGTGGTGAAGAAGGCCGTTATCTGTAGGATCCTTGCCCCTCTTGTTGCAAAAGTTGGAAGGTGTGTGGTGAATGAGGCAAGGGATTGCAGGAAGAAAATGGAGGGTATAATAATTAAGGTAGTTGAATGCTACCCTGGGGAGCTGGATTTTATCTCTGCCTCTTCCACAGAGTTCCTACATGATCCTATGCAAGTCACTTAAAGAAAACTTTTCACAGATGGTCAATAATTGTATCCCTCATTTTCTTGGTGCCTAATTTGAGATTCTGAAATCTGATTTGATAAGTGCTGAGCAATTACAGCTGCAGCTGAAGTCAATGGGAGCTGTGCTTTGAATGTATGAATGTATATACTCTGAAAAAATGAAGTCCCCAGTGCTACAAAATGGGCACCCAAAATTAGTGGATACTATTGACTTTAAATGTCTGTGATCTCAGATACCAGTCTTTAAAATGAGGATAAAACCCTTTCATCTCACTGTGAAAATAGTGTTTGTGAAACACTCAGATACTGTAGTAACAAGCATCATAGAAAAACCCATTGGGAAAGTAATCTGTTTTCAGAGCCTGGCTTGAATAATGTACAGTAAATAAGGACTAGGGCCACACATTGAACAGTGAGAAGAAAATAAAGTAGTGCATAGCTGCTCATTAAGTGAGCGCCATCAATTTTGTGCACGGACTGAGAACGGTGAGGTGGAAAAAATAGTGTGTGATCGTGTAGTTAAATACTTCATCATAATGCATATGCACGGGGGTGCTGAATTAAGGCTGTACAGGCAACATTAATTCTGGCATTTCCTAACTTTCCAGTGCTTGATCTTGCAAATGTAATGTTCTTTTAACATAGTTTTTGTGTACGTAATTTCCTAAGTATTTTAAAAAAAACAAATTGAAAAACAGAAATTCCATCATGTGATATCCTGTTGACATGCACTTGGTTCCTAAGCAGGGTTAGAACCTTTTAGATCTACCGCACAGACCTCTGCCACTTGAGCTAATGGAATAACTATAGCAGTAGTAGATTATCATCCTCTGTGTGGACCAGATGAGACACACAATTTGCAGTGGATTTCACAGATGCTTGTTGGCAGCAGAGAAGTGATGAGACTCGTGAATCTTAGGTTCCATTCCAGGCTCTGGAGAGGAGTGTGCTCTAGTGTGCACAGACTCTTCTACTTATACACCCCAAGTTTTTGACCCCTTCTGCCCCATTCCCTGCAATGTGACTGTGTCCCAATCCTATCTCTTCCCCATGCCAAATTTCCAGTCCCTGCACCAAAGCACGGGGGTGCTAGAACTTCTTAGAGAAAAGATTGGTTTGCCTATGGTATACAATTCTGGCAATGTATTTTTCCCCAACCTCTTTTTCAGAAACAGCTAAACCATTTTGGTGGAAATTTTTCTGAACACATTCTGCCTGTGGCAGACACCTGCCATGAAAAGGCTTAGCCAAACAGTTTAAGTTTGACAAGTTACAAGCAACTGAAAGCAAGGTTTTATAATGAGAAGTGTCATGCAGCCTTAATAGGTGGTGCTACCAGCCCCATCTATATAGTATGATTGTTTAGGTTAACTGAAGAGTACATGTATCCTGTATGTTTCAGAGATCAAATTGTTCTCCGGTTTTAGAGAAACATTTAAGCATATATATAACTTTAAGCACATGAGTATTTCTAAGTCAGTGGGACTATTCACTCACATGCTTGAAGTTAAGCCCTTACTTAAGCACCTTGTTTAAATGGGGCTATGAAAAGGCATAATTATAGGTCACATGAAACCATTTTTTGTACTTTGTTTCCTATAGGGGCTGCTTATTCACATGCTGAAAACAGCATCAGAAAGTTGGTAGACCAGTGCGGGCTACCATTTCTGCCTACCCCAATGGGAAAAGGAGTTGTTCCTGACAACCATCCAAACTGTGTAGCTGCAGCCAGATCCAGGTCGGTATAAGCCAAGGCTTTGCTGCCAATCCTATCTTCTGGGAAACTAATAGGAACATACCATTAAAGATACAGCAAATTGCAACATGTTACAAATACTGTGGAAGGCCTAATGCAAAAAGCAAAAAAAGTTTTTCACATTTCGTGCAATTTTATGGCAGTGGATAAAGCCAGTAGCTTTACACAGCTGATGTCAAATGCTGCTTAGAACTGAGTCCAGAGTGAAAGCGTGGGAGTCACTAGAAATTTTTGGCAACAGCTAGGCTGAATTCTTTTGAGTTGCGTTTTGTTGTATAAATATTAAACCTATATCAGACAATATAGTAGTTTAGTTTATAGCACAGAATGAAGTACGTAAACAAGTTAAATTACATGTAGCAGAAAACTACTGGCATATTCAGTGTGCTGACCTTTAAGGCTATAAAGTGGTACATAAAATGGAGTATCACAATTCAAATTTTGCTTTATGCAGCCTCCCTTTTATAGTATTTGTAGTACATTCCAGTTTAATTGAACTACTGTCTCTGTAAATCCTTTAATTGGATTGAAGAGACCTATATTGAAGATTGTGTTTTAAAAAAATAATTGTAGTCACTGACAAATTAATGTGAACTTACTTATGGAGAACTTGTAGGTATGTGTGTACGGTGGGCTTACTTTGCAGCTGAAACTCCTATATACTTAAACTTAAACGAAGTTGTGTGTTGAGCATATATCTTTGTCATTATGGAGTATGTTATTAATAAATCTGAGAATTTAAAAACTACACCTGAGGTACTTGGCTCGGCAACTGAGCCACCTTGGGCATACACACCAGAGGGCTTACTTAAGGTTGCACGGTCAACCTTCATTCTGGTATTTTCTAACTTTTGAGTGCTTGATTTTGCAACCTCCACATTCTTTTGAAGTAGAGTTTTTGTTCATTTGTTTTGTTTGTTTTTTGCTCTAATAATAATTACTTTCACAAAATGAACACTGTTTTGGAAAGAGACCTTAGTGCTTTATTTGGAAATTCAGAAAATCATTTTTTTATATAAACTAAGGGACAGTTGTCTGTATAAAAGATTTTTAGCTTGCTGAGCTAAACAAATATAGACTGGAGGGAAGCAAGATGTGTTATTGTATTCTCCTAAATGATAGGGGTGTTGTGCTATCTGGAACTATTACCATTTTTGAAAAGCAATTAAATACAGTAACTCCTCACTTAAAGTCGTCCCAGTTAACGTTGTTTCATTGTTACGTTGTTGATCAATTAGAGAACATGCTCATTTAAAGTTGCACAATGCTCCCTTATAACGTTGTTTGGCGTCCACTGCTTGCAGAAAGAGCGACCCGCTGGAGCTAGCTGGTGGGGGCTTGGAACCTGGGTGGCCCGGCAGCCCCCTATAAGCTCCCCGCTCCCCTAAGTTCCCTGTGCAGCAGCCGCCCAGCAGGCTACCAATTGCCGGCAGTTCAACTGTTCCTCGCCTCACTGCCATGTGCTTTCCTGCCCTCTGCCTTGGAGCTGCTCCCCGGAGCCTCCTGCTTGTTGTGCGGGGTTGGGGAAGAGGGGGGCTAATGTCAGGGTGTTCCCCTCCCCCCCCCGCTCCTGCCCCCCACTTACGCCATCTCCATAGAGCAGCGGGGGACACAACAGGGCTCAGGATGTCGGGAGCTTATTAGCAGCACTTGCTGTCTCAACTTGCTGATCTACTTAAAAAAACAATCTACTTAGAGTGGGGTCAGCATACTTAAAGGGGCAATGCGCATCTTTCTCTCTCACATGCAGGGTGTCTCTCTCTGTCTGCCATGCTGTCTCCCCTCCCTCCATTTATGCTGCCTTGTAGAGTGTGAGGATACATTAACAACAATATGTTAACTCTTGAGGGCTCAGCCGAGTGCTGGTTCATCATTTAGCAGGAAGGCATTCCCTGGGAAATATCCCACCCTCTGACTTCACCACCTCAACCAAGCTTCGAAATCCTCATTGCTGTGTACAGTATTAAATTGTTTGTTTAAAACTTATACTGTGTGTGTGTGTGTATGTATATATATATATATATCTTTTGTCTGGTGAAAAAAATTTCCCTGAAACCTAACCCCCCTCCCCATTTACATTAATTCTTATGGAGAAATTGGATTCGCTTAACATCATGTCGCTTAAAGTCACATTTTTCAGGAACATAACTACGTTAAGCGAGGAGTTAACATATACAAAATATTAACATTTCATGTTTTTCTCTTGTTTTCCATTATTAGGGCATTGCAACATGCTGATGTAATAATATTGTTTGGTGCCAGGTTGAACTGGATTTTGCACTTTGGACTTCCACCAAGATTTCGACCAGATGTAATGATTATCCAGGTAACCTAGGAAAATAATTTGAACAGCACGTTCTATAGGTTAGCTCTCTCTGTAATAGCCTGCTCTTTCGTGTGGTGATCCTTGTCATATTGACAGTGCAGTACAATGCATGTGATCACTGTAGTTCTCCAAAATAATTACTTTTATTTGTTTTTAATTCCCTTGATATTTTCAAAATCAATATAGTGTTATTCCGAGCATATAGGACTGGATGCTGCTCCCATTGAATTAATGGCAAAGCTCCTATTCAGTGCAGTAGCACAGGAATTAGGCCCGTAATGTACATGTACCATATATAGGACTATAGTTTCCTTGATCAGAACCAAAGAGCTCTGAAATTGTGGAATTGTTCATAATAATGGACCCTTCTCTCAATAGGATCCTTTAAAAACATTATATTATCTTTACAGTCAAAGCAAACAAGATCTTGCTGCTCACTATCAGAGCCTGACCACTTGGGAACAATGAGAGTAGTGGAGGAAAGGCTACTTAACAAGTGAATACTTCTGGCAAGCTGTCTGTGTTAGGAAGGGTAGGACATAAACACAATTTTACTCCTCTCCCATTTCAAAATATTGTAAATCATGTGTCCAAGGGCAACAGTCAATTTTGCTCTCTGATTAGCTGGCTTTCTGTAGTCTGAAACATAATTAGTCTCGTCTGGTCTCCAAAGGTGTCCAGCTTGTGCTCTTCACACTAGTAATAAGTTTTTTAGATCTAGATCTAGATAGTGTACTGTGTGTTGGAGGTATAACAGAAGCAGTAAGTTGGTGCTAAGGGTACAGATGAACATCTGAAAATGGGAATATGCAGTAGGTTTTTACTTGGAGTAAATCATCTCTTGAATAGCACTTCCAGTAAAGATTAGAGGAAATTACTCTTAGAGCTAAAGTGAGGACTAATGATGTTGTTAGAAAATACTCTTCTATTTTACAGTGTAAGTCTTATTGATTTAAAAATATTCCTAATTGATTCAGTGTTCTTTTGTCTAAAAACTATTTTTAAAAAAATAGGTTGATATTTGTGCAGAAGAGCTGGGGAATAACGTGAGACCTGCGGCAAATTTATTAGGTGACATAAATGCCGTGACTGAGCAGGTAATGTACTGCAAGGTGTCTATAACTTCCTCTGTCTTATAGAAAGAGAGTAAATTCTAAAAAAAAGTCCTAGGAAAAGCCTTTTTTTATGCAGTATATTTATGCTTGCATCCAGTATCTAATCTAAAAGTAAAATTGTAAAAGTAGATGTTGTATTGTGCTGGGATCTTGGTGTATGATTTAGATCAGGGATCTCAAACTCAAATCACCACGAGGGCCACATGAGGACTAGAACATTTGGCCCAAGGGCCGCATCACTGACACCTTTTTCATATAAAGGTACAAAAGCCCCCACCTCCACTCCACCCTTTCCATGAGGCCCTGCCCCACTTCTCCCCGCCCCCTCCCTGCCCCGCCCCGGCCCCGCCTCTTCTCCGTCTCCTCCCCTGGGCACATGTCTCCCCGCTCCTTCCCCCACTTCCTCCTGGAAAGCGCTTAGCACCGCCAAACAGCTGTTTGGTGATGGGAAGCACCTGGAGGTAGGCAGAGGAGTGGGGATGCGGAGTGCTTTGGGGTAGGGGGGCAGCGTGTGAGGGGAGCTTGGTGGCCACAGGAAATAACTCCGCTGGCTGTGTGTGTGTTTGAGACCCCTGATTTAGATTTTCTTGAAGAAATTATTCTGAGGTTTATGTTTTGAAAGAGGATAAATTGTGTGTGTGTGTGTTTTATTTTAGCTTTTAGAACAACTTGTTCTATTGGAATGGAAACATCCTCCTTATTCAGAGTGGTGGAAGGGATTAAGAGAGAAAATGAAGAGCAATGAAGAAACATCCAAGGTAATACTCTGGCTCAGTAAAAGTGGCTTTTGATCCTTTTTCTGGGCACAGTATCAATCATATCCCTGTCATTATTGTAGTTAAGTCTCCCTACTAATCAGAACTTTCAAGTTGCTAAATTCTGAATGGTATCAAAATGTTTCAGAAGATTCCTGTAGACTTACTGTGTTCAGATTTATCTACTATATGGACAGACTGGGCTTAAGAGCTAATTGTCGTCCAAACCCCATAGAAGTCATTGGGCTTTGGATCAGGACCATAGTACCAGAAGGAAGCCCTTGTGTAGAAGATGATATGGTAACAGAATTGATTTGCAAGTGATGTGGTGTTACTCTTAGCATATGACAGCTCAGTTTTGCTAAGGTAGAGCCTTTATTTTTATTTTATTTTATGGATGTGCCAGTTATTGTGACAATGATATTGTGACCATTAAAAGCAAGTGACACATTAAGGCCCCAATCTTACAAATACTTATGGATGTGCTTAAATTTCTGCATATGAATTGGACTGTTCATGCCTGGAAGTTTAAGCCCATATGTGTCTGCAGGATTGGAGCCTAAATTAGACTCCTTTCAATAGACAGCACAAACCGGAGCTGTTCCTGAACCACCCCAACACACAAATGGCACAGCTCACCTGCGATTAGAAATAGTCCAACATTTTTACTCTGTTTGAACAGCACCTAGCATGATGTGGTTCTGGCCCATGAGTGGGTGTACGGCAATACAGATAATAAATAGTCATAATCATGGTTGAACAAACTGCTGTGCCTTGCTCGTTGCTCTGAAGGTCAATAAACTGATGATGGCAGACCAGCAGAGGGAGCAGGTTGCACACCTGAGGGAACTTCTGCTGAAAACTGCCTGTCTTCAGAATTACAAAGGCACTGTCAGCGAAAGTGACTCTGCTGATCTCAGCCACGGGGAGGGAGTCTAGTTCTGCAACCCTTACTCAGGAGAATAGTCCCTGACTTCAGTGGTAATATTCACACATGGAAAAGCACATTGCCCTTATGCTAAGCAGTATGTATAGAAATGATTTATAGTCTCTTATTTTTTTAAAGGCATTGGCATTACAAAAGTCCCTGCCTATGAATTATTATACAGTATTCCATCATGTCAGAGAACTGTTACCCAGGGACTGCATTCTGGTTAGCGAGGGAGCTAATACTATGGACATTGGACGCACTATGCTTCCAAACTATCTTCCTCGCCACAGGTAAAGTATTTTCTTTGTTGCCATGATGCAACAATTATGTGCATATGTTTCCACACAGTTGGGTTATAGGTTACTGATGCTGTGTCTTTTTTAAATAAAAACGTTATTTAAGTAAAGTAAATATATAATGTGTCTTTGGGGAGGGTTTGTTCTTGTTAAGGCAAATTATCTTTTTCCCTTTTGGTCATACCCTGTCATTGATTTTTATACTGAATACACGTTGATTTGTGTGGGACTTCAGCACATAGTACAATGGTAATAAATGGCCATATTTCAAGCAGGTGAAAGTTATTTAAGAGAGATCTCAGTTCTTTTTGGGATGGGAGTATATTATTGAGTCCCATACTTAGTGTGTGAATCTGTGCCTAAAAATGTTAGGACTTATTTACAGTTTTTAAAATAAATAGGCTAGGGTCCTATCCTGCAAGCAGATTCACACGCGCAAAATTGCTGAAATGAAGAATCCCCTTAAAATCAATGAGCTACACGTGTTTAGCACCTTTGGAAAGCAGGCCATATATTGGGCCTCTACATAGAAATTCAGGTGCCTGAATGTAGACATACAAATTCTGAAGTTCTGATTTGTGACTTTATTTATTAAAGCCAGCTATTACAGAATGACTGTAAATTAGAGCTAGTCTGTATTTATTAGATTGTATGAGAGAGAACTGGACAATCTTTGCTGAGGTGGCCCTTCAGATCTGATTGTGGAGTCTAGAACCTCCTTCTGAAAACAGGTTCATTTGTGACATATCATGCTAACAACATATTTGAGATTAAATAAAGTTAATTTAAAATTAACTGTGGGAATATATTTTTTTTTAAAGGTTGGCACGGTGACTATTACACTTTTTTCCTTGCACATAGCATTGTGCACATAAGAGGGCAAATTTGAAAAGTTAGGCCTATAATAGTGCATTTTTTTATGTATTTTGCATTTGCCTGGTTGAAATGGTCTTATTTAATTACAGCTTGCAATTTGATTTCAAAAGTTGAACCTGAAGACTAGAATTTGAATAGCATTATTTGCCTGAAAGTTTTCAGGCTTCTAGCTGGATTTCCAGAGAGTTAAATGTAGAAAAGATTTCATGTAGCCTATTTGACCTTTGGGATGCAAGACTCAATAGAACAACTATTTTACTACCACTTGAATCATCTGATTACATATTAATTAGATGTTTTGAAATACTAGTACAATGTAGACTGAAAGCAATCAGGAATACAGTACATTGTAATTGGTAGTATGTAAGCATCTCTTATTCCAGTCAACTCATTTTTTAAAAGTTCTATTTATATGTGTGTTCATTAGAGTATTATGAAATCTTGATCAGATTCCTATATGAAAACCGTCTATTTAGACCCATGGTATGTAATATAGCAATACATGTGTCAAATGCCTTTTTACTATCCAGATACTGTTTTATAAGTAGTTAGGTTATATCAAAATTACTACAAGCCAAGAACAAACTGTCATGGACAATTTGAGAACTGTTTGCCTGGCTGTACAGAAAAAATAATGCCGTGAAGAAATAGGCAATAATTCTACTTTCTTATCTGTAGACTCGATGCTGGTACATTTGGAACAATGGGAGTTGGGCTAGGTTTTGCTATAGCAGCTGCAATGGTGGCTAAAGATCAGACACCCGAGCAGCGAGTGATCTGTGTAGAAGGAGACAGTGCTTTTGGATTTTCTGGCATGGAAGTGGAAACTATTTGCAGGTAAAGTTTTTGATCAAGTAAACCATCTTAATTTATTATCCCTGACAGACTATCCAGATCGTGGAAACTGACTATACACAAAGTGCAATTAAATGCACAAAGAAAACTGAAAAAATACAGAAAAATAATTTTGTCCTACTAATATTAGGTGCTATTTGTTGGTGGTGTTCCTCTTGTGGAGGGAAGTGAGAGAACTTATTTTCTCCCTGTGACATGGGAGATCAGCCTAGGTATTTGAGAAATATAGCCACTAGGATTGTCTGGGCTGGGATCAACACATTTGAATGGAAGCCTCAGTGACTGAATATTAACTCTTCAGAGCGAGTTATTTCCTAGCACCCCCACCTCTCTGCAGGGAAAGAGGGCAAAAGCCCTAGCAGGAAAGCAAAGGCAGAGGAGGTAGACAGATAGTGGGATGAGCAAAGATGGGGCTGAGAGAAGAAGGGCATGGCAAAGCCATGGCTTCCACCAATATGAACTCTGTACTAAGCTACCATTATCATGCTAACTCAGAGATTTACAGATTCTAGATTCCAGGTAACTAATAAAGATCCACTTGTTATCCAAAGGCTGCCTGGTGTAGGCTGCAGATACTTACTGAAAAGCATTGCACCCCGAATGGGAGTGAGGCAACTAAGTCACTCACAGAAGTGTGGCTCATTTGGACTCACCACAGAGAGCCATGGGGAGAGAGAGAGGGGTTGTTGGAGCTCAATGGGCCAGTTTGTTAGTCATTGCCCTGTGAAACAGTGGACCCTTGGGTCCAGCAAGCTAAAGGGGTCACTCCCAGGAGACTGGTTAGAGGCCAGACCGTAGACCAGACCCTGTGAATCTGTGACACTTGTAACAATAGTAGGTATAAACTTTAATACAGAAGTGATTATTTTTGGTAGAGTGGCCCTTTAGCACTTCACAGAAAGATGCAATTCTTCAGAATTTCTCCCACAATCCATTTTTTTTAATTTTATTTATGAATGGTTGCAGGTATAACTTGCCAGTTGTAATTATCATAGTTAACAACAATGGGATATACAGTGGTTTGGATGCAGATTCCTGGAAGGAGATGTTAAAATCTGGAGAACCAACTGTTTGGTGAGTACCTCTAACCTATGTGCGCTTTTAATTAACTGAGAAGTGACCAAGAGGGTCTTTTTATTCATGGCTAGTATTTTCTGTTCTAGACTAAAAGCTGAAGTGAAAAGCTTTATGGTCTCAGATCAGTAACTAAATGGCAACTAATATACTTTTACACAATCACCATGCCCAGTTATACACAACTAAGTTCAGAGAAACTGAATTACATGTCCCACCAGAAACTTAGCGGGCAGCATAATGACCATCTAGTCATTTAAAAGTACTAAAATTGGCATAATCCTAGTTGGTCATTCTTGCAATTTTAACTCTGCTATGAACCATAAACCTCTTTGCTTCTTTCAGTGCACCCCCTGTTTGTCTCCTGCCAAATTCTCACTATGAGCAGATGATGTCAGCGTTTGGGGGTAAAGGATACTTTGTAAAAACACCAGAGGAACTGCAAAATGCCCTGAAAGCAAGCCTGGCAGAGAAGCAAGTGCCTTCCCTTATCAATGTAATGATCAACCCACAAGCTGACAGAAAGCAGCAGGTACGTGTTTTCATTTTTCTCAGGCTCTGATGGACAGACCCCCTGTATCTTCCTGAAGCTCTGTTGGGACATGTGGGGAGGGTGCTGGTCTGCAGCGAGGATCTATGGAGCTACAGGGATCCACTCATGCTCAGCTCTTCGTAGTATCAGGGCCTTCGACTTCACCGTCTTCCTTCTTTACATTTTCCTAATGGGCCTTATTTATTGATAATATTGTTAGGAGTGTTGTCACAGTATCAAAAATCATTCCTCTAATCTCCTACCAAAGAAATTGAGAATAAAATTATATTTCCATAAGCAGTCTTACACCATTCCACAAGGGCAGGAATATATGTTAGTAAATACATATTTATATTCTACTCCACCTTCTACTTGTCTGTTTCATTTTTGTTTTTTGCTTCCAGGATTTTCACTGGCTGACTCGTTCTAATATGTAACAAAAGATGCAGTGTGTGATGATCCTAGCCAATACATCTGCTTCAGCCAAACCAATCATTTTCCAGGAGTGAAACAGCTAAAGCTATATTTTATCATTATTTACATAAGACTGTAAAATCCTAGTTTTGTTTCACTTTTTAAAAAAAAAATCACTTATACACTACTGTAATAGCGGGTAATCAACACAAGAGACCCCTAAATGTACATCAGAGTGTCCACTCAAAGGAAATCTTCCTTTTATGGCTATGAACCAGATCATATAGAAACACTTGAATGATAAAATCATTCTTTTCTTTTTACTACAAATGTAACAGATCAGACTTGTCAATTAAATCCTTAGTCCTTGTGGGGGCTGGGAGGGGAAAGGGAATTTGTTGTTTACAAATGGAAAAAAATCTTCACAATCATAGTCTGTCCTTTGTTTTGGGGTTGTTTTTCCCCTCTTGATCAACATGCTGCTTACCAGAAAGCTTTTTTTTATAGACCCCAAGTCTCTTACTCAGGGTTGGCACCTCAGTGAGAGGTGCTGAATATCTTCACTTCCTATTCTCACAGTCCATTGGAGTTGACAGTCCTCAGCACCTTTCAGGGTTGGGGCTCAGCCTCTACTCCAGCAAAATATCCACTAATTTCAATGGGAGTCTTGTCAGAAAAGGACTAAGCCCTTAATTTCTTGCACTGTATTTTTCTGTACAGAGATGCAGACTGTGAATTGACAGCTTTGTATCCTGGAATTACTTTAGAAACTTCTAAAGTGTATTTAAAAAAATGCCAGATTTCACTGCAATACTGGATTTGTTTGTTGGATTAATTTCTGCAGCCTGCTAACTTGAACCTGCTTTACTAGCAGAAAAAGAAAATCTTAAATTACTGCCTTGTCCACCTGTTCCCACACACACACCTATCACGCTGAAATCAGTAGTGCAAAAGAATTCAGAAATAAACATTCCATGATCAAGAGATTGCAAACTGTTAACACTGGAGCTAGTGGAAGGGACCCCTGCGCTTGGGGTTGGCTATGGCGGTCACCTAGATTAAAACTGGGCCAGTGCCAGCTGGCTGAGAGGATGCACAGGTTATGGCTGGGGTTAGAGTTGGGCCCAGCTGGGGGGGGGGGGCCCTCTGGGCTAGAGATGGGGGCCAGCGCCCCTAATGTCAGGGTAGGGTCTGGCTGAGTGGGCCCTGAAATCAAGGCAGGATTAGGGTAGGAGCCATCTAAGGGGGACTTGGGCTAGGCTTGGGGCCAGGAGCAACAGGCTGAACCAGCTCTCTAAGCTGTCGTGACTTCACAGAGATCTGTGCTATGCCTTTAAACGGTCTCCTGGGAGTAACCCCTTACCAGTGTCTGACCCCAAGGACCCACACTTTTCCACAAAGACAGGCTACATGGCCTCAACAACTGCTGGACTGGGCTTTGGGCTCCAGAACCCCTGTTTCTCATCATGAGCTCCTACTGTAAGTCCAACTCAGGGCTGGTCTATGCTGAAAACTTACATCAGCATAGCTTCATCTCTCGGGATGAAAAATCCACACCCTGAGAGATGTAACTTAGGGCAGGTCTACACTAAGGGCGGGGGTCAAACTAGGGTACACAAGTTCAGCTACGTGAATAGCGTAGCTGAACTCAAAGTACCCTAGTTCGAACTACTTACCAGTCCAGACGCCGCGGGATCGAAGTCCACGCCTCCAAGGTCGACTTCGCCACCGCTGTTTGCAGTGGTGGAGTACCGGAGTCGACTGGAGCGCGTGGGGAGTTCGAACTATCGCGTCCAGATTAGACGCGATAATTCGATCTCCGTGAAGTCGAACTCACCGCGTCGACCCGGCAGGTAAGTGTAGACTAGCTCTTAGCTGTGCTGACCTAACCTTTCAGCGGCGACAGTGCTGGAATTCTTCCATCAACCCAGTTACTGCCGCTCAGTGAGGTGGGTTAACTACAGAAATGGGAGAACCCCTCCTGCCACAGTAGTGCTTCATGTAGACACTCACCAAAGTGGCACAAATACAGCAGTGCTGCTGTAGCATTTTAAGTGTAGACATACTCTTAGTTCAGACTTTTGCTGAGACTTTTTCTTCTTAGGGAGTAATGCAGAAAGTATTTGGGATGGATGCAGGACAGCCTTGTCAAAACAAAGTAGCATTTACTAGTCATCTGGAATGCCACGTGGAAGAGTCCCTAGGTTAGTCTGGCTAAGGTCTGCTTCAGACAGAGTTTGTATTGGTGAGAGCCATGGCACAAGATGTCATGTTCTGCTGAGATCCAACTAATATCTCTGTCCTTGCTCTTTTCACAGCAGAACTGTAAGAGTAGTCTGTTCACACCTGAACTTCCTTTGTTTCCAGCTGTGGTCTTTTCACTTTCCTTCCTTGCACAGTTAGGAGGAGCAGTAAAATAGCCTGGTCCTTGGCTCTTCCATTATCGCTGCAGGATTTTCCATACATGTGCGTAGATTCCAGAAGATTCTTGATAAGCTGTCTGGTTCTAATCCAGGGAACATTCATAGCACAGACCCCTTCCTTGTATCGGGAGGAAGTAAACTTTTCATGCCATAAATAGTGCACAGATACAGAGGCACACATATAGTTCATAAAAATCTTTTAAAAAATTCCCACATTACCATCAGCCCCAAAGGAGGTTTGGGGCCAGCAGCGGCCCCCGGGTTAGATTTTGGATCATAACTAGTCAGGGACCCAGGGTTAGGGCCAGGGCCAGCAAGAGACTTGGGACTAGGTTTGGGACTGGCTGGGAGCCCTGAGCTAGGGTAGATTTGGGGTCTCCTAGGGGCGCCTTCTAGGGAGGGGCTAGCAGGGGCCCCCGGGCAAGGGTGAGTGTTGGGGCTAGCTTAGCGTAAAGGTTGGGAATGGCCAGGGGCCCAGTATAAGTTTAGGATTGGGGCTCTCAGAGGGCCTGGGGTAGGGTTAGGGGTGGGAATGACTGAGGGTCTGGGGTTATTGATAGGATTGGGGTTGGCAGGGGGCCCTGAGATGGGGTTAGAGGTACCTGGGCTAAGGTGAGGGCAGGGGCTGGAATGGGAACCTGGTTAAGATGAGGGTTGGCGGTGGCTAGGGCACCCAGGTGAGGGATGGAGCTGGGCAGGGTCTCTTGGCTAGAATGAGGGTTAGGGCCAACTGGGGTCCCCAAACAAGGGTTGGGGTTTGGGTCATGTATTAATTTAGATGGAACAAATGGGCCAAAAGTGTTAACGTAACCCAGTGCAGTTCAACATTAAACAGTGTTAAACAAGGTTTGGGGTTTGTCATAAAGACCTCAGCCTGCTTAGTTGTTTGGTGGCAAACACACCATTAAATATCCCTGTAACCTTTTATTAAAGATACAGGAAAGACGGAAAACCAATTAAAGCTTTTGAAATATAAAGTACTGAACAAGGTTTTCATTTTAACAGCATCACTTGTTCCCTTATAGCTGGAGAGAGTTTTTAGAAGGAAAAGTCCCATTGTTTGACAGTCTTAGATGGGATTAGAGATGTTAATAACTGTCCTTTAGCGGAAAAGAGAAGTTAGTTGAGATGAACTGGAGCTGTTGTTAAAATCCAATCCAGTTTCCTAGACGGCATACAATCTTATCAGCCACTCTGAGACCTGGCAAACTTGTACCAGCACCAGGCTGTTAGGGCCTCGCTTTTGGTTGTCTCTTCCTAGTCACAGCAGGGAGAGAGACAAAACCTCACATCCCAGATTGTGTTTGGGATTCAGCCAGAGCCAGTGGAGATGGCGATATCATCTGGGTTCCTCCCTGGCCCAGCTTGTTCAGGACATCTGTCAGGATCAGGATGGTGAAGGCCTGGGGTCCCAGGAGGTGGCTTGGATAGCGACCATGATGGTGGAGCTCACTTCAGTAGCCAGTGGTTTTCCCGAAGTCTTTAAGGACCCCCAAAAGGAAGTGATGTGTGGAATAGCCCATCCCCTCAGTATTTTGTCCACCAGTTAGGGCTAGTTTCCAGCACACCAGTTTTGGCTCACTAATTTCTGGTTCCACATTTCTCTTGTTTACCAGCGTGATCTTAACACATGCCTTGAGCTATGGCCATAGGCCTTTTTGTTTACACTAGTTGTCTCCCTTTTGTACCTTTTTCCATCCACACTGGCTGTTCTAGGTTATTGTGAGCATCTTATGAACTTACATTGACTTTTTACATTCAAATTCATAATTAGGGTAAATTAGCAGTCACGAGGGGGCCTAAAGGTAGGGTTAGGTTTGGGGCTGGCTGGGGGCAAGGGTCATACTGGGGTCTCTGGGTTGGGGTGGGGCCAGCATAGGGCCCTGGGTTGGGTTAGGTTTGGTGCCTTCTGAGACCATAGGTTGGGAATGGGGCCAGCTGGGGGCCCAAGGCTGACATGGGGCCCTAGACTAGGTTTAGTGTTATGGCTGGAGGCCCCAGGCTAGGATGACACTTGGAGCCGGCTGGGGTTAGGGATGTGGCTGGCATGGGGACTGCATGCAAGCGTTAGGGATGGGGGGCCCCCAAGCTAGGGTTAGTGTTGGGGTAACCAAGGGCCCCAGTTGAGGATGGGGCCAACAGATGGCTGAGGATGAGGGCTGGGGCCAGCCAAAGTTCTGGATACCATGAAAAATAAAGTTAGAACATAAGAGCGGCTATACTGGGCCAGACCAATGGTCAATCTAGCCCAGTGTCCTCTCTACAGACAGTGGCTGGTGCTAGATGGTTCAGCTACCAACCCAAATTGCCCTGCCCCGCTCTCCCTGGGGCTCGGGCTGTCTGCCCTACAACCGGGTCCCTCCTGCTGCCTCCAATGCCTGGGGTCCTCTGGCCACCATTAGTGAAATTTTTCTGGCGAACCCCCTGTAATGTTCTGCGAACCCCCAGTGGTTTGCAAACCCCACTTTGGGAACCACTGGTCTAGAAGATACACACAACAAACAAACAGGCATTCACACAAGCTCTGACGTGCATGTACATCTGAACATACTGATGAATCTCATGTCCACCATGTACACATTTCAAGCTGTTAGCAGATAGCGGTTTAAAGATTTGACACACTAAAATGAGAAGAAAATGAAAATCTGTATCAAAATATGTTTCAGAACACAAGGAAGTAGTCAAAAGTTTTTAAAAGAACAAGAACAGGAGAAAAGGATGAAGTTGAGTGTATGCACGGCAAATGGTATGGCCCAATTATTAAATGTAAATAGTGATTGGCTAATAGTTCTAAGTCTACAGCAGTAAACTGTTGATTCAAATTAAAAGTTTTATTTGGGGATTAGAGATACATTGTTTTCTTAAACTCAGAGGTGGCGTGTTTTGAATTCTGTTTTAGTTCTACAGCAAGCCATATTGATGAATGGAATGTAAAGCATTAATGTACTGAATATTTTTCCCCCTTGTCTTTCCATCCACCAAAATAAACCCCAATAGTTACCCCCAAAAATTAATCGTTTTTGTACTGATTTTCACCAGTTTTTGTTGTTGTGGTAATAAACACTGATAAATTCCTAGGACAAATTAAATAAAATAAAAACTGAAAATGAAGGGCCCTACACATTGAGCAGATGTTTTCAGAGAACTGTCCATGATGACTCCAAGATCTTAGATCCCATCATTTTGTATATACAGCTGGGATTATGTTTACCAATGTGCCTTACTTTGCATTTATCAACATTGAATTTCATCTTCCATTTTGTTGCCCAGTCATCCAGTTTTGTGAGATCCTTTTGCAGTCAAATCTGGACTTAACTATCTTTAGTAATTTTGTATCATCTGCAGACTTTTCCACGTCACTGTTTACCATCTGGTCCTGGTGACTTACTACTTCTTAATTTATCAATCTGTTCCAAATTCTCCTCTACTGACCTCCCAATGTGGGACAGTTCCTCATATTTGTCACCTAAAAAGAATGGCTCACTTATGGCAGTTTCCCTCACATTCTCTACAGTGAAAACCAATACAAAGAATTAATTTAGCCTCTCCACAACACCATTATCTTCCTTGGGTGCCCCTGTAACACCGTGATCATCCAGTGCCCCCACTGATTGTTTGGCAGTTGTGGAATAACCAGAGAGAGCAAATAAGCAACAGTACCATCTGATTCAAAAGGGTTTGAATCGTATAGGTGACTTGTCCAGAAAATGGCCAAATTAGGAGATAAAATGGTAAATAGGCCAATCATCTAACCCTCTAACCAGGAAAAGGTTATACAATTCATCACCCTCAGGATGAGGAGGAACGTGGCATTTCTGCTGCTTTTGTATTCTGCTTCCAGAGGGCTGTTAAGATTTGGCTTTCATTGTTCAACCCGGTCAGAAGATATAAAGTACCTGTGCTGGGGCCCAGTAATGCACAGTTCTGAGCACTCTTAAATCAATCCAACAAAACACATGCTGTAGTGTTTCTGCTCAATCATCATAGAGTGCTCAGAACCTTGCAGGGTTTAGTCCAGGGTGCAGCTATGCATACAGGCACCTTTGCTCCTATTGGCATCCTCAGCTTGCTGTCTGCGTGGTGGAGGTGGTGTTTCATAATGGTCTTTACTGTTTGTTATAAAGGATTTTGTAACCAAACCGTTTGCTGTATAAATGGTTGTGTGTGCAGAATACGTTGTTGGTCCAAGCTGTTAGCCTCGGTTCAGGGCCTTGCAGGCTTGTTTCTATTTGGATGAAAATTGGAAGGTAAAAGTCAGGTATATTCTTGGCCTGATTGTGTTTAGAGAAAACGTACAGAAAAGCTGGTTTCCCTGAACACAGTAGAAACAAACAGCAGGCAGCTTCCTTGCACTGAAATCCCTAAGTCTGCCGCTCCAGCACACTCTATGCCCAAGAAGTTCTGTCTCTCTGCTTTCTCTTACAGTCACTGTCACTGGGCCAATAGCTTCCCCTCCTCCTCCTATGGTCTGGGGGTCACCATGAAGGTAGCCTGCCTCAGTTCCCCCTCTTGGACTGTTCAAATAAAACTTCATCCAAGCCACCCTGTTCCAGTCATGCTCACAACTCCAATACACACAACCTACAACAAATATCCTAGCATCTGCATTCGCAATTAGGGAAACCCGACTTAACCCAGTCAAGTTTAATGCTGCTCTGGTCATGGGCCTTGTGCCTTGGTTCATAACCCCCAATGTCTGCAGCTGTTTTTACTAGATAAAGGGCTTGACTGCTCATTCGGTTGAGCCTGAAAGAGAAGGCTTGGCACCCATTGGGCTTAATGAGGTCTGTGATGGTCTCTGAACCAAGACCAACCAGCTATTAGCACCTTTCAGTATTACACCATCTGGTATCAGTATTTTGCTACCCATTTATTTGTAACAGACTATTATGACTAGCAAGTAACAGTTATTCTAAAGCAGACCTTTGCTGTTTCTTTTGATGGCATGACTGAAGCCAGATGGACAGGGCTGAGAGAGATCCTGAGTAAAGCAGACCATTTCAGCTATTTATGGCACGTATTAATATAGATGAAAATACTTTGTGTCTGTTCTTTCCAGGAATCTCGTAGGCTGACTGAAATAGTGCAGAAAGAAATGAGGGGAATTAATTTAGAAGGCAATCTGCTTGCTTGAGTCAATAATCCAAGAAGTTTTCCTCTTTAATCATGGTCTCGCCTGCAAGGGGGGGAGCAATATACGGAAATGTGCTCTTAAAAAAGCCACAAAATGCCAGCAGTTTGATCCAGTGTTTTAGTGCTTTCCATATGTGCCGGTCCCACTATTGAAAAACAGCAAAACAACCATACAATATTCTGGGTCAAGTTCTGCCCAGTTAAAATGGATGCAATGAAGTCTGAATTGCAGGGATGCAATTGAAGGCAAAATTTGGCCCATCCAGTTTTTGGCCTTAAGTAGTGTGTAGAGCAGCCCCCACAGTGTCTTGTAAGTAACAAGGACCATGAAAAAGTCAAGGGAAGTTTCTAATGTGTTCATCTGTATTGGTATCTGTATCTGTATCACAGCTTGGCCTGTGGTTATGAGTGTCACTTGTGCCGTCATAGACTGAGAGAAATGGAAAAGACAGCCAAGCATGTCTAACATGCTAATGAGGCCCAAAAGCTTATAGTTGGTAGCCATTGCTTCACATCTGTGTGCTGCTTCAGGCACTCACTCAACTAAGCCCCACAGTGGTTGCAGAAAAGCCTCTCTTTGCCGGAATCAGCACATCTAAACTAAAACCAAAAGTTGGGCATTTCTGATTTTTGACAGATTTGCCATCAGGGTCCTTGACAGTGTCATTAAGATAATGTGCGCATGCTCCCAGCATTTTGTAGGCCATGACTCGGAGAGGTGCTGATTGCCAGTACTTCCACTGCTACTGATAATCTCGTCATATGAATTCTAGCTCCTCTTTGCTACTGCATTAAGGCACTGCTGTACTTTATGTAAACAAGTATTACTATGCTGAGGAGGCCCTGGCCCAGCAGGGTGCTGAGTACCCTCTACTCACCCTGAGTTAAGTAGGATGCGAGGATGTTTAGCAGCTCACAAGATGAGGAGTAACCATGTTTTAAAGATTAATAATTTTGAGCATTTACAAGATGTTTAAAGTACCACAAGTAATTGATCATATCAGGCCCAATCCTGCATCATTGAAATCAATAGGAATTTTACCATTCATCTCAGCGTGAGCAAGATCTGTCCCTTCACTCATGTTTTATTTGATCTCACTTGTTACCCAGCACATTGCTTTTATGAATAAACTCCAAAAATACATCTGAAACAGGTCAATTTAGGGGGTTTTAAACATTTTCTTCATTATATAGTTGGGAAAGTGCTGCACTGTAATTTTTCCCTCTTCAATTTGCTACAATAAATTAGCTCTAAGGTTAAGTCCTTGTCTGTCAAGTTGCTATTCAGAGGGACATTTGAAAGCCAAGTTACTGAACCCTCAAAAATAGGGGTTAATAATGGAAATGCTGACACAGCCTTAATTATAGCTCCATAATTCTGCAAGAGGAGCTTGGAAAATGCATTTGTCTAGTTTGATTAGGTTCAGCTGTTATCCTCTATTTAGAAGACAACAACACTGGCATACCGGAATGATTAGACAATGTTAAGTGCCTGGCCACAATAGTAGCAGGGTGCTGCTGGGTTTCTTAATTCCTAACAAAATAAATATTCAGTACCTCTCAGTCTACTAATGTCCTGATCCTGCACTCTTTGAAGTCAGTGGAAAATTTGCCATCGACTTCAGTGGGAGTAGTGTGAAGCCTTAAAGACCAAGTGTGGGTTGCATAACTAACAAGGAAAAGACCGTGGAAAATTCACTGTGCCAGAGAAGCCCAAACCAAGCTCCAGTGAGGCTTATGCTTACTGTCATTTCTCTTTTGTATCTCAATGCTTTCATTTACTAGAACACCTGTGAAGTTAACAAACAGTTGCAACACCCTTTCCACATCCCCCTGTTCTGTTCCTCCAGTCTGGCAGCTATGGAGGGACATTTGACTCAAACATATAGCTGTGCAACCTGTTCCAGGATCAATCCTGCTCTTTGATAAATTTGTGTAGGCACATGTCACCGCCACAGATCACGCATGATTTTCAGCTCTGTGGATAGCTCTTGTGTAATCTAAAAGCAGGAGGAACCCTTGGAAAGATAGTTGAGAGGAGCAGAGTAAATTAAAAATGATATAGTCATTTTAAAAAAGATAGTGTTAATATGGATTTTAGGCCCTGATTCAGTACTACACTTAAGCATCTGCTTAACTTTACATGAATACTTCCAGTGACGATTGCTTAAGTCCTTTGCTGACACTTGCTTAAATCCTTTGCTGGATTAGTGGTGTTCTGGCCACTCCTTTCAGCACATGCATATGCTGGCAGATGCAGAGGAGGGTGGCAAACAGCAAGCAGCATTACGGTATCCTCCACTGGGCAGAGCACTGCCTTTATGAGCCCTGTACATGGTAAAGAGGCCATTGAGCAATGGGAGAATCAGGCCTAGTGCAGCTGTATTGCCAGCATCCATAATATCCTTTGGTGCAAACAGCCATGAGGCTGGAATAAATGTGAAAGCAATGTCATTAATACTTTTCCAACTGGAATGCTCATGTAGAAGAGTTTTGTGCTTTGAAGTATTTAATTGGGTGTACTTCTTGGCAGGGGGAAATTATAAATCATTTAAATTAGCAGCCGTCACAGCCAGTTCCTGGCAGATATTCTTTGGCCTCATACCTACAGCAGCATTGCAGTGATATTAGGATAGCTGGTAAGTTTTGCACTGGGCAGCAGTGCAGAAGCCATTAGTAAGCAAGAAGATCTAAATGAAAAGGAGATGAAAGCATTACCAGAGCCGCTCTCCTCTGACCGTATATTGCCCAGAGTGGCTGTAAATATCAACAAGCGCCCGGCTCAAAGCTGAGATTTATTTACATTCCCTTTCCTCTGAAAACAATGATTTGTCGTTTTTGTGTGGTAGCGCCTAGAGACCTTAGCTGAGCTGGAGGGTCACATTGCACTAAGTACTGTACAAACCTGTAAATGGTAAGAGCTTGGAGTGGGAAAGAGGCGCAGTAGCAAGTCGATGAGACAAACAATCAGGTGAGGGGAGGAGGGGTAACAACAATAATAGGGAGTTTCAGTGTGTGACTTATGACTGTAAAATTGTTCTTCATTTCAGCACCTGGTATTTGTAGGCCAGGCTTGACATGAGTAACTGGACATGGGTGAGGCCTTGTTTCTTGGCAGACAGGATTAGGGAGGTAAATGGATCAGCAGGCTGGAAACAGACTCTGTACTAGCTCGGATAAGGGGGAACATCCAGGGAACCATTTACAATGGACAAGATCCCAATGGATGAGATAAGCCTAGAACGTAAGATGAAATAGAGAGTAAGTTATGCCTGGATAATGCTGTGCAGGGATTGGTCCCTACAAAGTAAGAAAGCCAATCCCAAAATGTGTAATGCCGCGTATAGTAAATGTAATGTGTACATGTATATAAAAGAAGTTGCTGTGTAACATTAGGTGTCTATGGTACATACCTTGTATTTGAATCTGATCAACTCAGCACAACGTTGCTGTATGCCAGATAAAGGAACCTGAGTGATGAAATTGGACTCAGACTGAATTCCTGAAGAACCGAGTGGAAGAAGTCTCAAAGAAACACCAAAATAGTGGTGCCATGACTCAGCTGCCGCTCATCTAGAGCAGGTAAAGTAACTTCAGTGATGAGCCCAGAGCAAACCAAGGTTCCACTTGTCTGGAGTAGGTTAAGTATGAAGATTGCTACCTAAGAATAAGGGAAATGGCATTGGAGGGGTTTAAGAGTTTAAATATGAGGATGTTCGTACCACCCTGGAGAAGTGGGTTAAATCTAAGGGTGGACCCTATGGACTCCCCAGAGAAGTATTAGGGGGAGACTGGGCGAAAAAGGAACTCCAAAGAATGGTATTAGATTTAAAAAAGAAAAGAATGCTTGGCAGAGCACAGCAAAGTCTGTTGAATGTGACTGAAATTCTCAAAAAATAGGACCCATTGGCAGCCATGGAAAAAATAGTATCTAGGGGTTTTTTTATCCAAAGCCAAAGAAAGCCCAAATCAAGGCAGCAGTTTCACAAGGATTATTTCTGGTGGCTAAATTTTTTCAAACAAAACATGTCATCTTGAGGGGTGGATGCAAAAAGCGTAAAGAGCAAATCAAAGTTGTAAAGGGGGGAAAAGAAACTAAATAGAAAAGTTTCCCGAAAGGGCAGGGAGAGCGTATCTTCATAAATCCAAAGTAAAAACCAGCCACCTGTCAAGGACTGTATTTAGGGAGTACAGCTTTGCAGGCAAAGTGTACTAAGTTAAAAAATAAGTGCAAAAACTATAAAAGATAAGCTTAGAACCACATGTATCACAGCTTGGCCTGTGATTATGAGTGTCACTTAGAACCACCAAGGGTATGGCTACACTGGCGATTTGCAGCGCTGGAAAGCCTCCACCAGCGCTGCAATTAGTAAGTGGCCACACCTGCAGGGCACTTCCAGCGCTGCAACTCCCTGGCTGCAGCGCTGGCCGTACACCTCACTCAGCATGGGGAATAAGGATTCCAGCGCTGGTGCTGCAGCGCTGGTCATCAAGTGTGGCCACACACCAGCGCTGTGATTGGCCTCCAGGGTATAAGGATGTATCCCAGAATGCCTGTTCAGCCACTCTGCTCATCAGGTCAGACTCTACTGCCCTGGCCTCAGGTGACCCGCCCTTTAAATGCCCCGGGAATTTTAAAAATCCCCTTCCTGTTTGCTCAGCCAGGTGTGGAGTGCAATCAGTGAATCTTTACAGGTGACCATGCCTCCACGTGGCAAACGAGCTCCAGCATGGAGCAATGGTGAGCTGATGGACCTCATCAGTGTTTGGGGGGAGGAATCTGTGCAGGCACAGCTGCGCTCTAGCCGTAAGAATTATGATACCTTTTCCCAGGTATCAAGAGCCATGCAGGATAGGGGCCATGAGCGTGATGCGCTGCAGTGCAGGGTAAAAGTAAAGGAGCTGCGGAGTGCCTATCGCAAAGCACGCGAGGGAAACCGCCAATCCGGCGCTGCCCCCACAACCTGCCGGTTTTACAAGGAGCTGGATGCGATTTATGGGGGTGACCCCTCTGTAAATCCAAGGACCACGATGGACAGTTCAGAGCCAGTAGAGGAGGGGGAGGGGGAGGCGGAGGCAGACAGTGAGGCTACTGTGGTGGGGGAAGACACCCCGGAGTCCCAGGAGGCATGCAGTCAGGAGCTCTTCTCAAGCCAGGAGGAAGCTAGCCAGTCGCAGCCCCTGGGACAAGGTGCAGAAGAATCACAGGAGCAGGTCCCAGGTAAGCAGCTTTTATTGCAATGCAAAGGTTTTGGGAGAGGAGGGGGGGTGGTATGGCTGCATGCTTGCATGCCTAGACATGGAATATCCCATTGATGTGGTCTATCACGTCGTGGTAATCTGCCTCTGTAATCTCTTCAAAAGTTTCTGCAAGAGCATAGGCAATTCGCGTGACCAAGTTTAAAGGGAGAGCCAGTGTGGTCCCTGTCCCAGTCAGGCTAACGCGTCTGCGCCACTGTTCCAGGAGGGGTGGGGGGACCATGGCTGCACACAGGCAAGCTGCATAGGGGCCAGGGCGGAATCCGCATTGTTGTAGGAGACCCTCCCTTGCTTCCCAGGTAACCCGCAGCAGGGAGATATCTTCAAGTTTTAACTCCTGTGGGAAATGGAGGGAGTGTTTCAGTGCAGGACCCAACTGCTGCTTGCTTCCTGCCTTTACCAAAGCCCAAAAAAAGCAGTGCACCCATGAAGCAAAAAGCACCCTGCCCAGGCAAACTGCGGCAGGAACCCCAGGTTTAATTCCTGAGGGACATGGAGGGAATGTTTCCCAGCATGTCTCCCAGGTTCTATTGAATTCTACTTCTACTATGCTACCCTCACTTACCATTTCTGGGAGGCTGTGAATTCTCTAGCTGTGTTTGAAATGTCAGAGGAATGCTACAGTGTGAGACTTGAAACTAACTTCAGATTATACACAATGCAGGCTCTCTTAAAATGTATCATTTGCTGTATTTTTATAGTGTCCTTGACTAGTCCTGGACCGGTCTTATCAGTGACTGAAAGAAAGCTTCAGAACCTGAGAAGGAAGCCTAACAAAAGCAAGGAAGATTTGGTGAAGGCAGTTATGAACCAGTGTGCAACAGAGAATAAAACTGCGCAGGAATGGAGAGAAAAGATGCAGCACTGGAAGGAAACAGAAAGCAGGAGAAAGGCGTTGACGCTGAAGAAAACCACGAGGCAGCTTATAAACCTCATGGCGCGCCAAACAGACTGTATGCAGTCACAGGTAGCAATGCAGGCAGAGCACTACCGTGCCAAACCCCCACCCTCCCAAACCTCTTTCCCCTATGCACCAATGTCAGCTCCAAGTCCCGTTCCCCAGCATCCAGGTTCTTACCTACACCATCACCAGCTGCCCCCGACACCTGTACGGTCACCTATGAGCCCAGAGAACTACGACCCTTACCCTCTGCACTCAACCCCCATCACCATGCAACAGTACAATCCTGAGGTGCACAGCACTCCTGGCAGTACATATGCAAACCTATGAATGTACAGTTCAACAACCAACCCCCATGCCCGTTTACTTGCTTTTTTTAAAATAAATGATTTCTTTGATTATGAAACAGTTTTTATTATTGCATAAAGTGAAAGATAACAAACACCAAGGAAAACACAGGTAACAAACAGCAAGGAAAACACAGGCAATTAAAAGCACTGTAACCAGTGCACGTCACTCCTGGGCAAGGCAAAAAACACTACTGTTGGCTTTCAGCCTCAAATTCCTCCCTCAAGGCATCCCTAATCCTTGTTGCCCTGTGGTGGGCGTCTCTAGTAGCCCTGCTGTCTGGCTGTGCAAATTCAGCCTCCAGGACTTGTACCTCGTTGGTCCATGCCTGACTGAATGTTTCACCCTTCCCTTCACAAATATTATGGAGGGTACAGCACGCGGATATAACCGCAGGGATGCTGCTTTCCCCCAAGTCTAGCTTCCCATAAAGGGCTCTCCAGCGCCCCTTTAAACGGCCGAAAGCACACTCCACAGTCATTCGGCACCGGCTCAGCCTGTAGTTGAAATGGTCCTGGCTCCTGTCCAGCTTCCCTGTATAGGGTTTCATGAGCCAAGGCATTAATGGGTAAGCGGGGTCCCCAAGGATCACAATGGGCATTTCAACGTCCCCTACTGTGATCTTTCGGTCTGGGGAAAATGTCCCTTCCTGCATCTTCCTGAACAGGCCACTGTTCCGAAAGATGCGTGCATCATGCACCTTTCCAGGCCAGCCTGTGTAAATGTCAATGAAACGCCCACGGTGACCCACAAGCACCTGGAGAACCATAGAGAAATACCCCTTGCGATTAATGTACTTGTAGGCTAGGTGGGGTGGTGCCAAAATAGGAATATGCGTCCCATCTATTGCCCCTCCACAGTTAGGGAAACCCATTTCTGCAAAGCCATCCACAATGTCCTGCACGTTCCCCACAGCCACGGTTCTCCTTAGCAGGATGCGATTAATGGTCCTGCAAACTTGCATCAACACGATTCCAACGGTCGTCTTTCCCACTCCAAACTGGTTCCCGACCGACCGGTAGCTATCTGGAGTTGCCAGGTTCCAGATTGCAATAGCCACCCGCTTTTCCACCGTCAGGGCAGCTCTCAATCTTGTGTCCTTGCGCCGCAGGGTGGGGGCGAGCTCAGCACACAGTCCCATGAAAGTGGCTTTTCTCATACGAAAGTTATGCAGCCACTGCTCGTCATCCCAGACTTCCATGATGATGTGATCCCACCACTCAGTGCTTGTTTCCTGAGCCCAAAAGAGGCGTTCCACGGTGCTGAGCATTTCCGTTACCGCCACAAGCAATTTCATGTCACCCGCATTAGGCAAATCCAGATCATCGTCGGACTCCTCACTGTCACTTTGGAGCTGAAGGAATAGCTCAACTGCCAAACGTGATGTGCTGGCGACAGTCATCAGCAAAGTCCTCAGCAGCTCAGGCTCCATTTCACACAGAAAGCGTGCTGCACTCACAATGGCAAGAAACGTGGACGGGGAAACTGTGACTGCTGGGAAGTGAAGCGATGCACCACGGGACGTTGGAACAGGAAGCGGAATGACCCACACACTTCCTCCCCCTTCCCACAATACTCAACGCCAAAATGGCGCCAAAATGGAACGAGGTGCTCTGTGGGATAGCTGCCCACAATGCACCTCTCAGTACAGCGCTGCAAATGCTGCAAGTGTGGCCACACTGCAGCGCTGGTAGCTGTCAGTGTGGCCACACTGCAGCGCTGGCCCTGCACAGCTGGACGACCAGCGCTGCAAACTACCAGCGCTGCAACTCGCCAGTGTAGCCATACTCCAAGAAAAAGTCAGTTGAGATACTTTGGGAGTCAGATTATGGTCCCAGAACTTAGTAGCTTGTGTGAGGTCTTGGGAAGTGTCTTCTTAAAGAATGAAAAACTTAAGTGACTATTTAGGAAAAGGTATGTGTAGTTAAAAGGAGCTTTTGCACAAATTAACACAGCAGAGCTTGGAGGGGACTATAAAGGCCGGGGCAGTGCAAGTAATAAAATGTTAAAAAGTACATAAAAGTGTTTTGTTTTTAAAAGAATGCTTGGTTTAATAATCAAACCCAGTTATAGCAGGATAACATGCCTAGTAAAATCCTTAATAATCAAACAAACTATACAAAGGAGAGATCAGATGGTGACATCCACCACCACTGTGCTTTTTTTCCCTGAGATGCCTTGACAGCCATTCTGAAGGAAATGTGCCCTTCCTAATAGATGTGTCTGTAAATTACCAATTGTGCTGGCTGCTGCAAGTACAGCGACAATCTAATTTAAATTGTTTGACTATGAACAATTTAGTTAAAAGCACTGATCAAAAAAATAGGAGTTTCTATATGGCTTAACTGCTTCCAAATGCACTAGTAAAAATGTGACCTAAGCACAAAAAAAGTAATAAATTATAGTGATAAATAAATAAAACAGCAGCTAAAATTGCCTGTCGAAAAAGTTAAGTATAAGAGTAAGCCTACTGACGTCTCAAATAACTAAAATACACCCCGCTAAAAAAAAGAAAAAGGAAAAATAGTAGTAAAACAAAACATTGCTAAAGAAAAACAATTATCAAAGCCCAGGCCAAAAAAGTGATATTGCCTGTAAAAACCTTATTCAAAGCTTAAATATAAAAAATAAAAATTGTAATTTAAAAAGTAGGCAACTTAAATATGTCATCAGCTTATTATTGCAGTTTACAAAAAAAAGTTTCAAAAGTATAACACCATTTAAAAATAAGTTCAAAGGCTCAGCTGGCATGTCTAAGCCAAAGAAGTTAACAATTTTTATTTGATCTCTTTTAATAACCTGTTTACAGCATAGGAAGGGGCTGCAAAATTTAAAAAAAAACTATTTTAAAAACTAAAAAATGTGTAAAATGAATTGGCTTTTTAAAAAATCCACTGAAAAGCCATCCAAATCTTTCATTCAAGGTTGCAGAACTGACACAGATGCTCCTTGGGCAGCAGCCAACGTCTCCTGGCAGTCTTAACTGTGTTAGATAACCCTTTGAATGTCTCAATGCTTTTACAAAGTTTAACATTTTTTAAAGTTAAATTATAAATGTTAAACATAAATTAATAAATAAAAATAGGGACTAAACAGGCGGCCAGAAACAGGATAGTGGGAGGAGACCCAGAATCCCCTTTTCAGTAATAAAGTAACAGCTGAAAAAGCTGGAAAAAAAATATCCACAACATGTGTGCATAAGGATTACTCATAGGTAAAAGAGTTGCAGGATTGGGCCCTAGAGATGGATTGGAGCTGCAACCTCTAGGTCTAGATCTGAAATTTCTCAAAGGCCAGGGAAGTCTGGATGTGGGAGGGCTAGATTTGGGCCTATCTGTAGTCAGATAATCTCAGGGAAGCTTGACAATAAAATATCCTCTACCAGTTTTTACTATTTTATTTTAGGAAAGTTGAGAGCTGAGTATAGAGAGAAGAGAGAGGTTGGTAACATCTACACCTGAGGACATGGCTGCTCTGAAGTATGTGATGCCCAGGACGTGATTAATTTTCAAAGCTTGTGGCTTTCAGAAGTTATTAGGCAACAGTGCCCTGCCCTCAGGTTGCGTTCACCCAATGAGTATTCTGAAGACATAATTGCGCTATCTCGTGTTTAATTGGCTGACTGTATTGTCAGTTGATGAACAGTGTGGCTAGAGATGTGGAATAAGCCAGAACTTTCTTGTCCATATAGTTGGATTTAGCTCATCACAAAGTTAGCTGTTTTTTCTGCCTTGTCTCCAGAGACCTTGGTTTCCAAACACAACAGCAGGGAAGTGTTGAGACCATTCTTTGCTTTTTGCATTTGTTACCTTGTTTACTTCAGGAGCTGGTTTTGATGGGCTATACCTGCAGGTAATATCTTCCCAAGGAAATTTTGGCTCCATCATAGAACTGTAAACACCCATGTTGGTAAATGGGCCTGATTTGTGCACACTCACAAACAAAAACCAAGTTCTTGTTATTAAAAATGGCTAGCATTAATTTAATGCTAGCCATTTTTAATAACGTGAATATTCTGCAAATTTTGCAAAGAAAACATAATTATAAATTATCTTTTCCAGCTCTGCTCTAATTCAGTGAATAGATTTTCTTCTGTACTGCTTACTTTGCAGACATAAAGGCATATTCAATTATTGCATCAATACTCTGTCGTCTCATTTTACCCAGTCACACTGTTGAAGATCTTTCATTCTTATGAACTAAAAAGTCTTGATTGGCTTTGTTCTTTAATTAAACTTGTGATTGCACAGGGCTTTGAGATTACTGATGGTTTATTTTAGGTGCATTCATTCTCCTTTAGCCTGTAGATGAAGGAGCTGCCAGCTGAAAGTAAATGGGACTGGGAAGAAGCCTTCTCTTTAATTGAATTGTCATTAATTCTTGCACAGAAAGGACAGGTTCATAAATTCAGTTTACATGAGAGGACTGATCAATAGGGCTCCACCATCCTCTCCCTTCAAGAGTTCAGCTCTGGGCTGAAAAAAGCAATAGACAGCCACTACCTTACCTGCTCCAACAGCTGTGTTGTTTTTTGCCTGCAGTGATTAGTTGGATTTTTGACATTTACTTAGTTAATATAGCACCGAATATGGATTTTTTTGAAGTCCCAGTTTATTCCCTGAAATAAAAATATTGATATACCCCACCATAACGGATCAAAAGACTGAAGCTTGCAGTGGTGTTAAGGGTCATGGTTGTGGAACAATTTATTTGGGCCAGATCCTGCAAACCTTGTAGTCCCCTTGGTTACCTCACATAAGTAAGGATCTGCAAGATTGGGGGTTCTGTTGTGTTTTCCTGAAGCTAATGGAATTAAAAATAGAAATACCCCTAAATCAGTATGCTTTCTAGTCTATGCACAGCGGTTCTGCTTTTGGAACAGAAATTTCAGGCAAGATATAAATATGGATCATGTAAAACACACATCCAGTTCAGCCTCTTCTGTAACATCACTGCATGGAAAAAACTGGCTTGTAAAAATGGTTATGGGATAACTGTGGTGGCTGGGTCTATGAATCACTTTTAATATGCATTTTAGCCATACCAGTAAACATCAGCTGCAATAAGATAAAGGGGAAAGATCTCTGTTTAGCTTTCATTGCCCTTTGGGTGATAGATAGGGGGCTTAACTGTATGAATCCCCCAAACCTTGCCAAAGCATTCTATTAAGGGGCTGATCCAAAGCCCATTAAGCATGATTGGAAGCTTTCCATTGACTTCTGCAGAGTTTGGATCAAGCCCAAACAGAGTGGCTGGGGGAGTGAACCATTTGACTGAGGAGCTTCACTGAATGTAATGCAGAGGCTGGGGAAAGTCTTTAGGCAAACATAGTGCTGTTTTTTTATTAACCATTCAAATAATTTCACCATTTCATTCTCATAGGGTCTGATCCTTCTTCCACTGTAACTAAGGGGAGTTTTGCCATGAATTTCAGTAGGACTGGGGCGTTAATGAAAATAAAGCAAAATCCCAGCACTTGTGCCTTGATGGAGTCCGTCTGGCTGACTTCGGCTGGGAGCTGTTAGGCAGGCTGAAGGTAGAAGCTACCTTGGAGTTTCCAATGACAACTTCAGTAATAATTAGTGATGGCCTAAGCCAGTGGTCCCCAACCTTTTTCGTCTGGCAGGCGCCAGATGAAGGACCATGGCGGCAGTTGAGCATCCGCTGAAATGCCGCCAAAATTCAGCAGCATTTCAGCGGCGACGCCTCTGGATGATGTCACTTGTCGGCAGCAAGCAGCGTCATCCAGAGGCGTTGCCACCGAATTTTGGCGGATGCTCGACTGCCTGTCAGGACACGGGCGCGTTTAGATGCCCCCGCGGGCGCCATGGTGCCTGTGGGCACCGCGTTGGGGACCCCTGGCCTAAGCCATGAAGTAATGAAAAGGCCCATCTGTGTTTAAATGCAAACATCTCCTGTGTTCACCTTATTTATGGGGGTGAACATGTTTTCTGTAGCAGTGTTTTTTTGCCTGATTAGTTTTTGCTCTCTTTGACACATTAGAATGTCCCTTTGGCACCAGGTTTAGCTTAGGAATAGTTTACCTAGCTGAGGCAGGATAGGCTCAAACTGCTTGTTCCACAAAAGGGAAGGGGTTTGTTCACAAAACTATCGTGAGGTGAGGGGTCGTATTGTAACATTAATTTTTAAGCAGAATTCCCCATTAAAAGAAATAGGGAGAAAACTGATGGGAAGCATTGAAAGTGTTAACTGTAGGTTGCAGCGAGGCCTGGTCTACACTTAAAAATTAGATTGACCTAGCTACAGTTGCTCACAGCTGTGAAAAATTTCACACTCAGAGCATGGGTGGCAAGTTTGTAAAAATTTTGGTGGGGCCCAGAACCCGCCCCCAACTCTGCCCCCCCCAACTCCGCCCCCACCTGCCTAAGGCTCTGGGAGGGGGCTTGGCGGGGGAGGTCTGGGGTGCAGATCCTGGGCTGGGGATTAGGGTGCAGGAAGGGTGCTGGGTGCAGGCTCTGGGCTGGGGCAGGGGGTGGGTGTGCAGGAGGAGGTGAAGGGTGCAGGCTTTGGGATGGAGTTTGGGGTTGGGAAGGGGTGTGTGGGAAGGGGGAGGGAGTTTGGGGATAGGAGGGAGTGCAGGGTGAGGACTGTGGGGCTGAGGATGAGGGGTACATGATGCAGGAGGGGGCTCAGGGCTAGGGAAGAGGGTTGGGCTGTGGGGTGAGGGCTGTGGATGAGGGGTTCATGATGCGAGGGGGCTCAGGGCTAGGGAAGAGGGTTGGGCTGTGGGTGAGGGCTGTGGATGAGGGGTTCATGATGCAGGAGGGGGCTCAGGGCTAGGGCAGAGGTTTGGAGTGTGGGGTGAGGGCTGTGGATGAGGGGTTCATGATGTGGGGGCGCTCAGGGCTGGGGCAGAGGATTAGGGTGCGGGGGGATGAGGGGTTCATGATGTGGGGGCGCTCAGGGCTGGGGCAGAGGATTAGGGTGCGGGGGATGAGGGCTCTGGCTGGGGCTGAGGATTAGGGTGCGGGGGATGAGGGCTCTGGCTGGGGCTGAGGATTAGGGTGCAGGGGGATGAGGGGTTCATGAGGAGGGGGCGCTCAGGGCTGGGGCAGAGGATTAGGGTGCGGGGGGATGAGGGCTCTGGCTGGGGCTGAGGATTAGGGTGCAGGGGGATGAGGGCTCTGGCTGGGGCTGAGGATTAGGGTGCAGGGGGATGAGGGGTTCATGATGTGGGGGTGCTCAGGGCTGGGGCTGAGGATTAGGGTGCGGGGGGAATGAGGGCTCTGGCTGGGGCTGAGGGTTTGGGGTTGGAGAGGCTCAGGGTAAAGGCAGCCTGCCTTGCCAGTACTGGCGGAGGGCAGGCACTAGGACCCTGTGGCAGCAGACAGCAAATCTGCTGGGAGCCCTCCGGGCAGCAGGCAGGGGAGAGGCGCGCTGCGTTCTGTCAGGCAGGGACGCAACACAACGCGGCGGAGGGGGGGAACACCCGGAGGGGGGGCAGGCGGGGCTGGGACCTGCTCCAGGCAGGGTCGGGGGGGCGGGGGGAGACCTGCGGTGGCCGGGGCCGATCCAGGCAAAATATATAACCTCAGAGTGCTGTAGTTAGGTCAACCTAACCCCCAGGGTAGATATAGCTAGGTCAACAGACATTTTTCCCCCTCAACCTAATTACTACCTCTTGGAGAGGTGGATTAACTCCATAGACGGAAAACCCCCTTCCATCAATGTAGGAAGCATCTGCGCTATGGCCCTACAGTGGCACAGCTATAGCTGTAGTGTAGATGTGGCCTCACTTGCTGTATTACTTCTGAGCTATGCTACCTTCAATAAAGTAGTTGCCTCTGTTGGCACCGTGTGCTCCCTGTTCAGCCTACATTGCAGTGGGTCAGACGACATGATATGGCCTATTAATAAAAATGTTTGCAAGGTTTTTTTAAAAAATATATATTTATTTATTATTTTTATTATTAAACATTTCCTCTGCAGGGTCTTATTAGAAGGATTCTTCTGCAGAATCAGGATTTTAAATGATAAACTCCTTAGGTATGTCTACACTGCAAAATGAAGGTACAATTGTAGCATGGGTAGTCATGCCCATGTTAGATTTAATCTACGGGTAACAATAGCAGCGTAGATGTGGTGGTAGGGGCTTCAGCACTGGCTAGAAACCACAGTACATAACCAGGGACCTGGAGGGCTTGTACTCTGGTTGTTAGCCCATGCTGAAGACTGTGCTACCACATCTACCACATCTACACTGCTATTGTTACCCATGTTAGCTAGATTAGATTAGCCAGCCTGTGCTACAATTGCACTTTCACTTTGCCATGTAGGTTCCTTCTGGCAGGAACCATGTCTTCTCCTATGACCTGCATGGTGCTGAGAAAGTTAACATAATTAACTAACACAATAATATCAGCCAAAGTTGAAATGGTCCAGTCCAAAATTAGTGTAATGCAAAAACTGAACAAACTGCAAAATGGTTATAAGTAAACTAGACTTAAAAAATACATTTTTAGTCATGTAAAGTGTTACAATAGAGGAAAGCAATTTTTAAAAATATTATTGTCTTGAGAGTCCCTCTCTCTGAGAAGAGACATAATTGTGACTTAATAATAATCATAGTAAGAGAAGACCTATGTAATTGTTTCTTCTGATCACAGTTTTTAATTCCAAAATTTCATTTAGAAGTGACATCTCTGTCATGGGGAAACTAATGCTATTTTTTACCAACAAAGATTACTCTTCTGTAGAAAACACTGAAAGATTCTCAGTAAAGGTGAAAGCTTCATAAGACGAGCAATCACAAGACTGCCCCCATATTGTCAAGATAACTTGACAATATGAGTTTCTTTGCACAGCTCTGTTAATAGGAGTAGGTATGAGACCTTTAAAAACTAAGTTCCTATGTGGATAGTAAAGATCGGTGTAAGTTTTCACAAGAGTGAGGATTTGTTTCCATTTCCTTGGTCACATCATTTCCCTTCCTGTTCTGGTGTGCAGTGTGCTGTCAGCCACATGTCACCCCCAGATCTGTTTGCATTTTAGTGGCACTATACAAGTACCCATTTGTTGTTTCATCCACATGTTGCATCTTGTCAGTTACCAGGGCTGTTAGCTCTTTTGGGAAGGGATTGTTGTTTTCACTATATGTTTATACAATGCAAGGCACAATTGTTGATACTGTCATTTTTATTTAAATACTTACAGATAATAAGAATACTGCTGAATAGTTTGGGACATGCTTTTGGGATCCGTCAGGCTGAAATGCACTATCTAAATAAATGCTAAGCAGTATGAGTTCTACAGAGATGTTAGGTCATTATGTACATGCCTTAATACATGATTGATTTTCAGCCATCAATCCGGGAGTTTCTCTATCTTGATGTCTGTGTCTGGTTGTCGGTAATGAGGGTGCTATTTATGGTTCAGTTTACAATTTCTCCCTTTCTTCCTCCTTGTTGTTATCATCCAAAATGCCTTTTGGTTTCTGCTAATAAAAACAGAATCCCCAACACCATGGTTTTAATAGCTAATATGCCTGGTGGGGGCATCTGATCCACAGCTTGAGTTAAATATAACCCGGTCTAGTGTAAGGAGAAGATTTAATGGGAAATGGTTGGCATTCTTTCTTCCTAAAGGCACAGAGAGACAGAAGGAGAGCGAGCAAGAGAGAGAGACATACAAACACACACTCACAGACACACACAGAAAGGGGAAGAGAGAGCAAGCAAGACAGACATAGACAGGGAAGACAGTGTAGAGAGAGAGAGAGATCCCCAAAGCAGACCTGCATCTCTAAGTTGGAATTTTACAGAGAGGAGCCAGCATGGTCGTCCTCAGTTTAATAGCTTTGGGATTTTATCTTCAGCTTTTTTTCTGCTTTGTTCTGTCTCACACTTCATTCATCGACAGCGTCTTCCCCGTTTCCTCAGGTAAATGATGATGTTGCTTTAAGTCTTTTTGTTTCTTTTATTGACTGGATCTTTCCTATCCAGCCCAACTTTCACATACGCTAGCAATTGAGGGGGTGGGAGGAACAGTACTTGATTGCACATGTAGCAGTTCCCAGAATAGGTGGCTGGTAATTTTTCACTGCAAACCTATTTTGCCACACACCGTGGGTTTTTTTTTAATTGTTATTATTGCTTTCCTTGTTCATAATAATAGACCAGAGCATCAGCTGATGTAAATCAATGTGGCTCCATTGACTTCTATGGTGCTACACCAATTTACACCAGGTGGGGATCCAGCCCAATGAGTATATTAGTTGCATGTCTGCATGTTTCTTTCTATTTTGGATGAGCTTAGGTAGATTAGTGCAAGGGAAAGAAAATGAGTCCTGATGTATAGCTGCTTCTATAAATATATCCCTGACCTCCTCCAATGCTGCTGGACTCCAACTGGATGTTAGCAGAATAAACATCATCTGGCTCTGGCTATGACACTAACAAATACTCAGATGACTTTCATAGCAAACAAGAGCCCACTGAATGGAAAAACCCTGACAGGCAAAAGGCAAAACAGATTAATTGTCAGCTGAGCCAGGGCACTGGAAATCCCATTTAATAGGTTTTACAGTTATAATCAGCTAGGCTTTCCTTTGCCCACTAGAAGGTGAGGGGAAAGTTGAGGAGAACTATGATTATGGCTCTTCTTTGAGTTGCTTTAGTTTCATCTTTATATGGCAAGTGTCTATCTTTTTTCTCTCTTTCCTGCTATAATGAATGCGTGAAAAGAGATGACCCCCTACTAAAAGACTGGATTCAGCCAGCCCTAAATTTGGGTCTGTTTAAAACCAGATCCCAGTTTTGCAGCTTGAGCTCGGCTGGATCCCAAGATTCCATCTCTGTTCCTAACACAATGAAAATTACCAAAAAGGTGCATATTTAAAAACTGCAGATAAAATCACTGTTGAAGCTACACTGTCTCCTATTTATTTTAAATTTCACTGGTGCAATAAAAGAACAGATAGAGTATAATCAAAACATTTAAGAGGGAACAGGGACTAAGAAGGAAGTACATGGTGATAGACTTCTTAACCATGCAATATTAACTGCCTGGGTGATTTCCTTTAGGTTTTTTTATTCTTTAAAAATCTGCTGTTAGTTTCAATAAGAAACGAATTGCATTTGCTTGAGGCAGGCGCTGTACAAGCTTCATCTCACAGCTCTGTCAATATCCATGCACTTAAGTCTTGATCTGTTTGGATATTCCACATGGAAATCTCTCCTTAGCAGGAACTGCTGGTCAGAGATGGGAGTTTGTGAGATTTGAACAAATGTCCCTTTAGGGATCAGACTAAAACTACCACATTCATTTTTTCACTTGGGATCCAATTTCTTTCTTTCTTTGTTTTTGTCAGCCAGATTTAAATGCAGAACTATCCACGGCACCCATTTAGCTCCTATGGTTTGAACTTCTCATTCATAAAAACATATCATCATTCATGGATTAATATTTTGCTGACAACAAATATAATGGAGGGAACCCTTTGGGAAAGTCCTGTAGCACTTGATAGGGATAGAACCAATAAGATTTTATAGAAATATAACTGGCTTCTATGGCAGTTTACTCTTAAAAGCTGTAACATTTAAAAGAGAATTTATATCCTTTGTGTAGTTTGTTTTATTTAAAAAAAAATCCTATAGAATTCTGTAGGGAGGCAAATAATTTTCCGTTAAATTCTATGGGGTGGTTCATAAACCTATAGAAAACTTATTATTTCTATTCATTTGTGTATGATTTTTGCATAAGGAAAATATTAATGTTGAGCTACTAAGCCCCCTATTCGTATCTTATCTATGCCAAATCATATTGGACTGTTATTTAGTATACATGTTATTAGCCCTGAGAAATTATTTTGTTTATCTAAATGCTTAAAATCTCTCTTGATACACTAAATTTTAATCAAAAGAATGAGAAGTTCAGGTCATAGTCCTGGCCTTTCTCATTAAATTATTTTCATTAATGCAACACATTTTTTTTCTGCTAGAAAGGCAGCTTAAACAGCTGGTTAACAAACCAACCAACCAGGTGAGGTGGGTTTAACTTCTCTGTTGGAAAGGCCTGTTGGAGAGGCCAGGAGGTAGGAAAACCTCATCGCATTTTCCTCACATTGTTCCATTGGTGCAGGAGGGGTGAGTTTGTGCCAGCGATGGGGATACTGAAACTGCTGAGTCTGTAAAACTGGAACTGTGTGAAGTCTGAGATGGAAAATCAGCATTCACAAGAAAATTCAGAGTCAAAAGTGCTATTCACCTGTTTTATGTAAACATTGCCACCCATATAGGGCTGAACCCTGGCCCTGGAGCATATGGCTATAGGAATAAGTGGGAACAGCATATAGCGCTTGAGAGTGACAGACTAATCTGCCGGCCCATACATGATGTCCGAAAAGGAGCATGGTCAGCGCCCTGTAGCCCTGAAACTGGCCAGCTGTCAACAGAGAGTACTGGCTGTTCACAGGTGGAGACAGACTTTGCTCCTAGGAGTTCAGAGGAGCAGCAAAATATTTTCCATGGTGCATCCCCTCTGGCTTGCCTACGAGGAATCCTGGCCAACAGGATTCCCAAAGCAGAGGCTATATCAGGCAGTGTCTCTGCTCCCCTTCCCTGCACCAACCAGCCTGGGTCTTCTAGTAAAGATCTCAGAAAAGGGTGTGTTCTGTTCCCTACATTTAAATGGAATATAGGGGCCCAGTGATGTTAGCATAACCTAGTCACTATTCAGCATCAAACAGCGTTAAACGAGGTTCAGGGTTTGGCATACAGAGACCTCAGCCTGCTTAGTGCCATGGCAAACGCACCATTAAACATCCCTTTAACCTTTTATTAAAGATACAGAAAAGAAGGAGAAACAGTTAAAGCATTTGACATGTAAAGTATTAAATACAGCTTTCAACCATAGCCCTTGTTAGCTGGAAAGAGTTTTTGAAGGAAAAATCCCTTGTTTGACAGTCTCTGAGATGGTACCAAAGCTGGTAATAAATTTGGGGGAAAGAGAAGCAGTTAGCTGAGATGGGCTGGAGCTGTTGCTGTAGTTAAAAGTCTAATCCCATTTCATCCTAGTTGGTGTTTGGGATTCAGCTGGACCCAGTAGAAGTGGCAATGTCATCTGGGGCCTCTCTCTGGCCAGTTCTGGTCAGGACATTTCTCAGGAGCAGGCCTGATGGTGCAGGTGATGGTGAGTATGGCAGTCATGATGGTGAAGCTCGCTCCAGTAGCCATTTTTTCTCCCCTAAGTCTTTCTTTAAGGACCCACAAAGGAAGTGATGGATGGAATAGCCCATCCCCTCATTATTTTGTCCACCAATTAGGCCTAGTTTCCAACATACCAAGTTTGGCTCACTGATTTCTGGTTCCACACTTCTCTTGTTTCCCAGACATGATCTTAACACAAAGTCCTTGAGTGATGTCTGTAGGCCTTTTTGTATGAATTAGTTCAGTCTTTCTGTCTCTTTTTCATACCTTTCCCATCAATATTGGTTGTTACAGGTTATTGTGACATCTTATGAACTTGCACTCACTTTTTACAGTTGAAGTCACAATTTGGGTAAATTTGTAGGCCCAATTATCACAACAGATCCAAATGTCACATCTTGGGCCAATCTCTAATGTCAATGATTGCAAGGTACAAAATTGCAATTCTAGTTCCAGTGAACCTTTGCTCAGGGTGAATGAAGTTGGTCTGTTTTTAAAAACTGACATTATTAATACGGTAGCACATGAAGGTCCTCACCAAGGATCCAGACTTCACTGTGTAGGCACTGTACACCTAAATAATTACAAGATAGTTCCTATCCCAGTGAGATTACAAAAATAATCCCACTGTAATACATTGGAACTCTCCATGGCAACCCTCACAACTGTCTTACTGGGTATGAAATATTTCATATAAACCTCATCATGCCCTCTTTCAATAAGCCCTTGCAATAACTACAAATATTTGCTTAATACTGTGTAAAAAAAGCTCCTAATGGATGATGTAGTCAGAATTCCTCCAAATAATGGTTTAAAAACTCTCTGGGTGAAATTCTGGCCTTACTGAAGTCACTGGCAAAACTCACATTGACTTCTATAGGGTCAGGATTTCATCCTTAATTTAAAAAAAATTATTTATAAAATCACTGAATTGTATGCTGAAAACAAAGGGGCTGATCCACAACCTTAAAGGAAAGCAAACATCTAGGAATAAGGGTGGGGAATGCAGGGGTGGTTTGGGTTCCATAAGCCTGTTTTGGATGTCACATAATTTCTATCCTTATTTTAAACTAGAGGTGGCCCATGGAGGCTGGGGTTTGGAGATCTGAATTTCCTTTTAATCTAAAAATTCAGTGGGGAAAGATCCTGGTGATGACCTTACTCTAGTTAATTTTCCCTTGGAAAAACAGTGATTTAAATTAATTTAAAATATGTTTCCAAGTAGATGGATGTTTGTACTACCCAGTCATTACATGTTCTTTATTGGAAGTAATTCTACTCCTGAATCTAGGCTTAATTGGAAAAAAAAATACAAATGCATTTATCCATTGGACCAGAACTCACATTTTCCCAGAGTCAAATGTAACTTTAAGTTAAGCATTTTCAAATTCCGCTCTAAATCTACAAGTGACCATTTTCAAGTGGGGTGCTAATTTAGGCCCTGATCTTGCAAGAAGCTCTGTAAAGGCAGATACCTTTGAAGTCAAAATAACCCTGAGCAAGGGGTAGGGGCCCATCCACACAAAGCTCAGTGCAGGACTGGGGCCTTAATGGAGGAAATTGTTCTCCCATTCCCTAACATAGGATCAGATTGTGAACCCCTTACTCACACTGGTGAGCAGTTGTTTACCCATGTGTTGGTAATTGCTTGCTAAAGGGTCCAACAGTAGGAAAAAGTTTATCAGTTGGAAATGAAATAACAAGAAGAGATTGCTCTGACTATATCTGCATTTGAGACAATAATCTTCTAATGGAAAAGCAAAGTTCTGTATTTGACAGTAGAAATCTCACAGCTGGGGAGAAAGGGGAAACCGAACATTTCACAATCTGAATTCCCAAATAGTGTAATGATCTTGCACTTTCCCATTGCATTCAGTCACTAAAAGCCTGCATCTAGGGTGACCAGATAGCAAGTATGAAAAATTGGAACAGAGAAAGGGGGAGGGGTAATAGGCGCGTATATAAGAAAAATTCCCAAATATCGGGCTGTCCCTATAAAATCGGGACATCTGGTCACCCTGCCTCCATTCCAAGCTAACTATCTGTATCTGGCAACAAGAGGTGACTGCTTGTGTAAAGAACAGGTTTCAACACCAGCCTTGCAAAGTATAAAACTAATCATTTAATAGTGAGCCCATTCTTGAGTGATGAGTCTTTCCTATAGTTGTAAAAATACATCTGGCTATCTTCCAGATATGTTTGAAAACTTGTGGCCTTTTATTTATGTCCTCACATATCTTTCCATGGCAACAGGTCACAAATAAAGAGGTTATCAGGTCACGAGGTGGTAACTAGGAAGCGGAGATAAACAACATAGGAAAAAACATTCTTGATTATGCGAAATATTTTGGGAAGGAATGACAACTTGGATCAATCTTTAAAAAAGAAAGATGGAGATTAAAAAGGAAAACCCTGTCCCCTTTCCACCCTGCTGCCCCACAGATCCCCACCAACCTGGTGCAAGAGTGCATCGCAGTTCCTAGAAGTACTGGAAATGTCATGTCAGCACCAACCTGTTTTCCTGGTGCTGAAACATCATTTCTAGAGGAAATGCTTCAGGGAATAATATTACAGCATGCTCAGACATGAGACCATGGTTCCACATGGCAATAAAACCATGGGGGGAAGAGAGCAGGTTATTAAACCCTACTGGAGGCAGCAGGGCTATTTAATATTGTCAGAGGGTCCTGTAGCAGCGCCTTCTAAAGATATAGTTTGGCTGAGTTGTTTTATCATTATTTTCCAAAGTTTTATTCTGTTTAAGTCCTTGCCCTGCGCCCATCACCATGGCATCTGAGTGACTCTGTTGTACAATAGAGGAATGAAGTAAATCTATTAATGAATTCTAAGCACAATTTCACATTCATTTTTAGTAGGGTTAAGGGTTATAAGAACCACAGTGAAGCAAACCTCCTTCCAGGTTCAGATCAATTAAAGATCCTTATTATTATTGTTTGTTTATCGTTCGTGTTACCATAGCCACTAGGAGCCCCAGTCATGGACAAGAACCCCATTGTGCTAGGCATTGTAAAACAAAAAGACAGTTCCTGCCCCAAGGAGCTTACACACTAAGTCCTCCTTCCCTCTCCTAGGGACCCAGCCTGAAGGTTCCTGAGGATTGTACCGCGAGAAAGGAAGCCACGTAGAATACTGGAGAGTCACAAAGTGGGAGGGGAAGAGGAGGAGACAAAATATTTGGATGGTTACTCTGACCAAAACCTCCCTTTATGCCCAACACAAATTTGTAGTATGATTTAATTTTCTTCTGTGGGCTTCTATTGGCCTCTAAAATGAACATGGTAGATTACGCTGATTTAAAGGGATACAAAAAGATTATAAAATGCAGTTATTGATGTTATTGCTACCATTATTTTTGCTTGCTCCGAGTTACAGTAATGACAAATGAATGCTTTTAGATGATGTATTTTTCAGTAAAAAGGAACAAAGTGTTATGCTGGGGGTTGGTTGAAACCTCATTGAAACTGGTGAGTGTAACAGTTACCCTTAATTCAGGATAAATGTAAAAAACAATTAAGCTTCTTTATGGACTAGATAGCTAAACAATAGGAGCCACCACCCAAAACACAGACCACGTGCCAGGTTGGTCTGAAACTGAGCTATGTGGGCAGAAAGGCAGAAGGTTTTGCTAGAGGTTTAGTGTAAATTTAGGGGACTGGGCATTGTTTGAGGGAACTGCATATGTGTGGAAAGAGACAGCAGAAACACCACAGAAGCAGACAGAAGGTGGCACAGAAGCACCAGAAACAACCAGAGAAGTGCTTGAGAGAGAGAGCTTTTGGGCAGCATGCTGGCTAGAAAAAGGCTTGGAACTATGAGCAAATAAACTGCCTCCTGCTGTTTGATTGTTCAGGGAAACAGGACTGTGTACATTCTTTAGAAATGAACAGGATTGCGTCAAAGAAATAGCTGAGTCTATCTCAGTTTCTTCCTCCAGCTGCAAACAACCTGCAAGAATGTTGGCTAACCACTCAGGTCAAAAGGGGTAACAATAATATATCCTCTTCCCCTTACCTTTGCTTTGTTCTTTAGAGTACAAAGTGTTTTTTGATGCCAGTAAAAATCGGCAGTAGCTAAAGACTACTGAACACAAAAGGGAACATATTTAAAGAGGTACATCCATTATAGGAGAGAATTAAGGCATAAACTCAGTTCCCATTGTGTTTCATAAATTCATGCCATATTTGCTGATTAGCAGAGATATTTTATTTAAATAAGGAATTTTATTTAAATAAGGAATTTTCTCTCCCAGCATCTCTTCTCTTACTGGATGAAACAGTGAAGATATAATTCTGAATTTCCACAGTAATCACACAGTAACAATTTGTGACCTCGCAAACAAAGGAATAGAAGACGAGACTGGTTGGTGAAGGAGAAAACTCCTGTTCAAACATCTCATGAAAATAATAGCCATGGGACCTAATGGCCAAGTGAGCTGCATTGATATAAATGTTCCCTTTCTATGGGCTTTAAAATGCCACCTGCCTTGTAGAAAGGGGATTTCTTTCTTTTTTTTTTTTAAACAGAAATTCAATGTTGTTTAATACTATTCAACCTGCAGGGAGGGAAAGTTCCCTTGTCTATCTATCTTCATCACCATAACATCTAAACACCTCATAACCTTGAATTCATTTAGCCTCACAACATCCTTGTGAGGTAAGGAAGTATTCTTATCCCCAGTTTTCAGATCGGGAGTTGTGGTCTAGACAGGCAAGGTGGCTTGCCAATGGTCAGACAGGAAGCCTGTGGCAAAGCGGGAATGGAACCCGGTCTCTGGGCCACGACCTCAGCGATAAGGCACAACCTCAGTGATAAGGCACTCTTTCCTCAGATGGAAATATTAAGAGCAGATGAAATATTTAGGTATATGAAGTATTCATAGAACTACTATATAAAAAAGGCATTGTGGGTGTCCCCCACGTGCCCTTTACCAAAGCAAGATTGTTGCCAATGGTGTATATTTCTTATGCTAATACTATACTGAACTCTTTTTTAAACATGAAAATTGTGACCAAACCTTGAGGACATAAGTTTTATCCTTTGTCTCAAAGGGTAAAACCAGCTTGGTCATATCTGTCTATCCATCCTGGCAAGAGGGTTGTTTAGATGACCTGAATAAATCTTTTCCATCTCTAACTTCTACAGTTCTCTGAATAACGCTTTCCTTTAGTTCAGACTTAATTACCACACAATTTACTCCCAGGCATGGGTGTGAAATAATGTTGCCTTCATCCAAGCATTTTTAGCTGTACCACATACAGACCCCTGCCCTTTCTTCTCTAGATACAGAGGAATAAATTACAGGCAGTTGTGGTATAGTGCAATGCCTAACTAACAGTCACAGAGCTATCAGTACTGCAGGTTGTGAGACCTCCTTTCCTCTCTTAGTGCCACCAGGTCCAGCTCTCTGATTAGGAGATAGAGACACACATCATTCTCCAAGGGTATTTGCAATGTGGTGTCTCCATTTGGGGGAAGAAGGGGCATGAATGCCCCCACCCACCCACAGCTTTTTGCACTAGTTGAAAGTTTCATAGCTGTGGGACTGGGGAGGCATGGCCCAACCACTTTTAAGCAGTGGTCTTGTACTAAATCAGTATTGCTGTTGCTGGAGCAGTCCAAAACCTTGCTCCGGCTGAGTGGTCCCAACATCACTGAAATTTGACACAGACACCCATACAGATGGAGGTGGGGGTTGAGCCAAATTTCAGTGAGTGGCATTCAAGCACTGCAACCAAGCACATCGGGTCTCAGTGGCACTCAAATTTGACTTTGCTGCTTGTCTATCCGGACAGAGGGGCGGCCAGACCAAGTGGGTCACAACCTGAGCATGGGGAGTCTGTTCCTGTGTGGTAAAGTGCAGGGGAGTTGGCCAAAAACTCGACATCTGGCGGTACCATCTCATGCACTGTTTGGGCGAGAGAGGGGAGACTCCCTGGCCAAAGGAGACCCAGGGAGTGGGGACTGGAGTGTGATCCCTGCTGGGAGAATGTGGGACTGGAATTCTTTGAGTTGGAGCCACTATCAACCAGTACTTACTGTAGTCTGTTGTGTGTATTTTTCCTGATACTCTTGAGAGAACAGGGAGAACTTTCCATTCAAAATTCCCAGCTACTAGTCCCCTACCAACTCAGTCTGTAACAACAGATGGATCAGGTCCATCATGGATAAAAAAAACCCCAAAAAACCAAACAACATGCATTGGAAATTGTAACAGCGAAAACAGAAAATACAAATATTGTTAAATACTAAATGGCTGACATTGTTTCTAAAGAGCTCCTGCAAGCTAGTGCTAGCAATGTACTGTGTAGTATTCATATAGTACAGAAAGGCCCAATTCACAGGTCAGTACAGGTCAGTCTAAGCTTCCTCAGCAAATATGTTGCATCATTTTAGGGCTTATCTACACTACAGATGCTCTGCCAGTATAGCTAATACTAGTATAGCTGTGCTGGCAGAGCCTCCAGTGCAGATGCAGCATATGCTGACTGAAGTTTTTCTGTGGGCAGAACTGCACACTGGAGGTTTTGCCAACATTGCTGTATAGACTACAGGTGGATGATTTTTTCCCCACTCTCCTAACCGACATAGCTATGCCAGCATAACTTTGTAGTGCAGACTAAGCCTCTCCCAACACTTACCAATGTGCACCCTCTTACACATCACTTGTGATTTTGGCCCATTAGTCTTAGGGAGCCTAAAATTGTATAATTCCATGTGAATGACCTGGAAAAGGAGGGAGCATCAGGAAAAGCAGCTACTTGGAGGATGTAAGAAGGTTTAAGTTAAAGTAGGTCACTCCCTTCTTGTGCTGTCTTCCAGCTCCTCAGCACCAACATAGACCAATTTGCATCCACTTAATTCCACCTATTGAAGTCTAATTTACTCCCCCATGTAGGTCACCTCTGAATTTAACATGATGTATATTTTAGGACTTCTGCTCCCTTTTGTAAGGTTTCAAATACAAACTCCTTTGATTTTAGTCAAACTGAACTGGTGTCTGACTGTTATCTGGGGCAGCTCCTGGCAGGTGCACTCGGCGGGAACTGAACTCTGGTCTCAGAAGAGGAATCTAAAGGTAATTTTGTTTGTGTAGCAGGTCACAAGCACAGAGAAGGCAGTGAGCTCTCTTTGTAGCAGTGCCACAACAAATTGTGAGCACGTGGGCTGCTGTTGGGGTGCAGATGGTGATGTTATCTCAGGCTCGAGTTAAGCAGGAAGCCCACAATTCCCTGCCCGCATTAATGCTGCTTTGCTTGACAGTGATCAGCAGCAGGAGGTGCATGAATCCCCTTTTCTGGTGAGTCCACATCCTGCTCTTGCGCTGCTCCCTACTAACCAGGAGCTACCCCCTACATGTGAGTAAGCCCACTGGGATCAAACTTGGAAGAGACAGAAATATGTAGAGGCACCAGTGCCAACTTGCAGCATCTTACAGTGTTGTAACAGGAGCTATTTTACTAACCCACTAAGGCCCTCTCTCTGTGGGCAGGAGAGGAGTGGGGAAGAGCTTTAATCATGGTTGTTGGGGAGGGAAAGAAAACAAACTCAAGCTGGAACCACACTTCTCTTTTTCTTCAGGGAGATACCACCACCCTTCCCCCTCCTCCCAGGGATCATTTCCCCTCACCCAAGCGAGGCCAAGGCAGATGAGCCTTGGGTGAATGAGAGAGTAATGGTCAGAAGGGCGTGGAAGGATGCTGAGAAGATGGAGAGGGAGGAGTGGTAGGGGTACTGGGACAGGAGGGGTCAGAGGCCATGGCCCTCCCACTTTTAACTTCTCCACCCCTCCCCCATATCACTCACCCTCACAGTCAGTTAAAAGTGGGCAGGGTCTTGGGGGAAAGAGGTGGCGCGAGAGTGGGGGAAGGGGCGGGTGTGAGGGCAAGTCTTGGAGGGGGAAGGAATGGTGCAGGGCAAGGTTTTGGGGGAAGGGACAGTGCTAGAGTGGGGCCTCGGAGAGAAGGGGCAGTGGGGGGGCGAGTATCGGGGGAATGGGCTGTGAGGGGGCAGAGTCTCAGGGGGCAGCACAGCATGGGAGGGGTGGAGCCCCAGTTCGGACGCCTGTGCCCCCCCCACATTTTTAGGGTGCTTCCGACACTCCTGATGAGTGGGGGGCAGAGGGGGCTGCCAATTATTTTTCTCAGCAACTAGAGGCTAGCAGGAGAGAAATGGAGTGGGCAACGAGCGTGTGAAAAACTACGTGCATATGGTGGCTACATTTACACTGCACATCTCTTGTGGCTGCATGTAGGGTGTGTGTTGCTACATGCCACAGTGAAAAGCAGGCTGCATCCACATCGGTGTGAAACGCACCTGTGATGGCGTGTCAGTGACTAGAGGCCTCTCTCCGCCTGGCAGAGTCTGTCAGTCAGAATTTGGGCAAGCCATCAGGGAGGCAGTGGAGAAAGGCTTGGCAGCGGGGAACTGCTGGAGCCTTTCCCTCTGTCCCCTACCTGGCGAAGCCTTTCCCTGTACTGGGGAGAGGCTCCAGCAGGTTGCTGTGGTGGGGGAAGACGACTCCAGCCGTGGGGAGGCAGCAGGACACTACACTGCTAAAAATAGCAGTGTAGACATGGGAGGTACCATTTGGGCAAGTAGACAGCTGTGTAGGGTACATTCCCGAGCACATAGCCACAGGGTTCAGGTGTGTCTTTACTCACCTAAGCAGTGTCTCAGTGTCTACACTGCTATTTATACCCTTACCGAGGGATAGGTAGTGTACATACTCTTCATGCTGCTGAAAGGAATGTACAGTATAGACATATCCAGTGTGTGTGTGCATAGGCGCCAACTTCCCGTCTGCCCCGTGGGTGCTCAACCTCCCCCCCCCAGCCCCGCCCCTGCACCGCTCTCACCCTGCCCCAATTCCACTCCTTTCCCCAAAGTCCCAGCCCACCCCACCTTTTCCCACTCCAGCCCTGCCCCCTCCCTGCCCCCATTGCACCCCCTTCCCCCCAAGTCCCCGACCCTGCCCTGCCTCTTCTCCACCTCCTCCCCTGAGTGTGCTGCATCCCCGCTCCTCCCCCACCCTCCTGGAAAGTCCTAAGCTCTGCCAAACAGCTGTTAGGCGGCATGGGGGTGGGAAGTGCTGGGAGAAAGGGAGAGGAGCAGGGATGTGACACGCTTGGGGGGGGGGGAGGAGGCAAGGCGGGGGGAGCTTGGCTGCCGATGGGTGCAGAGCACCCGCTAATTTTTCCCCATGGGCGCTTCTGCCCCGCAGCACACACAGAGTCAGCGCTTGTGTGCGCGTGTGTGTGTGTGTGTGCGCGTGTGTGTGTGCGTGTGCGCATGTACATATGGGAGGGTGTCCCCATATACAGAGAGGGCTGATTGACCTAAAGAAGCCATGGATTCCATTTCAGTTTTCTTCAAACAGAGGAATCAATTTCTAATGATAAAGTTTCAGAAATACCGGTTTATGCGCTACATTGATATGGGTTTTATTTTCTGTAAGAGCCAGGGAGACAAAATTATCCCTGCTGTGACTCTATTGAAGTCAGTGGAGACACACCAGGAATGAAATTGGAATTCAAATTAGTCTCAGAAAGCTTTTTGAGAGTATAGTAGCACCTGGATTCACATGGAGATTGCCTGGGGTGGTTTGAACATACCGGGAGAATAACATGAAAGTCAGGTGTTTTGACCCCTCTTGCTCTTGCAATTGCAGAAGCACAGTGCTGGTGTTTCACTGTGTTATTGTTACTAATCTCACAGATAAAATACAATGGGATTGTACAATATGGCACTGCATACAGAGCTCTTGTGGGGCTGATACAGCAGCCTTAATGCATTGGCCGTTAGAATTGCAGGCTTTAGCAGGGATTGTGTTGAGTATTGGTTTTAACAATCACACTCTCTGTAACTTTGTATTGTGATGTCAAGCTGCTGAGTTTTAGAGCCTGGTTTATAAAGCAATTAAAACAGGGGATGGTGACTCATGGTGGTTCTAGTCCTGATTTTGTAACTGATTCATTTTGTGATTTGAGGGCAAATTGTTTAGCCTCTCTGTACCTCAGTTTCCCATTCAGTAAACTGAGGATAATAGTTACCTACCTGTGTGACTTCATTCATCAATGTCTGTTAAGTGCCTACAGCTCTTCAGATGAAGGGCGCTATTGTGAACCTAAAAAGATGGGTGCTGCACATCCATGGTCAGAGTTGTTCCATGCCTTCAACTTTGCTTGGAGTTTCATGTACACATGAACTCTGGACCAACCCATGCAAACACTTTCTTCCCTTTAGTCCCTCATCTCAGAGCCTTCCTTACTCATGGAATCTGAGGGGACAGCATACAACACTTCTCTCTCCCACATACAGCTCTGATGTCTTTGAATGTACATGATCTTTCCTTCCCTTGGCAATTTAGCAGGCAACGGGTAGTTTCTCCTTCCATTTCCGGTCTCCCTAAGGCTAGGAGTGGTGGGGCTGGCGTAGGGAGTGTTGCCCACCTCTTACCCTGTAGAAGTTGCTACCACTGGCTAACAGAAATAGCCCAAAATCATTTCTATCTGATGGTTGTTTGATAGTCTGTGCAAACGCACTGTTGGTTAACCACCAGTTCCCAGCAAATGCAAGTCTACCTCAAGTGACTGATGAACACAATTGGCAGCCCTTGGAACTCTTGGCAGTTCTGAGCTAAGTAGTGAATGGGACTAGAGCAGTGGTTCTCAACCTATTATCACTGTGGGCTGCATATGCAGCTCTCTATGTGTTAGTGGGCCACATCCACACAATATATATATATACTACTTGTATGGCCCTGCCCTGAGGATGTCAGATGGGCTGCAGCTGTGTGCTGATTGGGCCGCAAATGGCCTGCGGGTTGAGAACCACTGGACTAGAGAGACAAATTCTGTACTCCAAAAGGGGGGACTGAGGTACATTGACTGGGCACCATGAGGAAGCCCATGCTGCTACTGACTGCTGAACTTTTATTGATTATAAATATTTTATTTCTTTTAGTTTTCTGATAGTTTCTGAAAGTGTTTCTGCGGCATAACAGGACCGAGAAAACCCAGTGTTTCTGCTAGGGCTGGTTGAACATTTTTTTGTCAAAACTGTTTTTGATGGCAAATTGGGTTTTCAACAAAACTAAATGTTTATGTAGAAAGTGCCTGTTTCCCGTGGAAAATTTCAAATGATCATTGAAGAAAATTTGGCTGAAAACTTTCCAGTTTGGGCTGAAAAAAAAATCAATTTTCCTACCAGCTCTAAAGAATTTACAGTCTCATTTTAGATGTGATGCAATGCAGAGATCAACAAAATGGTTGGGAGGGGACTGGACTCCAGCAACAAGACCGCCTGGTTCTTCAGTTAAATCTTGTGCGTGTATTGATAGCCTAGTTGTGCCATGAGAGGGGATTGAACCGAGGACTTCTAGCTCCAAAGCACAGTCTGCTTCCACTTGAGCTAAAAGACTAACTCTGCTAGCTGGGAGCAGTACCAAGCAGCTACCTTCAGTTGATGAGATGTACATGCTGCACTTTGCCAGTGTCACACATAGGTCATGATGAACTAGATTTTCTAAAAAGCAAATACATACGCTGATGTCATTGCTGACTCACTTCTTTTGAGGGGTTGTGGGTTTTGAGACGGGGGTTGAATGAGAAGAGGGTTGTGCTCATACCTGCTCTGTTCTGTCAATTGAGCTATTGCTAGAGCTGTCAAAAGGCCCCCTCCACAAGCATTAAATCATCATTTAAAAAGGGGCTAATGCCTTGGCCACAGATGTTTTCATTCGAAAAATCATAAATATAATACCTGAAGGCTGTTGCGTACAGATTGGTGTTGTCCTTGCGGGGAGGGTAAGAGGAGGCTGAATGAATGAAAGCAAAGCAGCAGAAAGTTTCACTTTCTGGAGAGTGAGCACATACTCATTAAGAAACTGGCCCGCCCAGCTTGTTGTTTATGGTTAGTTTTGACCAACAGCCAAGTGTGAAATGCACCTGTGATGGAGTGTCAGTGACTAGAGGCCTCTCTCCGCCTGGCAGAGTCTGTCAGTCAGAATTTGGGCAAGCCATCAAGTCAGATATTGGGAAGACAAGCCTTTAGACAGCTGCTGTGATTCTAGTCTGGGATGAAGGTGAGAGTGGTTGCACGTAGTGGAAGAGAAACGTGTTAAATATTTTTTCCATGGTAGCACTTTGTCTGGAAATTTGGTTAAACAAGCTAGCCTACCCTTTTTTGAAGTTAAACTATATTTGGTTTTTATAAATCAGGTAATTTTGAGCAGTGAAAAACTGAGAGCCCAATTCTGAACTGAAACCAGTATTATGCTGATGTATCTCCATTGATTTCAGTGGATTTTCAATAGTTATCCATCTGTATGTCCATATGGATCCTGACCCTGCACAGGGATCCTACTCCAGAGGGACTCTGTGTGGGCATATGGGCAGAACTAAGGGTATAGTTTGGACCTTGTCTCAGATGAGGATTTTCCAACCCCTAGTTGAAATAGGTAACATGCCTAAGGAAAATTAAATGCTGCAGCAGTTTAGTTTTAACATATTTTTTATTTTGAAGCAACTGCTACACACAAAATACATGCATAGGACTAAATAGTGTTCATGTCCTTGATTTGGATATAAGAATAACTCAGACCCTAACAATAATTTAGGTGAAAAATGATAAATGCTTTCTAATTCAAAACTGATCCTGTTCCACTGAAACAAACCAATGGGAGTTTTTCGACCTAATTCAGCAGTACATGGTGTTTTTGCACAATCAAATCAAAGCTTTACCAAAGTGCTTCACAGTAACCTGTATTTATAGAGTGACCAGATAGAAAGTGTAAAAAATTAGGACGGAGGTGGGGGGGGGGAATAGATGCCTATGTAAGAAAAAGCCCTGAATATCGGGACTGTCCCTATAAAATCGGGATATCTGGTCACCCAGTGTATGTATAACATTGTTGGGTTGACCAGCACATGCTATACACATCTACACAGGCAAGTCTAAACTGTATTATATAACATGAGTAGTCCTACTGAAATCAGTGGGATCAATCATGGAACAAGGTACTACTAAGTAAGAATAACGGGGTCAAAATGTAGCCTATAATGATATTTAGCATTACTATCTTATTATGTATGGTTATAAGGTGCCTGTAGTATTATGCAATTTGCTCCAATTGCTGCCTGTTCACTTGAAATTGATTTAAAGAATATTACTAATAAAAAATATGTAATCTAACTTCTATTTCCAGGAATAGAAAATAACTGGTATTATTTTAAATAGAAGTAATTACAATAAAGTGTTGTAATAAACAGCAACAGTCCCACCTTAAAATGTAAATGTTGATGCACATCTGTTAGTGCTTAATAAGGGCCTGTTCTGCTGATTTCAAGGTGCTTTGAAACGGTGGCTAGTGCAGCAATACAGTATATGGTCTTAAGGCCTGATCCAACTGTCACTGAAGACAAGTCAATGGGAACTCTTTATTCAAGAGTAATGTTAGTGATGCTTTTGCATACTTATACCAATAATCCTGGAATTAGGGACACTATGACAGTCTGCAATATTAAAAATCCAAATTCTACCATTTGTTACACCTATGCAAGAGAGGCTGTATTCAAAGTAACCTATGGCAGAATGTGTTTGTTTATATTTTGTTGTGTTGTGACTAAACTAGAGACAGGAGAATTCAGAAAAATGTATAGAACCACCAAGCCTTTGGTACTTTGAGATCTAAAGTCTACAAGAAGCACTTCACATTTTTTAATAGGACACTGTTTTTTGTTTCTTTTGATCAAAGATAAAAATATTTTTCCTTCTCCCAAATAGAATAAAATCTTCTGCTGAGGTTCAAATACTACAACCTAAGAAATTCAAAAAGGTTCTTAATTATGGATTCTTTCTCTAAACTCATCTGAAACAATGTTTTGGTGGGAACTCTGAAAAATATAGAGTAAATTAACTCTATTTACAGATGCAATGTAATAAATGTTCAAATCTCTTAAGTAAATAAAAACCTTTTGCAGCTCTTGCTGGTGAAAGTGAATAGGTCCCACCTTGTAAAAATAGCCTTGTTAAGAAAAGTGATTGGAAGCAAGATCAGTGAAATGTGGTTTTTATTTTGGATCTTGTGCCCAGAGTGTCTTTACAGCCAAAGTGTGGGATATAATCTGGCATCGGTTGAGTCAAACAGTAACTGGATTCCATCCTTGGATAACTGTATTCCAGAAGTGTTTTTCTAGCTTAACTGACAAATCCAGACCTGTGACTGAGACAGCGTGGAATAAGTAAAACACCTGCTGACCTGCTTGTTGGGTAGCTACTGAAAACATTTTCGGAATCACATTGCTTCAGGGAACCTCTTTGTGCATTGCAATACTGAGGCTAAGGGACTGATCCAATCCCCATTAATGTCAGTGGGAATTGTATCAGGCCCTAAACTGGTAGGATGAAAAACAGCAGAGAGAGGAAAATCTGGATGATGTATTTTGATTGGGTGAAAAAGAGTGCCCAGGCTGCCAGGATTTGAAACCAATGGGAATTTTACCGTCAGCTTCAATGGGTTCAGGGCTTGTCCATTTGCAGAGTATTTCCATACTGCAAAATCCATACTATAGTTCTAAAGAACTAGGATAAATAAATTATGAGCAGAAGAATTCTTCTGTGATAACAAAAGAATATGGGCCAGAGTGTGCTGTTGGGGACAGCCCAGTGCTGCCATCCCACCACAGGAGGATCACTGAGAGCTCTCCTGGAGTACAGGGGAATATGCATCTGTTATACCCTTTCATGAGGTCCTGCTCCGATGGGTCAGTGTGGAGGAGGAGAGAAACACAAAGTCAATGGGATTGCACACAAGCTTAAACTTCAGCATGTGCTAAATTGCTTTGCTGATATGTTCTCCCCACCACCAAATAAACTCCTATTCAAAATTGCTCCATTTGAAAGTAAAAAAAGCAATTTTTCCAACTGTCAACAACTTAAACTCAACCTTGAATCTGAAAATCAAGCCACTGCAGCCATTGTTGGTTGCATGGGATCAGATTGACTGGCGGTAAGCAACTGGGATGCTTTTTTATTTCCCATGAAGTGGGCTTTTGTTGGTACATCTGTGTCAAGTTTAGTACTGGTGGCATGCACAGAGCTGGATGTAGCAAAACTGTGGTTTTATTTATTATTCAGTACACATGGCATGCAGAGTACAAATAGCTTGTCTCAAATGCTGAGATTTACAATATTTTTGTGTAACAAATAGTCTTGGAAAGAATCTAAAAAAGAAACCCAATTGAAAGAGATCGTGCTGGGTGGAGGCAGTTTAATGTTTTTTTTTCTACACTTCTCAATATGTAGGATATTTTCCTCACATTTCCACACCTGCTGTAAGGTTGAATACTCAATATTATTTGCATGGCAGTACCCAGAATGCACTTCCAGCTCAATCTATTTCCTAGAGGTGCCGGTTTCTTAAAACTGCAGGGTTTTGGCTGTGCTTGTATGTTCGACTACTTCTCCATACATGGTGACATGGGCTAGCCATGCTGAGTACGAACCTGCCTGAACCCCATGAGTATGTACTCAACATGACTGCTCTGTGCTGCCCATGCTGTCTGGACTACACTACTAGTGTTCACATGCTGACATAGTGGGAGCTAGCTGCCTACGTAAGTTGGGAATCACAGCTGCTGTGCCAAGTGTAGCTGTAGCTAGAGTGGGGCGCAGTTCCTGCACCAAAGAGCTTATAGTCTAAATATGCAAGACAGACTCATAGATTTTAAGGTCAGAAGAGACCATCATGATCATCTAGTTTGACTTCCTCCACAATGCAGGCCACAGAACCTCACCCACCCACCCACCCCACTCCTGTAACAGACCCCTAACCTCTGGCTGAGTTACTGAAGTCCTCAAATCATTGTTTAAAGACTTCAAGTTACAGACAATCCACCATTTACAGTAGTTTAAACCTGCAAGTGCCTCATGCCGCAGAGGAAGGTGACCCCCGCCCCCACAAGTTCTCTGCCGGTCTGACCTTCCTGACCCCAAATATGGCATACAGACACCAGGTGGGGGTAGGGGAGTGACTTGCACAAGATCTCTCTGCAGGATAGGGGCTAAGTCAGGAATGGAAACCAGGTCCCTTGGTTCCAAGACCAGAGCACTATTCACTAAACCACATTTCCTCTTTAAGTGTTTTTTTACACCAGTGGAAATTCCTAGTATAAACATGCAACAGCATTATAAATCGGAATAAGACCCACTGGGGCAAATCACTTTTTATACCAATGCAGTATGTACGTAGTCTAGTGGTTTTCACCAGTGCAGCTACATTGGTGTAGCTATACAGATGCAGGAAAACCCAGTGCAGACAAGTCCTTAAATCGATGACTCTCTATGGAACCCAGAGGTTACAATTTAAATGGAGATGCTAGTAGAAGTACTAGAATACCTTCCTGCCTAGCATTCTTAATTATTTCTATTAACACTTTTTATGGGGCCACCGTTTCTAATTTGCCTGTAAAGCTAAGGTTAAAGAAAGAAAGATGAAGGAAATTCATGCATGTTTTATTAAAGAATGGTCCTTAAAAATTAGCAAACTGATTCTGAATAGGAGTCATGTGGCGAAAACCCTGTGCAATGCTTTGAAAATGGCACAGTAAGTAGAAGCCTAGATTTAAATGACAAACATAAAGGTATTTGTGATAATTTAGACCTAGGATCTCATTCTCCATTGCCCAAAGACAACACTACTCTGGTGGTGAAAAAGGGATATAAAGGAAGTAGATATATCCACCTGGGAATTCTAGTATACATTGACTCTAGGCCGCGCCCCGCCCCCAACCTGTCACAGCCCTCAACGTGGGGCATGCCAAGGGTTCAGCCAAAGGAAAGTGGCATGGCAGCAACCCTGTTGTATTCCGGCTCCCCATGGCTGCTGAAACAACCATTAAGAGACAGGGGCAGTTGGACATAAATTAAAGCAGCCGTAGCTTGTGCCAGGCTGCTATAGTTTATGTCAAGCCCCCAGGCAGCCCCAAAATATGTGGGAGGTGCATTCCATAGCTCAGTCTGAATGAAGAATCAAACCCTTTAGATTTAAATAATCAAATTATGAATATTATCCCAGTAAGAATTACAGGCTTTCCAACTCTTCTGTGCCATGTGAGTTACATGCAGCCCCTATTTTAGGAACAGCTTTTAGCTGAATTATGTAACAAGTTTCAATCTGGAATTAAAATGTCCTGATTTTGACTGGTTTAAGACACACTCTTAAATGTAATTTTAGTGTGTTGTGATATTATGATGAGATTCCAGTCCTTGTGAAGAGTATGGAATTGCATTAAATGGTATTTTATGTGAATAAAGAGACAGACACAGTCCCTGATCCGGTGAATAAGTACTAGTATGTAATTCCTCAGCTATCTTCTTCATCTAGGGGTGCAATTAATCTACAACACTTCTGTCAGATTCGTTTTCCTAGGAATTTAATTTGGAAATTTTATATTAATCCCCCTTGGTGCCAGATGCTTCAGCGGGAATGAATGAAATAGGAAAATTTACCAAGTGATCCATTCCGTGTTATCCAGATCCAGCTTCTGGCAGTCAGAAGTTTAGGGACACCCAGAGCATTGTGTTGCATCCCTGAGCATTTTGGCTAATAACCACTGATGGACCTATTTTCTAGGAACTTATCCAATTCTTTTTGGAGCCCACTTATACCTTTGGCCCTCACAACAGCCCCTGGTAATGAGTTCCACAGGTTGACTGTGCATTGTGTGAATAAATAATTCTTTATGTTTGTTTTAAATCTGCTGCCTATTCATTTCATTGGATGTGTTATCTGAAGGCGTAAATAACAGTTTCTTATTCATTTTCTGCACACCATTCATGATATTATAGAGCTCTGTCTTGTCCCCCCTTAGTTGTCTCTTTTCTAAGCGGAACAGGCCAAGTCTTTTGAATCTCGCCTCATATGGAAACTGTTCCATGACCCTAATCATTTTTGTTGCCCTTCTCTGTACTTTTTCCAATTGTAATATATCTTTTTTGAGATAGGGTGATCAGAACTGTATGTAGTCTTCAAGTTGTGGGGCGTAGTATGGGTTTATATAATGGCATTATGATATTTTCTGTCTTATTATCTATTCCTTTCCTAATGGTTCCTAGCACTCTGTTAGCTTTTTTTGACTGACGCTGCACATTGAGCAGATGTTTTCAGGGAACTATTCACACTCACTTCAAGATATCTTTCTTGAGTGGTAACAGCTAATTTAGATCCTGTCATTTTGTATGTAGTTGGGATTACATTTTCCAATGCTCATTACTTTGCATTGTCAACATTGAATTTCATCTGCTGTTTTGTTGCAGTCACCCAGTTTTGTGAGATTCCTTTGTAATTCTTTTCAGTCAGCTTTGGACTTAACTATCTTCAGTAATTTTGTGTTGTCTGCAAACTTTGCTGCCTCACTGTTTCCCCCCTTTTCCAGATCATTTACAAAAGTGTTGAATGGCGATGGTCCCAGTACAGATCCTTGAGGTACCCTCCTATTTACCTCTCTCCAATGTGAAACTGACCATTTATTCCTACCCTTTGTTTCCTATCTTTTAACCAGTTACTGATCCATGAGAGGACCTTCCCTCTTATCCCATGACTGCCTACTTTGCTTAAGAGCTTTTGATGAGGGACCTTTCAAAGGCTTTCTGAAAATCCAAGTATACACTATCCTAGGATCTCCCTTGTCCACATGTTTGTTGGCACCCTGAAAGAATTCTAATAGATTGGTGAGTCAAGATTTCCCTTTACAAAAGCCGTGTTGACTCTTCCCCAAAATATTCATCTATTCTTTACTATAGTTTGAAGTTAGGATCAACTCTGGAGCCTCTTTAAAAAATCGGCATTACATTAGCTATACTTCAGAAATCTGGTGCAGAGGCTGATTAAAGTGATAGGTTACATACCACAGTTAGTAGTTCTGAAAGTTCATATTTGAGTTCCTTTAGAACACTTGGGTGCATAGCATCTGACCCTGGTGACTTATTACTACTTATCAATTTGTTCCAACAACTCCTCTATTGACACCTCAATCTGGGACAGTTTTTCAGATTTGTCACCTGTAAAGAATGGCTCAAGTATGGGAATCTCTGTAGTGAAGACTGATGCAAAGAATTCCTTTTGCTCATCTGCCATGGCCTTGTCTTTCTTGAGTGCCCCTTTAGTACCTTGATCGTCCTGTGGCCATTCTGATTGTTTGGCAGGCTTCCTCCCACTGATGTATTTTTAAAAAAATTGCTGTTGGTTTTTGGGTCTTTTGCTAGTTTTACAGAATTTATGTACCTTTCTATTTTCCTCAGTGGGATTTGACTTCCAATGTTTAAATTATATGCAGTGTAGTTGTGGCTGTGTCAGTCCCAGGATATTAGAGAGATAAGGTGGGTGAGATAACAGACGTTGGCCCAATACAAGATATTACCTTATCCACCTTGTGTCTCTAATTTTTAAATGATTTCTTTTTGTTTAACTGCCTCTTTTACTCTGTTGGTTAGCCATGGTGGCATTTTTGTCCTTTTTTTTTTTTGTAGTGTATATAGTGTATGTAGTTTGAGTCTCTATTATGGTGAGTTTTAAAAAGTTTCCATGGAGCTTCTAGGCATTTCACTCTTGGGACTGTTCCTTTTAATTTCCGTTTAACTAGCCTCCTCATTTTTGTGTGGTCCCTTTTTTGAAGTCAAATGCTACTGTGGTGGGTTTCTTTGGTACTTTCCCCTCGACAAGGATGTTAAATTTAATTACATTATGATTTCTATTACTGAGCTGTTCAACAGTATTCATTTATTGGACCAGGTCCTGTGTGCCACTTAGGACTAAATCAAGAATTGCCTCTCCCACTCTGTGTTCCAGGACTAGCTGCTCCAAGTTGTCATTAATGGTGTCTAGAAATTTTATCTCTGAATCCCATCCTGAGGTGACATATTTCCAGTCAGTATGGGGATAGTAGAAATCCACCATTGTTACTGGGTTTTCTGTTTTCGTAGCATCTCTAATTTCTGTGAGTATTTCACAGTCACTGTCACCATCCTGGTCAGGTTATCAGTAGTAATATATTCCTATTGCTATACTCTTACTATTCAAGCATGAAATCTCTATCCATAGAGATTCTATGGCACTGTTTGAGACATTTAAGCTTTTTTTTACTATATTTGACTCTATGCCTTCTTTTATATACAGTGCCACTCTGCCACTACTGTGACCTACTCTGTAATTCCTATATATTTTGTGCCGTGATATTACCAGGCTCCATTGATTATCATTGTTCCACCATGTTTCTGTGGTGCCTATTATATCAGGATTAAATACCAGGCACTCAAATTCACCCATCTTAGTATTTAGATTCCTTGCATTTATGTATAAGCACTTATAACATTTGTCAATATTTAGTTGTGTCCCTTCGTGTGATGTCATTGAATTGGCCACTTTTTCATTTGACTGTTTCTCTTCAGCTTCTACCCTTACTCCTGAAGAATTAATACAATTATGGAAGAAGTTAGTCAGATTATTTTATTGTGCCCCACCCATCAGCCAGCAATAAAAGTATCGGCTAACTTCTGGTTGCAGAATCTTTATTACTAGTGATGATGTATGAGTCAGAAATAACACAACTTGATTTTCAGTTCCAAGACTGAGTTGGTTAATCTGAGCACATTTGATATGGAAGCCATTGAAGGAATGCATGCAGATTCCCTGACTGGACTGTAAACTTTGAGAAGTTTAGTGGCCGAGTGGCACAAAATGTTTCCTGCCTGAATGTCAGCGGCAAAAGGAACTAGTAAGATGCAGATTCAAGAAGTTTTCCTGGAAGAGAAGAAATGTCATTTGAAGTAACCTGAGTGGTACCTTTCCTTGGAATGAAAGCAAAGTCTCAGGGCTTGGCTACATGGGGAAAAAGCTTGCAGTAGCTAGTGCGCACTAGGTACTCTGAACTAGCTACTCCACACAAACTCCCCATGTGATTGTGTTTACTGCACTTTAAGAGTGCCTTTGTGCATTAAGGGAGTGCATTAAGCTAAGCCATCCAAGGGCACTCAGTGCACAATAAGAGTATCCACACAGAGTGGTAGTACAGAGTAGCTAGTGCATTTTACATTCACACCCTTAGTTTACTGTGCACTAAACTTTCCATGTAGAAAGCCCTGAGTGTTTGATGAGTGGATTTAAGGGTTAAGGCTGAGCTTCTCAAAGGCATTATGTGCCTAACCCACACTGAAATCAATGGGAGTTAGGTGCCAGAGCACCTTTGGGGATTTGGGCCTAGGTGCTTTGACAAAAGATGTGGTTGTCCCTCTAACGGGTGGCTGAAGGTTGTCAAGTTCTCTAAGAGAGCAACTGAGTGTATTAGAACCCAGGTAATACTTTTAGACAGGGCTATGTTTACTAAGTCCAACTAATTTTAATTTGGTATTTTTTTAGATGTTAGTTCACTTCGTAATTTCTTTGTATGTTGTTATTCTTTCAAACCTGGTTGAATTGTCTTGTCCTTAGTATACTGCTGTTCAATTTCATGAATATTTATTTACATAATCTGTCCCCTTGTCTATGGCAAATGCAGTGCTTGAACTAACACTAAAATGCAAAAGGTAAGGAATAGAATCTAACGTGAGCACATCTGCACATGGTGCTCACTGTTACAGAAGAATCACCCTTTCAGCCACAATTAATTTAAACTCTAGAAATTTGGCAGCTGTAGAAATCTAGGGATAGATTCTGGCCCCTACTCCAGCTCCTGTATGCCACTCAACATTGGCCTGTGGGGCCGGTAAAGAGACTACAATGGGTCAGAGGAGAATTCCCCTACCAAAGGAGGAGAGTAAGGCTGATGTAAGTGGCATTGTGCTGCCCTCCCTGGCCCTGGGGATGGGGCTGGAATGGGACCCAAGGGGACAAGCTTGTAGAGCTCAGTGCTATGGGGATTCTGGACTTCAAACAATGTAACCCTGGGAGCACCCGGGAATGGCTGGCTGTCCTGCTTTATGTCTGCGGAAAGCAAGTAAAGAACATCCGAAATCATCACTGACTCCTTCAAAGAAATCATTCCATCAGCCATCCAAGGCAATGCAATAGTCCTGCCAGTTCTGACAAAACCTACGCTTGACGTCAATGACTTTGCAAAGTACTCACTGCTGCCCACATGTCCAGCCGCTCCTTCCTGAGCAAAGTGAGCGTGAAGGTGATAGCAACAGTAGCCTGGCTCAGATGGGAGAACAGCTCCTGACCTTGCAGAGACCAGGCCTCCATACTTATTCTGCATATTTCCTCTGCAAGCGACGATACCTCTGACATACGCACAGCACGTAGCAGGAATGGGTGAAACAGCTATCTGCAGGCAGAATGTCATGATGCTCCTCCTCCAGATGGAGTTCTGTCGGGCTCAGCATTGTCATCCTTTCTCTTCTGCATATATATTTGAAAGCACTCAGAGAGACTGTGAGATGAACTGCATCAACAGTATACTGAAGGCCTTCAGGTGCATATTACTTTCTGCACCAATGCAGCCTCTGCCATCACCTACCTGCCACAGCGCCTAGGGTGAGACCCCTGGACTCTTGCCAATAGTGCTTTAAAGGACTGTGGGAGGTGAAGTTCTTAGATCCAAGTCTCATCCAAAAGACAGAAACCCCAGCATTTAGTATTGTCTAGTATAGTATTCTGGCTGAAAACAGCTACGTGACAAGTCACTAGGTTTTGTATCCTCAGAGTTGAGCAACACTGAGAACAGGAGTAATGGCCGCCAATGAAATGATATATGCAAGTAATATGTTATGATTGGTTACACTTCAGCTGAGTGAAAATTATTCATCTTAGGTGGCAAATTGATAAGGTTTTTTCCCCTACCCCTATCACTGCATAACCACTTTCGAATGTTACTTGGAAATGTTAAAGGAAAAACTCTTAATTCTATAATTCATGGCCATGGCTATTGTAATACTGCCTGCAGTGACTCAAGAGCATGAGTATTAACCTCAGGGCTGATGGTTAGGAACCAGGCACAAACTCCAGATTGATGTGAGTTGTATACTTAGATTGCACCAACCAACTATCAAGTGGAAACTCCTCAGGCACTATAACTTCCTTAACATGGAGTCACAGACAGCTCCCTTAGGTACTCTGAGCTATCTTGCCACCCAGGTGAGCCTACCTTTGTGAGCGATGGTCCCTTACACCAAATACCACAGCAATATTCAGGTTACTCCCAGTCCCAAAGGACCAGTCACTTACCCCAGGTCAGTTGCACCTTAGATGTCCCACCAAAGACCATGCTTGTAGCCAATCCTATAATAAGCTATATAAAGATTTATTAAAAAGGAAAAGGAAAAGGAGAGTTATGTACAAGTTTAAAGCTGCTAAATATAGATACACAAATGAGTTACAATCTTAAGTTTCAAAAGCTTCTATAATCAGCAAACTCTATATGTCCTTTAGGGCTAACCCAGGCTAAGCAGCTGGGGATCTCTTGCTTATGCCTCCCTCAGAGACCAAGAGGCATAGAGATACCTAGTTCCTTTTGTGGGGTTTTTTTATCCCCTTCCTGCCATGTGCTCTGAGCTGAAAGCTCAGCTGATGGGAGGAGTCCACTTGAATGACTCATCTTCACAGGGAGGAGAGAAGAACAACAAAAGTCTTTTGTCCTCCGATAGATGGGAGGAAAATTCCAGTTACGATGACCCACACTATCAATGGACGTTTCCTTCTGCGAAGGGCTTAGCACCTTCTGTTGAAGATCTGCCCTTCACACTAATTAATATTGCTCTTCTGTTTGGTGGTTTACGCAGTCACAGAGGCTCACTATACAACCGCTCAAACATTACCTTACAATATGGGCTACTGATGTCATAAGTGAGATTAACGCACCTACATTTTTCAAGCCATTTGAATCTAGCAGTGTTTGCCCGTTAGTAATGGCTGAGTGTTTCTTTTGAACAGACCTCCCTTGCTTGGAACAGAAGAAACGAATTAATAACAGAGCATGCTGTCTCCTTGCCCCTCCTCCACCGCCGTTATTTCCACCACCGTATTTCAAACAGGGCTGGGATTCTGTAAGTATTGCCTGGGAGCATTTCTCTTGCCTCTCCTATTTTTCTTTTTTTAAATACTCATGTATCCTTTCTCAGCACTTTCTGGTTGTTGTATTCCAGCAATCCCATCTCGCCATACAGTGCAGCAACAGGAAACACTGTATTGTTTTCCTTTTTGAATGGATGCTCATTCAGTCTCCAATTGCTTGTGGGACAGCGCCTGGCTTTAAGTAATCTGGTATTGACTCAAGTCCTCCATCTTTGTTTGTTTTGGACAAATAGATCAGCCGACAAAACAGTCTCCCTGTTGCATTTCCATCAGCTTTTCCTCAGCACCACAGTCCCATCCACTCTGTGTATGCGCTGTGTATGGAATCCCTGCTTTGAGTCAGATCTGTATAGCTATGATCATTACTCAGTGATATGAATTGGCTCTTTGCCTATCTCATCATAGCAGTGTTGTCTGCTCACTTACACCTGTCAGCAGCCTACACTGGCTCCCACACATTTTCTCCCTGGGAGGGAGAATTTTCCCATTGGTCTCTTGTTAATTTCTCTTTGTTAATGCCCCACAACTATTGTGAGCTATTTTTCTTTGAGATCCAAGGCAAATACTCTGATGATTTCCAATACTACATAAGTTATCATATTATACTGATATTTTAGAATCATAGAAATGTAGGGCTTCAAGAGGTCATCTAGTCCATCCCTTTATATTGAAACAGGATTACATATACCTTGGACATTTTGTCAAGAATGTATAGAGGGTGTGATCAAAACCCTATGAAGTCAATGCTAAAATGCCCATTGACTTCAGTGGGTTTTGGATTAGGTTTATAGCACTACTCCCTCGAAACTGAAGAAGCCAGAACTTTCTAATATTCTGAAGTTCTGGCTACTGTTTCGAACGAGTACCTTATTTTTTGTTTAGTCTCTTAGTCAGCAGGGGCGGCTCCAGGCCCCAGAACGCCAAGTGTGTGCTTGGGGAGGCATGCCGTGGGGGGCACTCTGCCGGTCACCAGGAGGGCGGCAGGCAGGCAGCCTTCGGTGGCATGCCTGCGGAGGGTCTGCTGGTCCCGTGGCTTCGGTCCCACGCCTGCGGGAGGTCCACCGGAGCTGTGGGACCGGCGACCGGCAGAGCGCCCCCCGCGGCATGCCGCCGTGCTTGGGGCGGCGAAATGTCTAGAGCCCCCCTGTTAGTCAGCTACAGTACTTAAAAGCTACTGTTTAAATCCAACTGTATAATCAAAAGTAAAGACATTTTTCCTGAAAGCGTACCTTATCGTTATCTTCTTATTCAAAATGTATATAAAACAAATTAATCCCAGTGTCTCTAGGATCCTTATGAACTGAGCCCCAATATTCTCTGCTGAGGGGTTTTCAGCAGCAGCATGTTGCTTCAGTTCTAAACTCTTGCTTGAGGAATGGATCTTTGCTTTTGCGAGTGAAGACATGGTTTGTTAATCCCAGTTACTCCATATCGTTATTCTTATGCATTTCAGTATTAGTATTCTTATGCCACCAGGCACAAGCAAGCTGGTTTGCTAATGCAAGCCAGTTACTGATGGCCAAGTATTGTGGTTGAGGGAACCAGCTCTAGTACTGTGCTTAAGATTTTTCGACTGATACTCTAGGTTTCCCCTCTCCATCTTAACAATAAGATACTGTGCTGGGCCCTGGTGCAAGCTCTAGCTCCTCATTACAGTCTGTGCTCGTGTAGGACTTTATCCAACACCTGTTGAAGTCAATGGGAACTTTTTCCCCGACTGTCAAAGGAGTTGGCTCTGGCCTCTAACGAATGAATATCCATCCAGTTAAATATCACTAGAGTGAAGTTTACTCAGCCCAGAGCACAGGTTAATGTAGTTTGTATTATTAGAGCAAAGAGGCTATTTCTAGGCTGTGCTGTTACTCATAAATTGTGCCTGTAGGGAGCAGAGTCAAGTTTAAGAATAGATTTGAGTCCCACGCTGGCTGAGAGGGCATGCCATGGTGCTGGCACACTGTTATGACAGTGCTGTTAGAAGGGAGGATGAAACATGGGATGGGACAATATGCTGAAGTGATGATAATTAATTATCCATTAAGAGAAATGCATGATAAACCACAAGCCTGCACTGGATCCTTGTAAGTGGGTGGAATTAAATGCCCTACAGATCTGTACTGTTGCTGATTGATTGTTCACGCCTCCCTGTATAATCTGTATGTATATATATATATGTATATTTCTTTTTGTTTAGAAGCTGCTTACCCTTGATATGAAAAACTTATGTCAAGAGCTTCAGATAACACAAGCTTCACGTGAACCAGAATTCAATTGCCCTTCAGGACCTCCTGGCCCCCAGGTTAGTACTGCATCTCAGACAATACCCTTCCATGCTCTGATCTATTCTAAGCTCCTTACAAAACTGCTGCAGTTTTTGAAAATGGTATTTAATTTTTCACAATATTTTAAACTAAGGTTTAACTTTTTTTAAAGTTAAATAATATATTTGTCTATTTCCTCTCTCTGCCTAATGCCCTTCAGGCAAAGACTTGAGTTTGCTCTGCATTTTCATCTGCTTTAAACCAGCCTAAAGTCTTGAATCATTTAACCTCCATGGAAATTTCAGGAACCATCATTTCAAGCCTTCAACTGGTCTCTACTGGTTTTCTTTTAATATTGATCTCTGTTGTTTTCTACTGGAGGATCAAGAGCCCTAGAAATGAGTATTCTAGCAGAATATCCAGTTCTCTGTTTAGAAACCTACTTGCCAACTGGAAACAGTAGGAACCAGCTGAAAATTTTCTGCTGTAATTTCCACTAGGGAATCCATCCTTCTAGGTATGGAGGATTCGATAAGACTCTTGACAGAGCACTACAGTGTGGATCCAGTATTGACTGGTGAGTGGCACAAAGCTCCCCCTTAATGCTCAGTGCAACAGTAGGCTGTTGAAGACCAGAAAATGAAAGGCTGGGTCCAAGAGTTGAACAGTGTTTTGCACATGTCAGCAGAGAAGACCATAAAGCCTTGGAGCCCTCACAAAATGATGTGTTTTGCACAGGTGGATTCTACACAGACACCGATGAATGCCATATTATGAGGAAAGGTCCTCAATGCTGATTAAAACCTATGCAGTTTTATCTTAGTGAAATACCTGTCATAAATTAAATGCATACAGTCTATACATTAAAGGCAATATGGTGCAGTGGCTAGGGCACTAGGCTGGGACTCAGGAGACCTAGTTTCTATTTCCAACTCTGCTACTGAACTGCTCTGCGACCTTGGGCAAGTCACTTCATCTATCTGTGCCACTGTTTCCCCTCCCATTCTTTGTCAAATTAGCTGGTAAAGAAGAGGATCAGGAATTTTATGACAGAACATTTTGGTCCTTTTGAAATGAAATTACTTTAAAATGTTCCTCCCAGGGACATTTTCAATTTTTCATTGCAATTCAGAATGGCATTTTGTTCTAGAAATCTGAGAGTTTGTCATGGGAGAGAAATTCCAGTTTCCACTCAGCTCTAATTGTAAGCTCTTTGGGTCAGGGATTGTCTCTTACTATGAAAAGTACAGTGCCTAGCACAATGGGGCCTTGATCTAGGCTGCGGCCTCTAGACACTGCTGCAATGCAAATAATACCAAAAATATGTACTATGCTACAGTAGAATTAATAAGTGCACAAACACAATTTTAAAAAGCAACGCTAATGGGCTTTGTTCAAATGGAGTTTAATTTTTAATTATTTACACAATAATACTTCATAGTAGACTAGTAACTATTCTGTAATGTATTTTGTAACAGTAATAAGGTCTTACTTTAGGAGATCTCATTATAGTGCCTTGTCATTATATCTTTGCTGAAACATGGGGTGAGGCAGACATATTTTTCATATGGTGTGTGTAGATTAGTGACGTGCAAATGATCATGGTTCTCTTGTACTATATTGAGCAGTGTCTTATGTATATTAATATACAGTCCCACAATGTACTCGGCGATGTTCCAAAGGATTTATGAAGCTGCGATATGTGTGAAAGATGACAATAGTTATTTAAGTCTAAAAATAGAACTCCTGAAAAACTGAATACATCAATTCTTCCTTTAACTAAGAGAGCAATAATGCTGAATGTGATGGTCTGCAATGACCATTGACATAAATAGTATTAATAAAGTGGCTAAAGAATTTATGAAATTTATTTTCTTAGAGCACTTGAAAACAATTGGCTGTCAGGTTGTACATGGAGTAACATGTCCCTGGGAATTTTTAATTATAAACTGTGAGAATGTGCTTTATAAAGGATTCATGGTTCCAAAGCTTAGAGCAGAAAATCCTCTGGACAGTATCATTTCAGCTCTTGGCACATGGGATGGAAATACTGGTACTAAAATAAATAAATAAATAAATAATCTAAGATAGTAGCTACAAACACCTTTTTTTTTTTTTTTGGTAACTTGAATGTCCCTGATGTGAGGCAAACTGAATATTCTCTACAGAATCTGAGATGAATTTTACGTTTTCATTTTGCCTCATATATACAGATAGCAGGCTAAATTCTGCTCTGAGTTACACCACTGTAAACCTAAAATAACTCCACTGACTTCCAAGTAGCTATATTTGAGTGTAACTGAGGATAGACTCTGGCCCTAGTCATACAGTGTGATGATTAGTTTACATTGTGTTTTGGATGGTATAACTGCTACGAGACGAACAGACAGTATTCAAAATTGAACCAAGTAATGTGGGTGTTGGGGGCAAAGTCCCTCACTATAAAGGCTCAGAGGATGTCCTCCCCTGGACAATTTAAAAAAAATATCTGACAACTGGTGCATTCTAAAACCAAAACAGTTGTTTTTCATAATCTTTCTGAGCGGAGGCTCAAAGTCTCCCCTGGTTTAATGGTAGAGATGCCTTCACCTGAAGTAGCAAAATCCCTCCACCTCTTTCAGTTAAAACACTAAACCCACTTGTGGTGTTTGAGGGAATGGAGTTTCAAAAGTGCCTTCTTCGTAGCCTTCCTGAATAATGACTTTTGGATTGCATCATCATTGCCCATGACCTGTGTCCTGTTGACCAAAGCCACAGTAATGGTTTCAATTGTCACTTCAGGGAAATTAGAAATGAAATAGTTTGATACAGTTTTATGGCCTGATACTTGAATCTGTCAGGCCAGCACGCCCAGTGAGGTGTAGAGTCCCCTCCATTGCTCAGCTCATTGAAACGAGTCCCCTCAGGTCCCAATGAACTAAAATACAGCTTTAGACTGAGTTAGACATCAGACAGCATGAGAGAAATTTATACCAGAGATACTGAGACATATAACTTAGTTTGGGATTTAATTAAACAGAATTTTTTTGAGAGACTCAAGATCTTTTGCAGAGTATTTTGGACCTCCTTGTTTAAAAATGCTACAACAGCAGTTATGAAAATTATATTTCAGAACACAGCATTTCATTTTCACAACTGGAATTGTGTGAAAAAATTCACCCTATAAATGTAACCAGCAAATATTTGTCCTTTTGGTTACATTTACGAGGAGGTAAATATAATTTGTTTCACAACTATTTTTCAAAAAAATGAAAGGTGGATTTTACTGTTAGAAACCTTTTTTGTTTGGGGGGAAAACAAAACAATAAAAAAATCATATCAGTTCACTAAAATGAGAAGTTCTTAAAATCCCAGCAAAATTTCCATAATCAGGGGTTTTCAACTTCAAGGTTTTGATCCCTATAGTTTGCAACCATCTGTCCCTTCTCTTATTGTTAAATGGAAGGAAGGTCCTGGCTAGATGGGAAGGAAGTTGCAGGAGGTTAGGAGATCTTAGGTAAAGAAAAGGGAGCTGCAGCACTGAAAAGTCACGTTGGTTGAGCAGATCTCCTCAATTTTTGATCCTTTAGCACGCCACACCAGTTTCAGCATTCTTTCCATCTCTTGCTCTCCAGAGTTCCATCAGCTTCCTTGATATATGGCCCCTTTGCTCCACTCCAGCTATTTCTTCCTCACCTCAAAACTGCCCTTTCTTCATTCACTGCACCAGGCCTCTCCATTTCCTGCCATTCAGTGAGGCCACAGCACTTATAATTAAAAAGGAGCCTGAACTGGCACACCAAACACCTGTGAACTTGGGGGAAGTCACTTCTCAGAGGAACTCTCAGTTCTCGGGACAGACAGGCAGGGCTGCCCAGAATGGGGGGGTGGGGCAAGTGGGGCAATTTGCCCCAGGCCCCGGGTCCCGCAGGGGCCCCCAGGAGAATATAGTATTCTATAGTATTGCAACTTTTTTTTATGGAAGGGGCCCCCGAAATTGCTTTGCCCTAGGCCCTCTGAATCCTCTGGGTGGCCCTGCAGACAGGTGGACAGAGCTCAGGGGAAGGAAAACAACAAATGGGTACTTTTTTTAATGTAAGTTTACAATTTCCTTCACTTTTCTTTGTAGGGCCCACAAGGAATTCCTGGTGTGATGGGACCAAAAGGGGAAAAAGTAAGGACCAACTCTTTTGGAGTTTTGTTTGTTTGTAGGGTAGGGGAAAGACAGAGAGCAGGTGGCTGGGATTTTGTTTTGCTTTTGGGTTTTGGGTTTTTTTTGGTGGTGGTGGGTTCTTTGGGTGGGTGGGGTTAGAGTGACCGGATGTCCCAAATTTATAGGGACAGTCCCAAAATTTGGGGCTTTATTTTATATAGGCACCTATTACCCCGCCAGACCCAATTTTTCATACTTGCTATCTGGTCACCTAGTGGGAGTTTGTTTTAATGCCAGCTGGATGGTGTAGATCAGTTTCAGGCTATAATTTAAAGTTGCAGCTATAACTGTTCAGTCTCATTGTAGGCCTATAGTATGGCTTTTCATGATGACACCTTCTATATGTACAAAATGCTGTAGGAAAGGCTGATTGCTGATACCCTTTGGGTGGGATTTCCAAAAGCACGTAAGGAGCACAAGTCACATTGGAAGTCAATGGTCCCAAATTGCATAATAATGTTTGAAAATTGTACCCTATTTGAAGAAACGGGAAGCAGAGCCGTCCCATGCAATGTCTAATATATGGGTCTGTTCAAGATACAATAAATAGTTTTTACATTAATCTTTTTGGCCTCAATTCAGCAAAATATTTAAATGTGCTAAAGTCCATACACATTAAGCAAAGGACTTAAGCAGAAGCTTAATTTTAAGCATGTGCCTAATGCTAAGCATATGTTTAAGTGCTTTGCTGAATAGGGAGGGATTGCTGAATTGGGACCCAAATATAATTGAAGATGCCATTTATTCTGTTATGTGAGTACTGTCCACGTTAGCTCATAGAATAAAGTCCAAGACACACAGATCTTCCCAATTCAGTTTAAGTACATTAATTTATGACCTGCTGTTCTTCACTTGGTATCTCCATGACTAATATGTTTTTTTTCCTGTGGCAGGGGGAAATTGGCAGACCAGGAAGAAAGGTACGAATCAAGGTTTATAGAATCTGGTTCATGCACCAGCCTCATAGTTGACATGTGGCAGCTATTAGGGGTTGACCCAGATGTCAATTTGAATTCTGTGTAAAAGTGGATGACAAGATATGTTCCTACTCACACTATTAAAAGAGAGTAGAGAATAACCTGAGCTAGATATTCGTGCCCAGGGGAGTAGACTTTGGGAACAGTTATAAAAGCTGTAAAAAAAAAAAAAAAAGTAAAAATTAAAATCCTGACTGATCCACAGAGAAACACAAGCCTAAGTCGGACACTCATTGAAAATAGGGTTCAATTAAATGACCTTTGTGCCAAAAGACAAATAACTGTTAGTGATTATATTTGAGGGGTTCTGGCACCAGCACAATATGCTGACTACAACCTTGCATTTGCTGACACGTGAGTCATGCTATATTGTCAACAGTATGTGCCCCTAAATGCCATGATACAAAATATTACATCTCACTGGCTAAGTGTTCCTTTTAATGTAATTAATGTTCAAAAGAAGCCAAAAATTCCTCTGCAGGATGAAATCAGAGATATGCAGAGATTAGGTCATTCCACCAAGAAAAGAGCCACTCTTTTAAATAATACACCGAATATTTTAACAATAGGCACAAATCAATTAATTCAAATTAATTCAAAGTACACCTCTACTCCAATATAACGCTGTCCTAGGGAACCAAAATATCTTACTGCATTATAGGTGAAACCGCATTATATCGAACTTGCTTTGATCCGCCGGAGCGCGCAGCCCCGCCCCCACGATAGATCCAAATTTACCATGTTATATCCAAGTTTACCACGTTATATCCAAATTCGTGTTATATCGGGTCGTGTTATATCGGGTTAGAGGTGTATGTAAATATAAGAATTATGTATATAGTATTTATTTATTTAGATTTCAAATGCCAGATAGAAAAGAAATAAATGACCTGTATAGCTCTGAGTTTCCCAGATAGTAGTATTTCAGAGAGACGGCATATCTTAGACACTGGAATACTTGCTCTTCTCATTAAAATCATCAGAATCACCAAATTCAGTCCTAGAGTAAGTGAGCACAACTACTCAGTGAAAGTTGTCTGGCTTATTCTAAGACATACTTTTAGCCCTACTGGTCTTGATTGGAGTTCTAAGGCCAGCTCCTCAGTTGGTGTAAATGGATGTAGCTCCAGGATCTGGTCCTAGAGTTTTTTTTTACAAGTAACATAGTCATAATTAATAAAGTATATCAATATCCTAGGATAACATTTGAAAAAGAAAGTAAAATGAATCTGTAGAAATGCAGTGTTAGTAAATGTGATGGGTCTAGTTCAGACATGCCAAACCGGTAAAAAAAAACCAGACATTGGGCTTCTTTTTGGCTTAATTGGCTTGTGAGTTGCTTGTTGGCTAGTTTTTGTCTTGTAGCTTGTTACTTGTTTGGCTTGTAGCTTTTTGCTTGTTGTAGCTTGTTGCTTCTTTTTTTTTTTATCATCTCCCGGCAAGCAGGGGCAAGGGGGGGTAAGCGGGAGCAAGGGAGGGAGAGAGTCAGGGATACACAGCGGGACCACCACAGTCCCAAGCTGCATGCCGGGGGGGATCCAGTCCCATAGAGTGTTGGGGTTCTTAGATTGGCTTGTTTTGGCCTTGTTTTGAAATGGGATTAGCTTGATTTTTGGCTTAGTGTGAAAGTTGGGGTGCTTATTTACCGTGTGAAAGTTGCCAACTGTGATCTAGTTCTGTTCTCCCTTGCTGTATATTTGGTTTGCATTGGTGTAACTACAAGGGGTTACTCCTGATTTAAATTGGCATACACGCGGGCAGATTTTGGTTTACTGATCCTGTTTTTAAGGAGGAATCTTGTAAATTGCATGTAGATTTCGCCCTTCACTGATCTATATATACTTCCAGCACTGATATATATATATATATATATATATATATATATATATATATATATATATATATATATATTATGCATTAGAATATATTTGTTTCTGAGAGTCCAAAACTTCTCTTCTTAGAATCAACAGAAAGCATACTATGGACTCCTTGGGTTTAAACATAATGTATCAGTTGCAATTTTTTTTCTTGAAGTTACTGTACTGAAGATATTCAAGTACTTCTTCTCTAATTTGCATCTCCTCTGTGACAGAACCCTGTATGCTGGAATGATATTAAACCCATTTTCATAATATTTGATTGTTTCCTTTTAAGGGTAGACCAGGTCCTCCAGGTGTCCCCGGAATGCCAGGACCAATTGGATGGCCTGGGCCAATGGGACCTAAGGTAACATTTAAACACTTTTACTACATTGAATTTGTATATATTGAGCAGAATGGGTAATTTTTTCTGCCCTTCAGGAATTAAAATATGTTAAATTAAAATTGCCAAATCAAGTCTAACTGAGACTTGCTAATAATCAGGGGTGCTGGAACAATTTGTATGGTGGGGGTGCTGAGAGCCATTGAAGCAAACTGTAAAATCTGTATATAATGGAAACCGCTTTACATAGACTGTCAGGGTTGGAAGGGACTGTAGGAGGACATCTAGTCCAACCCCCTACTCAAAGCAGGACCAATCCCCAGACAGATTTTTGCCCCAGATTCCTAAATGGCCCCCTCAAGGATTGAGCTCACAACCCTGGGTTTATCAGGCCAATGCTCAAACCACTAAGCTATCCACTTCAAGTCAGGGGTTGCAGTAGCAATGTTTTAGTCACAGGTATTTTTAATAAAAGTCATGGACAGATCATGGGCAGTAAACAAAAATTCATGGCCCATGACCTGTCCATGACTTTTACTATATAACCCTAACTAAAACTTGGGCCACTGCTCAGGGGGAGAGGTGTTGTTGTCCGGGGGTCCTGCAGGTGTTGGGAGGGTGTGGTCCAGGACCCCTGCTGGTGCTGGGGGGGGCAGCAGCACGCGGACCAGGATCCGTGCAGTGGGTGGCGGTGTGCGACCCAGGACTCTGCTGGTGCTGGGTGGAGGGGGCTGGCAGGCTCTCTACCCAGCTCTGACCGGCATGTCCCTTCAGCTCCTAGGGGGAGGGGCAGCCAGGGAGGCTCTGCCAACTGCTCCCGCCACAAGCATCAGCTCCGCAGCTCCCATTGGCCAGGAACCACAGCCAATGGGAGCTGCAGGGCTGGTCCCTGCAGGCACAGACAGCGTGCAGAGCCCCCTGGCCCCTCTGCCTAGGAGCTGCAGGGACATGCTGGTGGGAATCGGATACTGTATATGGTAGCATCTGTATTTTGAGGCTTCTCTGAACTTAATCTACACAATGGTCATTGGCATTAAAGGGCTCAGTGCTCCATTTGTGGTGGGAGTGGGGAAGTCATCCCTCTCAAAAGTCATGATATCCTCAAGTTTTTTCCCCTAATGGCAGCAATGAGAATGGGAGGATTGCACAGCCATCTAGCACCTCCACACTTTGAGGTCTGAGAGCAGATTAACTATATTTTAAAAATGAAAAACTGGTTCAGTTGGCCATTTCTATCCATGAATCCTAGTCCTTTAGTGAAGAGCGCCTTTCTGTATTCAGGTTTCAGAGTGGTAGCCATGTTAGTCTGTACCAGCAAAAAGAACGGGGAGTACTTGTGGCACCTTAGAGACTAACAAATTTATCTGGGCAAAGTGGGTTTTAGCCCACGAAAGCTTATGCCCAAATAAATTTGTTAGTCTCTAGGGAGCCACAAGTACTCCTCGTTCTTTTTTCTGTATTCAGACAATTTTCTCCTGTTTCATCTATTAGTGTAGCTTTTACCCTACCCCTTACTGACCGCACTCTGTCTCATCTTTATCTCTTCCTCATAACTTGGCTCCAAGTCCTACATTATTTCTTATTCTTTTGCTTCTATCAACCTCCTCCTCCTGCTTCTTCTGTTCTATAGATTTGTGTCTTGTTTCCTTTGTTTGTATCTTCTACTCTTCACTTATTTCTGTTTTCCACCAATCTATGGTAAGGTTGGCTTGGCCTAAATAGATTTTTATAGGTGCCTGTGCTTGTTTCCCTAAAGTATGTTCCTCTTTCCTTCCATTTTCCACATCCAGGTCTTCTGTCTCCTATTTTCCAACCTCCAGAGGCCTTCCTTTCACTTAGTTATTCTTCCACACCTTTTTCTTTCTACAAACCTCCTATGGGCTGTTTTCTCCCTCTTTCCCCATCTCCAGGTCTCCTTTCTCTTTCCTTCCTCATTAGTCCTCTTTCAGGTTTCCAGTCTCCCTTACACATAGCCTTCCTCCAGGTCTCCTTTCTCCCACATTGCTTCACCAAGTCTTCTCTTCAGCTCCATTAACTCTCCCCTTGCCTGGCTGCATGCAGCAGGAAGATCTTGCTCACCACTGAGGCTGGAAAGGCCAAATGCGCTTCCTTCTGCAGGGAGCACAAAAAGCCCAAGTTTTCCGCCCTGGTAGGGCTGCTACTTCTGCAGTGACTCCAGATCTCACCCTTCTCAGATGCTCATCTGACAGGCAATCAAAACAGCCAGGTTGTATCCCTCCATACCAAGAGGATCCCAGCAGACTACAACATTTGGTCACTATAACCCAGGGAGGTGGTATAGTTAAGGCACACCAGGTTGAGTCTATATGCCTTGGCATAGGGGAAAATGCTACTGGGAATAATTTGCCCACATATCCTTGTGCAGGGTCTGGGAAAACTAAAGCATATATTACTTAGAAAGAAAATCATACCCAAAGAGATGAGACTGGTAGAAATGAGAAAATGCCTGATGACTCAGGCTAAGTCAGTTGGCAGTGTACAGTTTGGATTTACACTATAAAACTACACTGAGAGTTGTTAAAGTCAGGCATGTTTCATACATTTGACACAAAAACGGAAGCATCAGTTGTTCCAATACGACACCTTTCAAGAGCCACAGTTGTTAACTCTTTTTTTTTTACCCCTTTAGGGTGAAAAGGGGGATTTGGGTGTGATGGGATTGCAAGGTACAAGAGGACCAATTGGCTCAAAGGTTTGTTAACCCAGCTGCTATATATCCAGACATTGGTTTCTCACACTCTGTTGCTTCCCTCATGAACTGGTTAGAAAGCACTTGTGGAGCTTTTGGTTCTGTTTCAAATAACAGTAGGCTTTGGGGTTTTCTTTTAAATACAATTAAAACCACAAGATTTTCTTCTTGAAGCTAAAAAAGGTTGCGCAATATGGCCTGCTGTGGCTACTTTCCTAGCGTCTTACGCAAATGTTTTGGTGTAAATCAATGTAATCAGGAAGAGACTCATTTTAAGAGCAAAGCGCATGTAACCCATCCCACTATTTTCCCTCCAGTCCCATAAGATTATGTGGACAAATTCATCCTCTGTTATAACCATGTACTCTCATTGCTGTGTTTAATAGTGGGAAGAATTTGCCCCATGTAGACGATGGTGTCTCTGGAATTGTATTCTATATTATTATTATTATTTATTTTATTTCTTTGTATATTATGGCTTCTGAATGTAGACGTGTATGACACAAAATATCAGGGAACCGGAAAAGGTAAAATATGAGGTCTCTTCTCTGATGGTTTAATCCTTCTCTCAAAAGTGCTGACACCTGTTTCTCTTGTGGGAGAGGGAGGCTTTAATGGGGGTACCCTGGTGGCTGCACAGAACATGCAGTACAGTGTCCTGAAGCTAGCTCATTGAGATTCGTGGCCTGGATGTTGGAACAACCAAAGAGTAGATTGCCACCAAGACTATGTGGGTTTAGTGGGAGGTGTATGAATATCCCAGTAATTCAGACACAATCAGTCACAGTTATTCTGCTCACTATGGAGTCTCAGTACCTAGATTCCAGGAATTTCCAGACTTGCCTGGGATGCTAATTGTATGAAGAGCCAGAACTTTCTTTCTGAGCAAAACTTTGGGTCACTTATTTGCTTTACATTTTTGATGCCAAGTTGGAAATAGAGCACTATGTACGAGAGCAGCCAGTTAACCTTGGTGCTGTGATACTTCTCAGGGCATTTCCTCTGTGTACAAGTCTGCAAACTGTTCAGCATGTGGTGCAGGACATGAAGACTGTGCTGCCCACTTGGATCTGAAGAGAGAGGGGGACAGGAGAACAGATACAGGGCCTTAGTATCTATATTTTTTGTAGAGTGTAAATTTGCAACAGTTAAAGGAATAAAAAACAAAGAAAGCAGTAAACTGCCTAAGTGCTCCCATGCCCTCCCATGACACATACCCACTGAGGATAGGCCTTGTGTTCAATGTTAGAACTGAACTAATGTCTTTAACATGACAGGAATAGCACAATCTCTCTCATGCAACCAACAAGGATTTCCAAATATGACCCGAACTCAAATGTCAATTGTACGCTGACCAATGCAGAGAGTGTGTTATTTCATCCTGCTCTTTACGTCACTATCTTACTCAAAAACGGAGCAGGAAAGAAGAAATAGATGCAGCCGTTTTAGTCTGGGAGCGTAGTGTAGTAAAATTTCATTACATGGACAACTTAGTGATAGAAAGGGAAGGTGAGTGTCATTTGATTTGTAAAAATCTACAGAATCATCATTTCAATGGTGTCACCCTCTGCAGCATGGCAGGCCCTCTGCCCGACTCTCCCCATGATCTCCCAGCACCAGTTCCTCGAGTTGATGGAAATTTTGATAGTACAATGTCATTGGAAATGAATCGAGTTGGGTATTATTTGAACGCCCTTTCTACCACAAATGCAATAACAAACCTGGAACAATTATATAGCTCAGGGGTCGGCAACCTTTCAGAAATGGTATGCCGAGTCTTCATATGCACTCTAATTTAAGGTTTTGCATGCCACTAATACATTTTAATGTTTTTAGAAGGTCTCTTTCTATAAGTCTATGATATATAACTAAACTATTGTTGTATGTAAAGTAAATAAGGTTTTTAAAATGTTTAAGAAACTTCATTTAAAATTAAATTAAAATGCAGAGCCCCTCGGGCCGGTGGCCAGGACCTGGGCAGCGTGAGTGCCACTGAAAATCAGCTCGTGTGCCATCTTTGGCACGCGTGCCATAGGTTGCCTACCCCTGATGTAGATGTATATTGAAGAAAATATTTAAAAATCAACTTTTTCCAATTATGCTTTAACACAGGGATGTGTTGCTTACCTAAAAAAGTTGTTGATTTTTGGTAATCCTAGGGAAATTAGCCTTGACATGTAGAACTGAAAACATGTATTCATCAAAGTCAGCAGCGTTGTCTCTGTCCAAGGCACCTCTGCTAGACACATTATCACAAAAGTTGTCCTCATCTGCACCACGCTCACACATCTCTGTACAAGACAGGCTGCTGGCCAAACATTTGCAGGCTGGTGAGCATCTGGTCTTTTCACACAAGCATTTGATTAGCTGAATGATTGATTCAGGAATGCCTGGTATTTCACACACAACTGATGTGATCAGTCCATCTTTACAGACCATCCATGCCCAACAGAGGAGGGCAGTTTTGGATGTGCTTGATCATCCTGGAGTCATTCTATTGCTTGACAATTTGTCCTCTTGATAGCAGGTATAAACACACCCCTTGTCAATGGCAATTTTTCTCCCTTTGCTTCTTGGAAAACATCCACCAACCTAGCTGTGCAAGTGTCATAATGTTGGTCATCAAATGATAAACTCAACATGCGAATGCTTCCAAGTGCATTTGATCTCAACAGTAACTGTCTCAGCCCTTCTGAACATCTTCACAGTGAGGTGAGAGTCTATGGAGGCTAAATCAAATGTATTCCAGTAAAATAATTTGATTTCTCCAGCCAACCATCCAGGAGTGTCACATCCTGTGGAAACCGAGCAGTGAGGTGGCTTTTAAGGTCTGAGTGATAGGAACACATCTCTGAGGGACAGACAGTGATTCTGTTCTCTAGCAGTAGGCACAAAAACAGAATCTTGCTGAAGCCTTGGGTAGTGTCTTAGGATTAGGACATCTGTGTCTTGTGCAAAACGCCAAAGTTTAGTAGCCCCCCTCTCTGTGGCATTGACGGCATGCAAGATAATTTTAGTGTCAGCCTCCTCATGGTACTACCAAGAAACTCCACTGAACAGTGCAAGGCAGCAGCTTCATTATGCCATGTGAAATTCTTTGAGGAATTATTCACATGCTGGAGCATTTCTCCTGCAAGGTATGAGGTTAACTTGTACTTCATGCAAATATGAGACAGTAGCTTCTTAATTGTGACATTGGAGGTGTTTGTGAAGTCAGTGATTTTGTACTGGACAGGTTCAATATCATGAAGACTCTTCTTTCTGGTAATATTTTTAATTGATTCCTCTGCATACATATCAAACACCAGGAGGACTTTGTCAAAAGTCCAGTATTTTCTCTGTATCCTCATGATGAAGTATTCAGCCAAATCTCAGCAGGTGTTAACTGTTTCTGGTTTGATGAGAGCTTGTACCTCAGCCATGCCATCTGATTGCTATGCTGAAAGGCCTCTGCTGGCATAAGTTACTAGTCACACTGTTAGTAGGTGCTGGCTTAGGAAAAGCAAGCAAAATGTGCATTAGTTTGCTGTTCACCTGAAACATGCATTATTCTATTTCATTCGAACATGGATCGTGATACCATGGAAAACTTGTTCTCTCCCAAAGGCTTGTGTAGATCAACATCCTGATGAGATCTGGACACAATCAGGAGATGAGCAAACAATGACCTCTCTGTGGTTAGCTCTGTAGTAGTCCCTGCCATCTTCACTCTGACTTTCTTCTTTGCATTAAAGCACAGTTTTAATCTGTTCTTCTTGATGGGAGCCCATAGATTGATGGAGGCTTGGATAATCTGTTGGGTTTTGAAGGCTTCATACAAGACATGACCCAAAATGTCCCTTCAATTGACATCTCTAGCTAGCTCATCACTGAAGACTGCTTTCGTCATGATATTGAGGAGCTCAGGTCCATCATACACAAGTGTGTTGCCAGTGGCGTAAGCTTGTCCTGTAGCTTTAAAATAGCCCCTTCTTGGCATTTAACAGCACCTAATAAGTCTATATGGTGCTTGGTTATTTCTTGGACGTCATCTCAGCCATACGTAATGTTTTGTTCAAAATTCGATGGAGTTCTGGGGTTGTCAGGAAAAACTAGGGAAAAGGATTTGGATGCTGTATTATGCCTACCGACCCCTCAATGATGTTCATTGCTATATTTATGTGCCCTAGGGCTTTGTCTGAACCAAGTGCATGGATGGGAACTGCTGACCTTTTCACAAACCAATTTCCTCTTTGAAATTCCTCCCATATGTCAGAATCAGACTTTTCTCTTATTTCAGGAAGGTACCAGGCTATCAGTGCAGGTTAAATCTAAAGCAAAAAAGTATTTCACAAAGTCTTCCAGTGCTACGAGGTGCAAATTCCAATTAGCCATCCTGACAGATCAAATAAAGAGCAGCAAAGATTTGCCCGCAGCAGGTATTTATCCCAGCATCTTCAACTTTTTCCTGGTACTCAATGTACTTCCTCTCCTGCCTTGCCAAGTTCAATTTGTGTTACACTTCTTTTAGTGTGTAAGGTGCCACTGAACATTGTGTTTAACGGGCTCCTCCGAGATTCAGCTACTTGTCGCTACTCTTCATCTCCCCATTGATAGCTAAAAATAAGCAAGACCAAGGTAAAAACAAGAATTGTGTAATAAAATACTTTGGGACTGTAATGAATTATGTTATGTAATGTACGTTGTGTAACTATATGCAAACCATTTGCAAATGGATTCCAGTAATGTCTGGCTGAATGCTGACATCTAAACTAGTGCCTCATTGCAACCTTTTTGGCATAATAAACAAAGCTGATCATCAATATCACTGTGAACTGCCTCTTCTTTTTGCCAGTCATGGCAAATCAACTTGGTTGGCCTTCCATTTTATAGTACCCTGTAACATTAAAAAATAAATAAATCAGGTATCACGTCCTGAGCATTGACTGATAACACAGTACTGTCAGTCAAGGGCCACAATTTAGCTGTGTTAGGGCCGCATGTTTGACACACCCATGTTAAAGTATAATTTTTTTTAATGGATTTTAAAATATTTTCTCAAATGCATATTTACATAATTATTCTAGGCCATATTTGGTACCGTTGTGTTCATAGTAGAAAGGGATTTCAAATGATGCACAATTTCAACCCATTTCTGATGATACTGTATTATCGAAACCTAAGGACCTGGTGCTGGGTGACGGGGATGAGAGGAGGCAAGTCCTCCTGCCATGCTGCAGAGGGTGACACCATTGAAATTATGATTCTGTGGATTTTTATGAACAAAATGACACCTCCCTTAGCTTTCTATCCTTAACTTAGCACAGAATTATACATGCTCCCAAGCTATTTGTTGGGTATTTCTTAAGAAGGAAAAACTAAAAGTCATAGTAATCTTCACATTGGAAGCCAACTAAAACATATTGTAGGGACTTCACTTAATATTTGCCACTTAGGAGGAAAAAAAAGGGTGATTGGGAAATTATTTCTAAAATTGCTTGGGGTTATTAATTGCAGAGACTGGATAAGATTTAATTAAACCAGTAATTGAATTTGCTTTCTGCTCTTTTAGTTTTTAAAGCAATTTCAAACATGATTAGCATGCTTGCTTTACCTGCTGGCTTTTTCATGCTGTCTTATGGTCTGAAATATCTTGCCTTTGTCTTGTACCTTCATAGCTATGCTTTTTCTCTGCTCTCTTACAATCTACAAAGAAAACGTTTGGATTTAGAAGTTGATGCAACTAATTATTTAAGCTTTCCCCCACCCTGACTTTTAAATTTGCAAGATGTGAATTCACTTCTTGGAAGATCTAGAAAATGTGAAGCAGTAAAATGTCTCTCTTTCCCTTTTAGGGTTACCCTGGAAGTAGAGGAGAAAAGGTCAGTGTTACAATAACTTAAACATTGTAAGCAATAATGGAAACTATTGTAGAAATTTACTATACACCCATTAGCAGGTGGAGATGCTGAGGGTGTGAAATCAGAAAGCCTTATGAAAGGAGAGTGGTATTAAGACTTGTACTGAGAAGAAAGATGGACATGTGGTGTAAACATTGAGCTGAGCTCCCAAAGCACTGGATTTAATTCCTAGCTCTTCTTCTGACTCCCTATTTGAACTTGTGTGACTCATTTTCTCTCTCTGTTCCCCATTTGTAAAATGAGCACAGTGATCCTTCATTTGTCTACCATCTGTTTAGATCATAGGCTCTGGGAGGCAGAGAAAGTCCCTTACCATGTGTGAAGATAATGCATAGCACAATGTTTGCGGACTCCAGATTAGAGCCGGTTGAAAAAATTCAAGTTTAGCAAATGTGCCCTTTTTTCCAACGAGTTCTAATCTAGAGACTGCTGTAATATAAATATTAATAATAAGGAACGTTTTTAAGTGAATTTATAATCTGCTGTCAGCCACACACACTGAATGTTACTATATGTTACTAAACTGTCCTCCCCTGTTTAATGCTTCACACAGACAAGAAAAAAATTCCCTATGAAATGGTAAAAATTGTCTTTATTTCTACCATTCCTCACCCCCTACAGGGAGCCAGAGGAGAGAGGGGTGACAAAGGCCTCAAAGGAGACAAGGTACATATTTTGGTTTCACAGTGGCTTTAAATTAAACCTGAGTGAACATAAGCCAGCCTATAATCCTTTTTAAATGGTTTTAGCTGATAATATCTTATTGTTCTGAAAATAAACTGAGATTTGATGATGTGGAATTTTTACCATAAAAGTAAATTCCTAACCACATAGAGTGTGAATCCCTCCTGATCTAAGTACAGGAATCTGATTAATGCTTTGACCTTGTCAGATCAAAATATCAGTGGTCTTTTTGGGTCAATGAGGTTCTGTGTGGTAGTCACAAAAAATATTTATTAGCTATACATGGCCTAACAGTAATCATCTCCTTCTCGTGCCAGCCATTTGTGGAACTGCTGCTAAGGAGGAGAGTTCACAGAAAAGCCTCCATCACTGACCCTAGAGTAATTCTTGGGTTATATGGCCCCTCCATCAGATAGCTAGGAGGAGGAGTTTCAGGCCCCTTTAAATTTCAGCCAGTGAGTGAAGAATATTCTCCCATGTTAGGTTGCTGGGACATGCTGAGCATATTGCATTGTGTTAAGACCCTCGAGATCTCTGGTAGTCCATTCTGGCTAATTAAAAGAGCCACACACAGCCCTGGCCACCAGGGATTTTTCATCTTCAAGCTACTGTGGCACAAAGAGGCTACTGCCCATTTATAATGAAAATGTGTCTGGACAAATTGTCTGGCTACAAAACCCCAATACATTGTTTCTTTTGGAGTATATCAAAACAAAACCTGATGCTATGCTGTCAAAGATCAATCAGCATGTTTTTGATTACTCGTCTTTTGTTTTACAGGGGTATATAGGTTTCCCTGGAATGCTGGGGCAGAAAGTAAGTAAACATGACATAAAGTCAAGTCTCCTTAGAAATTTGAGTAAGCATCCACATAGACACTTGGTTCATTGAGTGGTTTCAGCAGCATCTGAGTTCCAGAACCATGGATCTTGGTCAAAGGGTGCCAAAAAATTGAGAGTTATTTTAATCTGATGACCAGTATTTTGCATCCTTTGAACCAGACCCTGCAGTCTTTTTATTTTAGGTGAAGACTGCAGGTTTTGGCTTAAGTGAGGGTTTTTTTTTTTGTTTGTTTGTTTTTTCAATTCTCTTTTCAGGAATATTTGATCAGAAACTTGTCCCCACTTTAAATTTCCAGACTTTTGTTTGTGACTTGGTAGCCAATCTAATTGCATGGTGTTACTAAACATCTCTATTAAATAGTATTATGATTTAGAATGACCTGCTTCTAAATAGCAGGGCTTACCCTGACTGGTTTTGGTATCTCCATTAATCAAGAACTAGACAAATAATTATAATTCAGATTTAAAGATTGTTTTATGGGCACAATCCTTAAAGGAAGGTCTATAAGTAACAATCATAATCAGATTTTGTCTGGGAAATTAGGTTAAGAAAATAATTGCTACTTCTGAAGGGGATAGCAGAGAAGAAAGCTGGTCACCTTTCTTACTGGTGATTTTATTAATTACAGGTCCTTGGAGCAAAGCTACATACTTTGAAATGTGTCAGAAAGAGGGTTATTAGCCAAGTTGTCTGGAAAACCCCATGTCTGCTAACCTGTTTCTGATTTCCCCAGCTGGCTTCTTTTCTAGATGAGGGCTCTTTCTGAGGGATTTTGGGTAAAAAAATAAGTTAAAATTTTAAAGTATTTTTGAAAGTATTTAGTTATAACCACAAACTGGCAATATATTTTACAACAACAATGGTATTCTCTTGGGACCAAACTGTTCACATAGCCTAATAGTGTACACTGAATGTACTGCATTACCTGCTGTGTTGTATAAGACACATATTACCAATTTAATACATATTTCTATACTTAAGACCTGCCTTTTTTCTCTCCCACTCCCTAAGGGAGAAATGGGTCCAAAGGGAGAACCTGGAGTGCCCGGGCCCAGAGGACCTATTGGAAGACCAGGAAAACGAGGCAAACAAGTAGGAACCCTGTGTTTTCTCTTTACGAGTTTTCTGGGATTTCTGTGGTTGTGATGAGTCACTAGATCCTCCGTCATTTCATGCACCAGTATTTGGTTATATTGATTCTCTCCACTTTTTGTGCATAGAAATTGAATGATTTTGAATACGGTATATATAGGGGTGTGTGTGTGTGTGTGTGTGTGAGCATGCATGTGTGCATGCATACAGTACATAGAGTAAGTGTTCTACTTGTGTAGGAATTCAAGCCTGGCCAGTCATACAGTCAGAATTTGAAGGTCGAAGGTTAGGCTGTATGTTATCTGAAATGTAATTTTTCCTAGATTGATGACAAGATTTTGGTTGAGTGTAACTTCAGACAGGGCTGTGATCTTCCCTCTGAGTGCCAAACAGCATGGCAGGGGTGCGGTTCTTACAGCTGATAGGCTCCACACCCCTGCCCTCATTGACATTTCCCTGTCAGAGCTGGCAGCTAGGGTATCTCCGTTATGACTCTTGACTCAGTTCAAGGCCTGGTTCTCTGGTCCCTCTGAGGTACACTCAGGACAGGACCCAAAGTGTTAGGAGCAACAGTGATTTCACAAGACCTTTTTTGGCTCCCCAATACTGAGGCTGGCTTGGAGTCAGGGCTGCTCTAATTTCTCCCCAGATGTCAATAGCCCAAGGGATGGTTATGGCAGCCAGGGATACCCAACGTGTAGGGATACTCCAGCCATGCTGTTGCCACTGGGGGCTGTGAGAAGGGATATCACTTCAGGCTAAGAGAATTTTTAGCCAGACAGGTAAGCTGGCTTTATGGACCTGTTGGGGCACTGGAGAGGCCACAGTGAAGGCCAGCATCTGGTCCTTAGTCTCCCCAACTACCTTCCTCACCCACGTGGAGTTGGGGAGCCACTGTACATGATCAGGGCATCCCTAACATCCACCCTCAGCAGCAGAGTGGGGCAGAGTTCATTGGCTGTGGTGTAAACACTGCATGGTATCCCATTTCCACTCTAAAGAAAGGTTTTGGAAGTAACCAATTGGAGGAAGCCTTTATAGTCTGCTTTCCAAGTTTGGTTTGGAATCAGAAACATTCCACTCTCATCATTTACCAACAGTCACCACAACGTGGCATCTGAGATGAAAACAAACTGTCCAGTGGTGCAAAATTAGAAATATGTGTAGGAAATAGCAACGATACTTTCAACCTGGAACTAATACGTCAAGGGGATAATGCTAGTGGTTGTACAATGTAATGACTGGCACGCTACAGTCTCAATCCAGCAAACTGAGTTCAAATCTCAGCGGGACTTAAATGCACTTCTAGTGGCTCTGTTGTGCATTGGACTTCTAGAGCTGGGAGGGCATTCAAAGATTGTGGGTTTGAATCCCACCAGAATTGCACTTCTAGACCCTTCCTTGTTAGCATAGTGATGAGTATCCCTGCCTGTCATGTTGGAGGCCAGAGTTTCATTTCCTGATGGGAAACTGTAGTTTTTGAGGGCTGAGTAGATGATGAATCACAGTGGTCCCTTCTGGCCTTTTAATCTATGAATGAATATAAAATACAAATAACTAGCAAGAGGTAGAAAGCTGGGAGGCAGAAATGCTGAAGTAAATGGGGGCTCTGGGTTGTGTATCCAAAGGTGTCACATCAGGGAACAGGTTATAATCCATCTCCATATGGTTCCGGCAAGACCGCCATGCCTAAAATACTGAGTTCAGCCCTGGGCACCACATGCCAGAAATATATCAACAGATTAGAGAAGTTCAGTGAAGAGCAAGAAAAATGATTAGGGGCGGAAGGAATTGATTTATGAGGGAAGATTAAATATATTCAGCTTGGCTAAACAGTGACCAGACTCAGAGTGAAACTGCTTGTGTGCATTGGAAAAGAGACACCTGGCACTCTAATGGACTAGATTAATACATTGTGGACTCACAAGAACCATTGGTTTGTACTTCAAAAACACACTAATGTTACTGTGTATGCACTAAATATGCCTCCACTACCATTTTAAATTCCAATCCTGCAACTGGATCCACATGGATAGACCTTTGTGCCTAGGCACGGCCCCCTTGAGTTCAAATGGACTTTGCATGGGCATCCGTCCACACAGATCAGATTGCTGGGGCCTTGGAGGTTACCGCATCTCAGTGTAAAGAAAGGAGGCTGTTATAAAACATTCTTATTGTCTCTTCCTCTTTATGGAGTAGATCCTGAGATCACATTGATTAATATCCTGGTTACATGAATGGAACCAATCATGATAGTACTGCATGCAAAGGATAAATCCATGCACTCTGAAAGTGGTGACATAGGGCACTTAGCAACTTTTAAAATAAAAACAATTGAAATCTGGTAAAAGATTAACCAGATGAAATAATATTATAGTAACTCGTTCTTTTTGGAGGGTTCAAAATAATTATATATGTATAGAACTCACATCTTCAAATTCTTTGGGATTAGGTGTAAAAGCTGATAATTGTATATAGAAGTTGATGCAAGCTTCTCCAATACAAGCTGTATACATTTCTCCAAGTAATTAAAAGTATTACATTAATTACGAACTCAGAAGAGCTAATACGCATCATCAGTTGCATTTTTAGTGCATGTTTCCTCATATTGCTTCCTTTACAACCTGAACCAATTTTAAACAATAATATTTGCATACAGTTGCAGGAGCTCCAGCAGTTCCTTTGTAGAAGCTTATGTTCAATGGCCAGTTGCAGGTATTTTATTTGTAAGATGGTTACACCCAGCACTGAAAATCTAAATCATTGGTCTGATTTGCTGGTGGTGCAGTGCCAATAGGAATAAGTCCATGTGAGATAATGCCTTACCATGTGGGAAATTTTTAAATACCAGTTTTTTGCAAGGTTAATCCTAAAAATAGAGTACAAACCAAATGTAGAATATGCAAAATGGGTCTGTCACATGATACAGCAAGAAGAATTTTGCCCTTTCAGATGTGAATTTTTAAAAGTTGCTATGTGCCACTATGTTAATTTGCCCCACCAGAGGAATGGGCACAGATGTTACCTGTGATGCCTAAACAGAGAGAAGGCACAGTGCTCACAGTTCTGCTTTAATACTTGGAGTTGCAGTAACTTTTGATCTTACCAGTTTTTGAGCTTGGGAGTTTTGTGACATTAAGTAGTATTTTACGCAATAAGTAATCCCATTGATTTATAGGAGTACTTGTGGTGTAAGGTACCATTTAGCATGATTAAGGGTACTTTAATCTGGCCCTAAATTAGGAGTCAAAATCCCATGTTTGGACATTAGCATCCAAGTACTCTCTGAGTGTCTAAATGTCAATTTGAGCACTAACCTTATGTACCCAAGGTTGAAAATTGGGTTTCCCTCTGTGTTGTTGATCAACTACACTGATATCATTTTTTATTTTCTCTTTTTAAAAAAACTTTAAAATGTTATTTTAAGGCTTTGCTGGCCTGACTGTTATACGTGTTGCTTGTGTTAAATGGGAAATCTGTATTTAATGGCTATTTGTTAAATAGAGAAGATAGCTTTCGCCCACACAGAGCTGTTTCCTGTCTCCTGAAACAGCTGACATCCCTGTATAAATGTCTGCATAGCAGCTAAATTAAGAAAGTGTTACTTCCAGTTCCATTCTGAGATCCATCTTGATTATCTCATTGGCTTCTTCAGTTGTGTGCTGAGTCTTCAGGGGCATATCCATTCTGAAACGATAGGCAGGCTGTGGAACTCAGAAGTCACAGCCTTGCTGCTCCCAAACTGACATAAAAAGGGCCGTTCCCTCAGTTTTGCAGCATGGAAATTGACACTAAGTAGCCAGTCCAGGATTTCAATGTTGACAAGGTAGAATGTCTTATATCAGCCATGAGTGAATAGTGTTACTTGGAAAAAGGCCCTTCTAGAGGGTTGGTTCCCTGCATCTAGGAAGATTATATTTTGTCTTTGAGAAGAGCTTTCCCAAGTCCTGTAGGGATTCGTGAGAAGAAACAAGGCAAAAGACATTCAAGTATAAATTATTGTCCTGGTTTGCTCTATCTTCATCGAGCAAGGAGTGTTAGTTGATTGCACATGGAAATCAAGTACCTCTCAGACAGTCCAGTATATGACAGTTTATTTCCTCTGCCATATATTCATTTTGAGGGGGAGGGAGGTTTCCTAGGAAGTTTCCTGGTTTCTACTCAATTTTTTATTCTTGTGCTCTGCCAGTTTTGTGTGCCCATTGCATAATGTGAGCAATTATTGCCCATCAACATGAATATTCACATGGACACTAAGGTTCATTGGTGAAAAAGCCATTATTTAAAGTAAACAAAGTGAAATATTGCATTAATTCTGGATGGGCCCTGGCTACAGATACTGCAGATGACATTTAAAGTTATCCATGGGATACAGAGTATTATATAACACAAAATTATTTTAGTGTACATGGCTATGTATACTCTCCGTTACTCTGAAACAAGACGTGCAGTGGCCTGTCGTTATCCTCTGAACGCATGTTACCCTAGAATTACACCACCTCATTGGAATTCATCACCTTTGAGATTAAAGGAAAGTTAATACAGTATATACAGTTTTTACCATGCAAAATGGTGTGTCTTGTTGCATCAAGGTCATACCAGTTATGTAAACCGTGGACTAAGTGATGCACCAGGGAATTCTGGATCAGTTTTAAAAGAGAGAGAGAGAGAGAGAGAGAAACGTAAACCTCAGGTACTGTACAGATAACAAGATAAATGTAACTATCTTAAATACGTACTATCATATTAAATTCAAAAACATTTCTAATAGGAGACCGGGTCTCTGAGAAATTTGGATTTAATCTATTTTTCTAACTGGCATTTCTTTCCTTTTTTGACCGAAGTATTAAAATCTGCATGGGTGCTTTTCAAGCTTATGAAAGAGACAGTACTGGCTAGAGACAGGCAAAGAATTGGGAGATGCTGTGCAGTCCTAGGGCAAAATTTTCAAATGGACCTAAGTGAAAGTCAATAGGACTCAAGCTCCAAATTAGTTGTATAATTAGGACTTAGGCTCCTAAGTCACTTAGTGGCCTTTGAAAAAATTAACCCTCGCCCAAAAAGTGACAATAAATATGGCATCCTGGGGTTCCACATTTATTGTGTCTCATTGATTCCAGATCAGGTGAAAATGATTTTTTTTTTGCCAGCCCTGAAAACTCAGCCTAGGCAACAAAAATCAAGCTTCCCTCCTTGTGCATTATCACCAGTTATAAAAGTTCTGCAGGACAACCCCACTGTCAGCAAATTATAGCCTCCTCTGTCACCACAGCTCAAGCCCAACCATCGAAGGGTTTGCACAAGTATAGATTGGAATTTGGTAAACAATTCTGTAAATGATGCACAAGGAGCAGTAGAATCAAGCTCACTCTGCGTTGCCTCCTGCATGGCTAACAGGAGTAAAAAGCAGTAAAAACTAATTTCAATCACTCACATCAGCAGCTATGACTTTGACTACACACAGAGAACAGATCTATTGAGAAAGATGGCACCACTTTTACATAGTCTAATCTCAGAGCAGAATCACAATAGGATTTTCCTTCTCATTCATGTGTGAGAATAAGGTATGTTTCCCCTTCCAGTGTCCCCATGCATGGTGGGCATGAAGTGTACGATGTATGTGTTTCCACTGGTGAATCTGCTTTCTTTATGTTAAATGTAGTAGATACTAATTTGCTGTGTCATTAATGAATCTTTTTCATATGCTAGGGACAAAAGGGAGATATTGGACCTGCTGGAATTATGGGTCCACCTGGCAGGCCTGGTCCTTTGGGTCAACCAGGTCCACCAGGACCTTCAGTATCAGGTAAGAGAGGCCACTCTTAGCAGTCATCTTCCCCATCTTTCTTCCCTCACCCCCTCTGCTAGCCTGTATCATGCTGTTAAACAGGTATTGGTACAGAAACGTCCGTGACATTTTGTTTGTTCAGCTGCAAGCTGCCTGGGTTGAGGAAGAGACTTCCCCTGTGAGCAGGTTGTTCCGTGATTGTCCATTATGCTGGTTCTACTTCCTCTGAAGCATCTGTTATGGTTGCTAATATTTAAATAAAAACAGATAATCTGGCCCATAAGATTCCCTAAAGACCCTTAAATGTTATTATCAACTATTGCAACTTTGGTATCAACTTTTATTTTGTGGCACATGTCTAGCTTTCTTCATCTCCAAAGAGAAACAAAGCTGACTAGGATTTGTGTGAATTTGTATAATTTTCAGTAATAAGACTCTTCCTCCATCCTCCAATCTCTGCCATACACTCAAAACACAGAGAGCACAGAGGCATTTGCAGCACACATGAGAGAGAAAGTTCTTATCCTAAAACCCCATCCTGTGGTAATGGGCTTGAGGAAGAGGGAAAGCTATGGCAGCCTTGGAGGATTAGTGAGTCCTCATAGTAGATCCTGGGAGACAGGAGCCTTCCTCCTCAAAGTGTTCCAGTTTACAAAGCAAGATTGATCCTTCTAATCACCTGGTGCAGGCTCACCCTGCACTGCTCTGCAAAAGAGAAGCATATTAGATATAATTGATGCCATAATAACTGCTAAGAGGAGGTGGGGGGGATGGGAGAGATGAAAAGGAGTCTCTCCTTCTTATGTGTGCTGCATATGCCCCTGCAGTTTCTGCATTTTGGGTGTATTGTGGAGATAAAGGCAGAGGTTGGGGGAGGGAGGAAGAATCTTATTATTGAAAAATATACAAATTCAAGCATATGAATTCACTCAAACCCTAGGCAGATTTTTTTCTCTTTGGAGAAGACAAAAGCTAGACATGTGGAACAACACAGAATCTGATACTGAGGCGGCAATAGTTGATATTAACAGTCAGGTTTTTTCCCTAATGATTTTATAATGAAGCATAAAAAAGGGTGTTCATATTTTATTTTTTTTACAAAAACAAATGGCTGGAAACCAAGAGTGTCTTCAATGGGCACCAGCTGGTTGTGCTGCTGCTCATCTGCTCAGTTTTCTCTTTCCCTTTGCCGCCTCTTGGCTTATTCAGTGGGCGAGAGTTACCTTCTCTGCAGTGGCTTGGAAACAGTACACTTAGGGCTCTGGTGGCTGTTTGGTATTGGATCTTCATACAGCTGATGTCCCCCAATAAGAAACACCTAAGCATAGACTAAATCAGCTGGAAAATTTCAAAGCGATGTTTTCTCCATACTGCTGGGAGGGCAACCAAGATTTTAAAGGTCCCGCTTCACCCACAGAAAGCTACACATATCAGATTTGCTAATTCCAAACCTTTTTGGTCCAATAATTTGAGTTATTATCCTAAAACCCCACCCTGTGATGATGTCCCTCCCCATAAGGTTAATATAGGCACTCTTAAGATCTGCTCCCACATAGCAATGAGTTCCCTGAACTCTCAGTGAAGTCTATGGGAGGTAACTCAGCACCTTTAGCCAGATGTGAATTCAACTTACTGGTATTATGTAGTTCACATTCAGCTGTTCCCCTCTGAGGCTGGGTTTGTGTTCTGTACAGTAACGACATAACATGGCAGCCTGGTATTTTGCTTCCTAGGACAATTAGCAATAGGACCAAAAGGGGAAAGAGGGCTTCCAGGGCCTCCAGGGAGATGTCTCTGCAAACCCCCACAAAATGTGAATATCCCACCATATGAGGAATCCGTGATTGGACACAGCTATCCAAAAGTCCCTGCGGTAAGGCAGCTTGTTAGGAGGTTAAGTAAATGATTTTTAAGCGCTTTGATTTTAAAGGCACTGTGTTGGCCAAACTTCTGGATCAAAGGGAGAACTTGTCTAAATGTCATAAGTGTGCTTCAGAGTTTTATTTCTAGTGTATAAACCTTGAGAGTCAGTCTAGGTGAGGGACCTATATCCTATAACAAGCTCCAAGACATGGTGTGTTTGGATACTAATGACTGTCTTGAAATAACACCGTCTTGGGTTTGTGGTTTAGCCCATTTCTAGGATTCCCTATTTTGGGATTGCAGACGTTTACTCTTACCTGAGTATATTTTAATGGGTACTGGATAAAGAAGGCAATCTTGGAAGCCATATCCCAATAAAACTGGGTTGTCATTGGTTGCATCCCACCACCTGCTGAGCAACGGTCCCTCCTTGGTAATCCTGCTGGCTTACTCCATTTGTCCTTACTCACTTGAGTGTTAAGAATTTGGATTTAAGTTTGCACTTATATGTCTCCTCTTCAAAGCCATCTTTGTGCACCGTTGGAGTCCCCTTATATCACCTAAAGAAAATTGGCATGCTGAGACAGATGCACCCATAAAAGACCAGGAGAGAGAGCTCCTGGTCTGGCTTGCTAGGTTTCATTATGAGCAGGATTCCAACCAGAGCTGGACAATTCAGTGACACCTACTCACATTTACAATTCTTCATTCCTTTCACAGCATGTCACAACCCAATATCCCCAAAGCTGTCTCCATTCTGGGAGCTCTTTGCCCTGGTCTACACTACGAGTTTAGGTCGAACTTAGCAGCGTTAGGTCGATTTAATCCTGCACCCATCCACACGACGAAGCCATTTTTGTCGACTTAAAGGGCTCTTAAAATTTGATTTCTGTACTCCTCCCCGACAAGGGGATTAGCGCTGAAATTGACCCTGCTGGGTCGAATTTGGGGTAGTGTGGACGCAATTGGCCTCTGGGAGCTATTCCAGAGTGCTCCATTGTGACCCCTCTGGACAGCACTCTCAACTCAGATGCACTGGCCAGGTAGACAGGAAAAGCCCCGCGAACTTTTGAATTTCATTTCCTTTTTGGCCACTGTGGCGAGCTGATCAGCACAGGTGACCATGCAGAGCTTGTCAGCACAGGTGACCATGGAGTCCCAGAACCGCAAAAGAGCTCCAGCATAGAACGAACGGGAGGTACTGAATCTGTATGGGGAGACAAATCCATACTATCAGAACTCCGTTCTAAAAGACAAAATGATTAAGCGCAGCCAGACACCAGGGCAGTTAGAAGAGTGCAGCAGGGCACGCTGTGCATCAGAGAAGCTTTGAAAACCAGTTTTATGACTGGCCAGGCTACGGAGTGAAAGTTCTGTTTTTCTCTCCTTGATGAAAACCCGCCCCCTTGGTTCACTCTACTTTCCTGTAAGCCAACCGCTCTCCCCTCCCCCGTTTGATCTCCACTTGCAGAGGCAATAAAGTTATTGTTTCAAATTCATGCATTCTTTATTAATTCATCACACAAATGGGAGAATAACTGCCAAGGTAGCCTGGGAGGGGTGGGGGAGGAGGGAACCACAGGGGTGGGGTAGTTGTAGGGGCACCCCCTAGAATGGCATGCAGCTCATCATAGAAGCGGGATGTCTGAGGCTCTGACCTAGAGCGGCCGTTTGCCTCTCTGGTTTTTTGGTAGGCTTGCCTGATATTCCAGGCAGGACTGAATCTCCATTAGACGAAACTTAAAGAAGGGAATGACCTAGAGTCACTCCCATTTATGTCCAGGTGCCCCCGACCGACCTCACCGAGGCTGGCCAGGAGGAACCAGGAGACATCAGCAGACGGTACAATATGCCTGCTAACCGTCTTTGCTAACTTGCAAAGGCAAGAAGCTGCTGCTGTGTAGCACTGCAGTACTGAGTCTGTCAGCAGCACCCAAGAGATGTACGGTGACAGTGAGCTGAGTGGGCTCCATGCTTGCCATGGTATGTCATCTGCACGGGTAACCCAGGAAAAAAGGCGAGAAAAAATTTGTTGCCATTGCTTTCATGGGTTGGGGGAGCTGACGACGTGTACCCAGAACCACCAGCAACAATGTTTTTGCCCCAACAGGCATTGGGAGCTCAACCCAGAATTCCAATGGGTGGCGGAGACTGCAGGAACTGTGAGATAGCTACCCACAGTGCAATGCTCTGAAAGTTGATGCTAGCCTCAGTACTGTGGATGCACTTAATGGTCTTAAGTGGGGACACACACAATCGACTGTATCAAATCGATTTCTAAAAAAACGACATATTAAATCAACCTAATTTTGTAGTGTAGACATACCCTTTATTGGCTTTATGTAAAGTATCAGCTCAGGTTTGCATGTCATTAACCATGGTTTAGTCTTGTTCTCTGTAACTGTGGCTCATGGGTTCAAATCCGTAGCTGTTGAGAAGACAAAACTGCCATTTGATTTCAACTGAAGTTAGAGCTACCGTGTTGGGCCTTCCTCTTTTAACCGTGAATGCTTGACAGTTGCAGATTCAACTCTTGGTGGAGGAGGCAGACTCTAGTCTTCACTATCATCCTTCATTTGAATGGAAGGCATTTTTATTCAATGTTGCTTTTAATGGTGCTGAGTTTTGTTAGGGGCCCTGGGTTATTGTCATGCTATGTAAACATAAATTACCCTTGATTTTTTAAAAAGAACTCATTCTGTTTATCTTAGTGGAAATCAGGCTCAGACATTATGTTACTAAATCCATTTTCTTCAGATGCGTTCCATTTACTTTTTCTTAATTTAAAAATGTTTTGAATCCTGCTAAAATTAATTTGATTAAACTGCTAAAGAAAGAGATTACAGCTTAATGCCTCTTGCTGCCAAATTTCAATGACTGAGACATAAAAGAATTTGGGAATGGAGCAGCACATTCTATTTCTCCTAGTTTTGAACTAATTTTTCTATTCAATTAAGAAATGTGCTTTGGATAGAAACAGACACATATAGAGAAGTACAGATTTCTGTGCCAGTGAAGTTTGAACAAAGTAATAAAAGCTAAGTAGGGGCTCTAGCAATGCAATTAATTGTTTATTTTGCAATGAATGTGCATGAAGAAATGTTGGCACACTCAATGTATCCCCCAAAACCCTTTTGTATGCATATGTTTTGTAATTGCTCCTGCAAATACCCATTTGTGTACAAGAGCTTCTGCATAGGGAATGACTTGCACAAGCATTGTTGTGGGACTAGCTGTGCTGAGTTCGAAAAATTTGGTCCTAGGAAATTGAGGCACTAGCTCTTTAAAACTCATCGCTCTTAACTATTACTAGTTGTCCTTTGGTGACCTGGTGCACAGGTTTACATTTCAGCATAGTATTATGAATACAATGCTGCTTTTGGAATCAATCTATTAAATAATTGTTTTGTTTGATTATCAACATCAGTAGAGCTGTTTGTCAACCCTGCAAACTAGACCCCATGACTGAAACGCTGTTTGAAAGGATCCTCGGTGATTTCATTTTCTGTGTCCCAGATTTTTGTGGTGAACAATCAGGAGGAGTTGGACCGGCTGAACACTGAAAATGCTTTAGCCTTTCGAAGAGATCAGAGATCTCTGTATTTCAAGGATACCATTGGATGGCTTCCAATCCAGGTAAAAACATGATGATTGTCTCAGAAGGCATCGGATTTCATGAAGATTTATGTTCCATTTTCAAAACAAGATTTATGCTTTTGAACTTTGGATTTCATAAAGAAAAATTAAAACCAAAGGAAATGCTCATTTCCCCAGTGTTTGAGCACCTAATTATTTTCTATGGAAATTTCTCCTAAAAAGTGGAGCACTGCCAGAACTGAATAAAATTCTGGAATTCTTGTTTACATGAGTCTTAGCTATTGATGATATTAACTTGTTAATGGTTTCAGGTTTTGGAAACCTCCCTGGGAACCTCGCTCAACTGGTGAACAAACTGGGGCTGCGTTTTGTGTATTAGAGTGGCAGAGAGGCTTTGGTATTTGACCCATAAGGCAAAACTTAACAGGTTTTCCAGAGTGTTTGGACCCTGTACAAAACCATAATAACTCCTGAGAAGTTGTGAAAAATACACATTTTGTACAAATGCCTGCAAATCAAAACCACTGAGTGGCACACAGCTGTAAGGGTTTGATCCAAAGCTCACTGCAGTTGACTTCTGTGGGCTTTGAATCAGGCCCTGTGTGAGACCCTTTTAGTACACACCTTGAAATAACATGATCTGAATACCTGGTTACAATGTTAAGCAGTTCCCAGAGGTTCCGCTGTACTGACACTTCCTGAAAAATGTCTCTCTGGAGGTGGGCTCAAACCAAACCTTCAGACATTCACTAAACCCTGAAGAAGTTTAGATCCAGATCCCAGCTTCCCAACTGGCTCAATAGTAGGCCAAACCAAATCCTGGAAAACCCCAAACTTTGGCAAAGATCCCATTTGAATCCAAACTATGTGGCTTGTACCCATCTCTGTCACTCACTTCACCTTTTTAATGATAACAAGACTCTTATAGTTCAGTTCTGGTAATTGTCATGTGTTTGTTTGGATAGCTTACCCCTTTCTATCCTGTGGATTACCCTGTAGAGGATGGCAGCACCTGTGGAGATGGCATCATCCAGGATGGGGAAGAATGTGATGATGGCAATACTATTGTGACGGATGACTGTATAAGTAAGTCACATCTATGCAGTGTTATTTCTTTCTTTAAACAAACCATAATGTCAATCACATGTGCAGTCCATGATGTCTTATGTGGGACCTTTAGGCAACTGTTTGCAAACTGAACACCGATGTTGAAAAGGAAGGTATGACAACTGCATTTTGAGTAGATCGGGCATGCAAGTTGCTATAAACTGTAGGCAAAATAATAACTTGTATGCAGCTTTTTATCTCAAAGGATCCCAAATATGCTTTTCACACTTCACAAACAGAAATTACCTCTGAGTTAGAACATGACAGATGTCTTTTAAAGGGCCCAATCCTGCAATTGATTTATATGCAGAACTTCCATGGAAATCATTGGGATTTTGAGTGCAAGACAGGATAGTGCATCATACAAACATTTAGGATAGGAAGTGGAGATGACTGCTCTAACCAGTTAAGGCTACAGGTGAGGAGTTTAGGTAGGCGAGATCTAATTACCCAGCTGGGAATTTGTCCAGGATATTGGGACACAAATGTTCCTGTTTCTGCTAGACGGATTAATAATGAGCCAGATCCTGCTCCCATTGAGACTAATTGCAGTTTTGCCACTGACTTCAGTGGAATCAGATTTTGGCTCCGTATGTGCACTTCTAGGTCTACCCAAGACTGGTTCATGCCAAGTAAACTTAGCTTTCATTTCGCTGGTCACTGAAAGCAGAGGCCAAATGATAGCATACAAACATGGAGAATAACTTTAGAGCTACCTCTGCCATTCATCACTTCATCCTTTCCTTAGACATACAGCAACTCTTCACTACTTTCTAGTCACTTTTAACAGAAGAACGTAGGAGACATGAGCCTTTTTCACAATGCAGAATGAGTGTTTGTTGACTCTGAAAAATACAAGCCTCTTTTGTCCCTTGTACATCCACCCCCTTTCTTTTTGAGCACACTCTGTCCCAGAATACCCATGACATGACTATAGCATGCTATAAACTGAGTGTAGTTTCCAGTGACTAGAGCCCTTGTGACCTGTACGGTTATGACACTGATGTGACTAAAAAGCTGAAAACTAAGCACCCATGAAAACTAAACAAACATTCATAACTTTGTTCTGTTGGACCTACGTACTTCTGCCAGGGATTCTGCTTTGACTGAATCAAAGGAAAACAGCTTTTTGGATTGATTTAATTGTATAACAGATTAATTGTTCTTTATATAGAAGCAACAATTTCTGACAAATAGATCGCTGGTGCAATAAATGAGTTATTTCCAAGGGAGACCACCCTGCCTTCTAACAAATAAACAATTAGTAAATTACCAAATTTTCATAATTATCCTCAACTCCCCCACCCCTTCTGCATGCTCGTTTAATCAATGTAGTTTGCTTAACAACAATTAAATTCCCTTTAACTTTTGCCTCACAGCTAAATGAACATGGTCTCAACTTTTAAAGTTATGCTTAGAAAAATCACAGATTTTAAAATCAAATGCCAGTTATTGACCAGCCCAAAATGATTACAGTGATACAGACAGCAATTGCCATAAAAAGTCAAAGTTGGTTCACAGTTACCAATCCAAGGTCTCTCTGAATACCACAGTGTGGACCTAGTCAAGGTCTACTCCCACTTACTTGGATAGGTGACTTCCTGCTGCTTGGAATAGGAAATATTTCCACTCTCCCATCTTGGTAACCTTGCATGCATATTAATATTGCATTGGCAGTCACTGTACACAGATACATGGGATTATTTTTTGTTGTTGTTATGGAGAAACAATAGGTCTACATAACACATACTTGTGTAGAGGAACCTACTTTCAGTAGATATAGTTGGCTATTATGGGATGGCAAGGAGAGAGCCAGTTTGGGATTTTCAAAAACACCTATATGATTTAGGAGCACTAGTCCCACAGGTTTCAATGGGATTTGTGCTCCTAAGTCACTTGGGTGCTTTCGAAAATCCAACTCCCAAAGTTTATCCTAAGCATATTTTATGCTTCCTGTACCTTCCTTTGGTTAATTCCTAAAGCCCTGTCTAACCTAAACCATTCCCTTTCCCTAATCACTTAAATTTGAGTCAAAGAACATTCTTTATAACGAAGAGCAACCAACCCTTTCTGAGTGGGCAGTCTTTCTATGATGCCAGTTAGATCCCCTGTTTCATGTTGTGCCCTTAATAATATGGTCCTGCTTATCTTCCCTGCATCCTTGACTTGGTTGTCTCAGTTGTGAAGATGCCCTTTTCTTGCATGTTCATTAGGATGCCACCATGCTTACTGTGGAGATGGCTACCGACATGAGGGAGTAGAAGATTGTGATGGAAAAGATTTTGGATATTTGACATGTAAAACATATCTCCCTGGGTATGGACAAACCTATCTTCATTTTATTTTTTGATTGAGCACTAAAAACAAAAGAATATTGCAAGAATGTGTTTCACTAAAGCATGTGTGGTTATTAAAGCATGAATTGGAAATGATATTCATATATAGTCTAACTGTATTGTATTGACTTTTAGGGCTAAATTCAACTCTCAGGGTACGTCTACACTACGGGACTATTCCGAATTTGCATAAACCGGTTTTGTAAAACAGATTTTATAAAATTGAGTGCGCGCGGCCACACTAAACACATTAAATCGGTGGTGTGCGTCCACGGTTCGAGGCTAGTGTCGATTTCTGGAGCGTTGCACTGTGGGTAGCTATTCCGTAGCTATCCCATAGTTCCCGCAGCCTCCCCCGCCCCTTGGAACTTCCGGGTTGAGATCCCAGTGCCTGATGGGGCAAAAATCATTGTCGCGGGTGGTTCTGGGTAAATGTCGTCAGTCACTCCTTCCTCTGGGAAAGCAACGGCAGACAAGCATTTCGCGGCTTTTTTCCCTGGATTGCCCTGGCAGATGCCATAGCATGGCAATCATTGAGCCTGTTTTGCCTTTTGTGACTGTCACCGTATGTGTAATAGATGCCGCTCACAGAGGCGATTCAGCAGCGCTACACAGAAGCATGCTTTTGCTTTTGCATGATAGCAGAGATGGTTACTAGCCATACTGCACCATCTACCATACCATAAATTGGTAATAAGATGGTCATGGTTACCAGTCCTTTTGCACTGTGCCATTTGCTGCTGTCATAAGTGCCCCTGGCCGATCAGCCAGGGGCGCAAAAGCCAAAATTGGGAATGACTCCCTGAGTCAATCCCTCCTTTTTGGTATCTAAAAATAGAATCAGTCCTGCCTAGAATATGGGCAAGTGTACTAGAGAACCACTGTATCATAGAGCCAGAGAGCACAGCTGCTCTGTGTCAGATCCCACAGAAATTATGAGCTGTATGCTATTCACAGGGGGTGCTCCTGCAACAACCCCACCTGTTGATTCCGTTCTTCCCCCAGCCTTCCTGGGCTACCATAGCATTGCACCCCCACTTGTGTGATGAATTAATAAAGAATGCAGGAATAAGACACAGTGACTTGTTAGTGAGAAATGAGTGGAAGGCAGCTTCCAGCTGCTATGATAGTCCAGACAGGACAGTAAGGCGTGTGGAGAAGAGGAGCCCAGCATCCCTCTGCTAGTCCAGGGGCAATTGAATCTTTTCTTTACACATGAAGGGTGGGGGCTGATGGAGCTCAGCCCCCTGTTGCTATTATGAGGATGGTTACCAGCCATACTGCACCATCTACAAGGAAAAATTAGGGCCAGGCGCCCTTGATTGACCTCACTGATGCTAGTCGGCATGGTTACCAGCCCTTTTGCACTGCCCCATGTGCCAATAGACTGATGACGAGGACGGGTATCAGTCGTATTGCACCATCAGCCACCCATGGCGGGGGGGGGGGAGTGAGGATGTTAGTGTTGACGGCTGCAGCATCGCGTCTATCTGCAGCATTCAGTAAAGATAGGGTGACATGTAAAAGAGTCAAGAGAGGATTGTTTTCCCTTTCACTTCTGGGGGTGGGTGGGGGGGTGCGTAAATTGCCGAGCTATGCCCTGACCCACCGCGGACACGGTGTTTGACCCTAGAAGCATTTGGAGCTCAGCCAAGAATGCAAATGCTTTTCAGAGACTGCAGGAACTGTGGGATAGCTTGAGTCCTCCAGTCCATGAGCGTCCATTTGATTCTTTGGCTTTCCGTTACGCTTGTCACGCAGCAGTGCGCTGAGCCCCTGCTATGGCGTCTGTCTGGAGAATTAAAAAAAAATGATTTTGAATTTCGTCTTCTGTAACGGAGCGCTGATAGAACAGATTTGCCTGCCCTTACAGCGATCACGTCCGCATGGTCCATGCGGGAGCTCTTTCTTTATTTTGATTTTTAACTGCATCGCCACACGTGCTGATCAGAGCTCCATGCTGGGCAAACAGGAAATATTCAAAAGTTCGTGGGGCTTTTCCTGTCTACCTGGCCACTGCATCCGAGTTCAGATTGCTGTCCAGAGCGGTCAGTGGTGCACTGTGGGATACCGCCCGGAGGCCAATACCGTCGATCAGCGGCCACACTAACCCTAATCCGATATGGTAATACCGATACTAGCGCTACTCCTCTCGTTAGGGAGGAGTACAGAAACCGGTTTAAAGAGCCATTAAAATCGATATAAGGTGCCTCCTAGTGTGGACGGTTGTGGTGTTAAATCGGTTTTACGCTCCTAAAACCGATTTAAACGCCTAGTGTAGACCAGGCTTCAGCTACATGCATGTGATTCCTATTGTGGTTAATGAGAGTTGGACACACATGTTGCATATATGGGCATAAATGCCCTTAATCTGTTAATATATCTTGGAAAATCTCAGCTTTCCTGCTTTTCTGATGTTATCATTAGACTAGTTTTCATAACATTTTCAAGAGCAGGCAAGTCCAGAATTTCTACTGTAAAAATAAGGACACTGTTATTTACATGGTAAGAAAAGAAAAAAAGGCACAAAGCTAATTTCATCCTATGCATGTCACCTTTACTGGGAAAGAGCCCAGGTTGTGGGTGTACCACCTGGGATTCCTTTGATTCTGAACCAGTCAGTCATATATTAGTGCAGGCATTTTCAAAGACCAGAACTATCTTCAAAAAATATTAAACAACAAATGCAAAGCTGTAATTCTGCTTGGCAGCATACTTCATTGCAACATCTGCTTATTGTTGATTTGCCTGGTCTGCATTTGTGTAAGTGGCTTCCTCTGGTCAGCATTTTACCTCCAATAGTCATACCTCTATCTCACTGTCAGGTATCATTACTATCTAGCAGGAAACATTTAATTTGTAAATGAAATTATCTGCAGAGTCCTCATAGTTTGTGAAACTACAATATGCTAATTGACAGGGATAAGAAACCACAAGACATTTCTGCAAACTGCCTGTTTTGTTAATCTTCATAGTGCAATTGCTGGAACAGTCACAGAATAAGAAGTTGCACAGCTTGATAGGATCAATTGCTTAGGCCAAGGTTTACAAAAGTGACTAGCTATTGGGGTGCCTGAATTTTAGATGACAACTTGAGATGTCTTCAAGGGGTCTGGCTTTCAGAATGTGTTGGGCAACTCCTTTCTGAAAAATCAGTCCCCCTTTCATTGTCTTAAGCTGGGGTACTGTAAAAATGGAGACACTGAAAACCACTAGTGACTTATGAGAAACCTCATCTTCAATGTGAAAGATCATTTAAATCGTCTTTTTTTAAAACCCTCATCAAAATTGCATTTGCATAAAAATCTCAGGGTCAGAGCTTTAGCTTGCGTAAATCATCACAGCTCAGTTGAAATCAATGAATCTAAGACAATTTCTCCTGCCTCGTACACATGCACACATGATACCATAATAATACTTGGCACCTATATAGTGTTTTTCTCCAGGTATTTCAAAGTGCTTCGCCATGATGTGTATGTATCATTATCCCTATTTCACAGAAATGGATAGTTGAGGCTTGGAATTGAAGGGCGCAATCTAATGTCTATTGAAATCAGTAGAAAGACATTCATTGACTCACTGGGTTTGGATTAGGCCCTATGTGATTTACCTAAGATTATACAATGAATTTGTGGAGTAAGTAGGATTCGAAAAATTCCCATTGACTTCAGTAGGGCCTGAATTTTATCCCTAGTGTATATTGGACTCTGCTGGATCAACTTCACTGGCAGTGGTGAATGATGTAGAGTATAGCTGAAAATTGTACCCCTGTTTTGCTGTCAGATGTATTGGTAGTTGGTGTTTCTTGTCATTATATTTATGTGAATGGACTTGATTCCTCCAGAAAGCTACTGCCAGAACCCATGTACAATGTGTTGGCAATTTGGATACTAAAGGGTTCTAGCAAATTAGGCACAGCCAATCCATATACAAGATTTGTAAATGTATAAAGGAAAAGAAAATGCATTAATGGTCAAATATTTCATACATTGCAACTGATGCACATTCTCTTTTGTCTTAGGTCTTATGGAAAATTACGGTGTACTTATTGTTATATTGACTCTACACAGTGTCGGTATTTCACATGAAGGGAAAATGGAGGTGGGTAGCATCCCACATGTAACAGAAACACCAGGTGCTACACTATCATCAATCTGAGACGGACTGGGAAATCTACAAAACCTCTGTGTTGGGGGAAAAAAACAAATATCATGCTGCTGATGGCTCTTTGAGATGTGTTTTTTTTTTTAATAAGTCTGACTGGAAGAAAATAGGACCACTGCATCCTGTCTTAACAGAAAAATGTCAAACAGCGTTTGCCAATAAGACTTGTGTTTCACATGGCTGCCTATGGGAACTGCTCTTTGTCAGCACCGCCAGACTAAACCACTGGAAAACTGAATTTCACTAAACAGGAATATTGTGTAACAAGACAACAATACCTCAACTTAGCACTGTTAGACCTAAATACAAACGCTTCAGGGTTTTTGTTTTTAGACTTTCTCAGCATAAACACAAGGCATATCCTGGATGCGGTGTTTATAGAGACTATATACTCTTTTACTACAATGTGAACTTTGTATGCGTTGTGGCCGCATGAATTATAGTTTCAGTGACTACAAATTAACCAAAACCCTTACAGGTGGATTCAGTCCAGTAAGTGTTTTTAAGGACAGCAAATCAGGGAAAGGAACTGATTGACTTTACTGACCGTTTATACAGTAGCTAAGAAGTTGAGATACGTAGAGATGTGTGTTTGTATGTGTGCGTGTATGTATGTATATGCAAGTGATTCATACAGGGCCCACAGTTGTTGAACACAAAGGCCAAACTGGATGGACAAACTGTGGAATGGCCGGGGAATATGGTCTCCTTGGGGGAGATCAGACTATAAAAGAAGGCAAAAAGTTAACACAATTCATTTACTTATCCTTTGTCAAGCTGGCTATATTGTGTTATTATTGATCCCACATACACTAGGATGGTTTAGATTTAGAGCTTCCCAGGATAACATAAAAATTATAGTGAAAATTAAAATGTGGCCATTTAGTTGTTCACTTTCACTTTGGTTTCTACACCAGAGGTAATTACTTTCCCCTTTCTTTTCCTCATCCACCTGATCTTAATCAGTTATTTGGTCAAGTTCTACACTCCAGATTTCCTGTCCTATCCGTTGCTGTCTGTTTTTACTCTTGTCTAGCATTCAGTACTATTGAGCATATATCCTTATTTTCATATCTCTATAGGACTAATCTCATAATAGTGTGTTAATGGATTCTCCTTCAGTCTATATGCTGTATAGGTTATATATATATATATATATAGTTTTTATTTTTCAGAAAAGTTGGTCAAATGGTATGTGAACTCAAATAGCATTCAGGGTAATTTATGTATTTGTTTATTAGTAGATATTTAAAAAGCAAATTTTATGTGGGAAAAATATTGAATATGCTACATACAAATGTAACAAGTTTGCAATCAAAGGAATTTACGGTTAGAAGGCTCACACTCAGTTCTCATTTTCATATGGGCCACTTGTTTCTGCTTTGTCATAAATCCTGTATGTGAATGTTTGAAATGCATGAGTTACATGTACCAGTGACAGCACTGCAACAATTGTCATATATACAGTTCTGTAAAGGTTAAATAAAGGTGGATGTTATGTTACAATGATAATACATTAAAACAACCAACAAATATATACATCTTTTACCACACAGGTAGAAGACTTGGCTTTAATTCTGCATGGCCATAGTAATATTGGAATTCACTGGTAAAAATAAAGGCAGTTAATTCACTCTCTGTGGCTCTCTCTTACCTGTATTATTTATGCTGTTATGAGGCAAGGCCAATATTGTTTGTAGCCAGCTCATTGATCTTATGATCAGTCTTTCTTTTCTTTCCTGCTTTCAATTTTTTTAAGCAAAGGTGTTAATAAATTATCATCGTTAGAGTTGTGTGGTTTGTGTACATATCCTTAACATCTTATGTGGAAGAACATCTATTTAACCTTCATGTAAGCAAGCTTTATGTTGGTACAAGCTGAAGGTGTAAGTTACAACAGTGCCAGAGTGATGTGGGCCATATGTTCCTATGGGGAGGCATGCTGCAGAAAGAGTGCAGTGCTAGACATTATCCCCAGTGCAGGACTGGGGGTTCTGATAGGACCTACTCCTTTATAGAATTTCACAGCTGAAACATCTGTAGCAGCCTTTGGTTCTATATTAACTATCTTCTGCTTAAAGCAACATCTTCTAAACATCTACAATGGCAGGCCCTTCCTTTATCTAAGTTTGTGCCCTTTTGTTTTTGGCTCTGTTGTGCCTTTTGAACAATTGTATGACATACACCTTCTCTCTATTCCTCAGCGAACCCCCTTTATACCTCAGTCATGTTCTTTTCCCCTGCACACTCACCTCACTTTCTCCCATGAATTCATCTCTATTTCATCTCACTGCTCCATGCAGCTGCAACCTCTGAGATACGCTATAAATCCCAATGGCCCTTCTCCTTTAGTTTTTCTGCAATATATAATACTCAAAAACCCTATGTTAAAAGAATGTTATGGTTGCAGTCAAGCACTCAAAAGTTAGACAACACCAGAATTAAGGTTGCCCGTGATGTGATCAGGTAGTATGTGATCGTGTAATTAAAGACTGTATCATAATGCATACACACAAGAGGGCCAAATTAAGGTTGCACGGTTAGCCTTAATGCTGGCATTTTCTAATCTTTAAGTACTTGACTTCATAAACTTAATGTTATTTTAATGTAGTTTTTAAAACTATATAATTTCCTAATTAAAAACCCCCCACTTTTTCATGCAGAACAATGCTGACCCCCAACTCAGATCATCAGCAGGGTCTGGATTTTAGCTCCACAGCACAGACCTCTACCACGTTAGTAACTGGTCACAATAGCAGGCTGTTTTTTATGGCCCAGCCACTAAAAGGGGATGAGATACACATTTTGCCAATGGGTTTTGCAGATAGTTGCTGACAGCAGAGCACTGCATAGAGCAGGGGTGGCCACAGCGGCTCTTCAGAAATTAATATGCGGCTCCTTGTATAGGCACCGACTCCAGGCGCCAACTTTCCAATGTGCCAGGGGGTGCTCACTGCTCAACCCCTGGCTCTGCCACAGGCCCTGCCCCCACTCCACCCCTTCCTGCACCCTCCCCTGAGCCTGCCATGCCCTCGCTCCTTCCCCCCCCCACCCCAGGGCCTCCTGCACACCATGAAACAGCTGATTGGGAGGTGCGGGGAGGGAGAGGGAGGCGCTGATCAGTGGGGCTGCCAGTGGGTGGGAGCTCTGGGAGTGGGGGGTGGGGAGCTGATGGCAGGCTGCTGACATATTATGGTGGCTCTTTGGCGATGCACATTGGCAAATTCTGGCTCCTTTTCAGGCTCAGGTTGGCCACCCCGGCATAGAGATTCTGGACTCCTGGGTTCAATTCCAGGTCCTAGAGGGATGTGTACTCTAATGGTTATAGATCCTTCAGCCTGTCCCCTCCCCCTCTCTCCTATCAATGCCTCTGTGCCTAACCTCCACTACTGCTGTCCTCCCCGTCAGCTCCTATCCAACCCCTCCCTTTGATGCAGCTCCTGTCCCCTTCACCTCTGCTCCTATTCACACCCCAGCCAGAGGCGCCAACTCCATGGGTGCACCGGGGCTGGAGCACCCAAGGGGAAAAAATGGTGGCTGATCAGCACCCACCGACAGCCCCCCATAAGCTCCCCCATTCCCCCAGGGCCACCCTCCCACCGGCGGGCCCTGCAGGTCAGTGCCTCCTCCTTCCTCCCAGTGCCTCCTGCCGGCTGCAATCAGCTGTTTTGCAGCATGCAAGCGTCTCTGGGGGAAAGGTGAGAGGAGGGAGGGGGCAGAAATGGGCAGGAAGAGGCAGGGCATGGGTGAGGCCTTAGGGAAAGGGATGGAGTGGGGGCAGAGCCAGGGGTTGAGCCACCCCCCCCCCCCCGCACTTTGAAAAGTTGGTGCCTGTCCCCCCTGCTCCTGCTTTCCTTCCCCCTGTCCGTAACCAATCCCAACCCCACCCCAACTTCTGCCTCCCACCCCTTCTGCACCTATATAGCATCTTCTACAGCTCACCCAGATCGCCTGGCTCCTGCAACCTCCCAGTTCTTTCCTTGCCTGGCCTCCCTGTCCCTGTCAAATCAGGCCACTTCTTCTTCACAACCCAGGTGCCAGAATGGAGCACACAGGAAATCCAGTCGCCTTCCTCTCATTTCCTGAGCCTGGCATCACAGCAGCTATGAGCAGCATTTGCAGTAAAAGTCCTGCTCAACCGCTCCAGCCCTGGGTTTGTGCCTGCTCAGTATAGATGGAATCTTCAGAGCATTTAGCTGTAAAACGCTAACGAGTCACTACTAAACATGTGCAATCTGAGGGTTTCCAGAAGCTTGTATCTTGGCCATATTTAGGTGAATTTTCACAGGGACTGCAAAATACTCATCTCTAACAATTGGACAACTCCCTGTCAAATTCCAAGCGCTTATGCCAAAGGATGGAGACACTGAAATGTCTCACTGAAATGCTTGTGCAAATGTTTTAAACATGAGCCCAACAATATATTTTTCTTCACTATTAGTCTCAGAAAGAGTGGAACTGTCTTAGCTGAAACTTTAAAAAAAAATCAGCTTGAGACAAACACCCAGCACAGGAAATTTCAGGCCAAATGGTTACAGTTTGTCATAGATAGAAGCAATTGAAAGGATGGTCTTGTAATTATTTTAGAAATGTGCTTATTGATAAGATGGTTTCTGATTGGCTAAAGTGAACAATAAACCTATTCTCCTAGCCTCCCAGCTATAGTGGAACATGGTAAAGTAGTGGTACAGTCCCGTTGTACTGCTCTGACAGCCATCAGATGAAATACAAAGGTGCTTTTGATCAGAAAATGGATGCTATATAAACAGTATCTTCACCAATATATCTGCTCCCGGTACTTTTTAGAGTCATGTCTACTGCAACAGCTGCCTCTCTGATGTCCCAAACACACACATTGCCTCACCTCTCCCTTCAGTCCATACAAAGTGTAACTACCAAACATGTCTTCTTTGCTCATTGATTTGACCATCTAGTTCCCCTCTTTGACCACTTCCAGATGCCCCCATCCAATCTTGCATCAGATTTGAGCTTCTTATTATCTTGAAAGCGCTATATAACTCTCCCTCCCCACTCTGCTCCCAGCCTCATCTGCCTGTCACCCTCTCAATGCAATCAATGTTGTGCCTTTTTCCACATGGTACCATATGTATAGTACAAGACCTGTGAGCTCATCTGCAAAACCTCTACTGTACCCATGTTTAAAGACCTATATCTTATGGCAGGTCTGGCTCCTCCCACCAGGGGGGAGGGTAGTGGTCCCTCAAGTCCAGAGGGAGGCCACTCCGCCTAACTCTATATAGCCACACAGTACCAAAGACATGCAGCTACTATGGCGATGGGCATGCTAGGAAAAGAGAGAGACAGAGAGAGAGAGACCTATACTTTGTTGTATTTCTTAAATGTGTATTGTTAACCTACAGGCATTTCTAGAGTGTATGTGAGGTGCATGTCTTGAAGAGGTTAGTCCAAGTAGAGGGCATCCGAAGAAGTGGGTATTCACCCATGAAAGCTCATGCTCCAATATGTCTGTTAGTCTATAAGGTGCCACAGGACTCTTTGCTGCTAGTTAGTAAAGGCAGAAGTACATTTTTAACTGATTTCAAAGTTCCTTCTGTAACATGTGAACTTTGACATTCCCTTCTTCAAGCATCATATTCTGCAAAGTAATTGTCCAGTCCCTAGAAACCATTCTATTAAGCAGAAGACACCAAGTAATGGGTTAGTGAACTCTGCTGTGGTTAATGTATGGTGCTGGCAGGAAGATGAAGCGAATCAGACAAAATGGTGACTGTAAAACTACTGTCAATAAGTCAGTGTTGAAGAGCTGTTGTCTACTAAATCCATTAGGGACTATACAATTTACAAACAGACTGAGCACGGACAGACGAGCTAGCTTAAATTCAAGAAGGCGGATTTCCCTCTTCTCCACAAATAAGACATTTTCTGTGTGGCTTTTGTTCTTTCCCATTTCCAAGGTTAATATATTCATTCATTCAGTTATACCGTCAGAGCTGCACTATATGCTGTGAAATAGAGCTCTTCTCATTTATATAATGAATGTTGGCATCATTCCAGGTTCTAATAGGCCAGAGCGAAAGTCTGGTGGTATATTTCGATTGCATTTGTAATTACTGAGACAGTTAAGAGAATGGACCTAAGCCAGTTCAGCATAGGAGATGTGTCTGAATGGGGCAGCCAATCCAAATTATATTATAGGAATGTATTTCTGCTGGAAATTACATTACAATTTTTTTTCTGGCAAAGAATCCAGACTAAGAAAGAGTTGAGTTATACCCTGTTCCTTCTAGTGCTTTTAATTTGATAGCCTCCTGTATGTTTTGTGTAAGGGTCAGTTAGGAAGTCTTTTAGTATGCTTTTCATTTAGGTTCACACTGACACGGCTGTCTCTTTTTCATTTAGTCAAAGACAGAATGGGGTTCAATCAGTTAGCTTTTGCCAGAGCCTCACTGGGATCAGGCTGCATTTTTCAAGCATCTGGATTTGCTAGCCTTCTGGGCACTGAGTAGAGCTCATAATTTCTCTTGGAAATTTGGGGAGGAGATGAACAGAAGTGTTGGTGAGAGGGAAGGGGAAGTATACTGAAGGATGTGATGGGTTTCAGATGGAGTTATTGTGATGGACATGGTTATTATGGACTGTTCTAATTATAACTGTGTTGTGGATTTTTTGTTATAAAATTATTTATAGTAATATAGCACCTGGGAATCCTCGTCATGGACCGGGATCCTCAATGTCCTGGGTACTGTACAAACACAGACTAAAACACTGATGAGTTATTAGGATTCAAGAGGACAGTTAGAATGTGGTCCTGCTCCTACTGAAGCCAAGACCAGACTGTGACACTGGCAGACCAGGTGCCAGCTCATGCCATGGCCCCTACGCCTCATGGAACACTGACCAGCACATAGCTGGAAAGCAACCTGGGTTGCCTGTGTGTTAGTATTATTAACACAGATATTAGAGTTATAAGAATGTGTTTAGACTTTATGAAATGTTTGCAGGATTAAGCATGTATTAATCTTATTTATAACATCTATACGCCATGTTATGAAGTATTATTTGTTTGCTCTATAACTATAAACCCACACAGTTTGGAGAGAAGCATTACCAAGTGTGAAATACAAGTTTACCACAAGAGGCGCCATCTCCTCTCCAACAAAAGAAGGCCCATTCACACCAGACAAGCCAGTGTGGAACATCAGTGGACAACAGATTTGGTTGATTGATTCTCCCTCCCCCCAGGACGAGGAGACATGCACAATTAATCATCCCATCAGTCTGAGTTCTGGGGACAGGGGGAAATCCCTTTCAAGAGAAATTGTTATCCCTACACCGTTTGGACTTCAGGGAGAGGGTAAGACTTCTAAGCATAAGCAAGGGATACTTAGCTATTTAGCTTGGGTTAGTCCTAATGGACATATAGAGCTTGCACATTACAGCAGCTTCTATTACTTCTTGAAACCTAAGACTGTTACTCACTTGTGTGTGTATGTTTATCTGCTTTAACCTTGTAAATAACTCTCTTTTTTTTCTTAGTTAATAAATCTTTAGATAGTTTATTACAGGCATGGCTACAAGCGTTGTCTTTGGTGAGAGATCTGAGGTACAATTGACCTGGAGTAAGTGACTGGGCCTTTGGGGCTGGGAATAACCTGAGTATTATTGTGATTTTTGGTGTAAGAGACCATCTATCACAAAGGCAGGCTTGTGTGGAGAGGTGAGATAGACCAGAGTACCCAAGGGGACTGTGTGTGACGCCATGTTAAGGCTGTTACAGTGCTTGAGGAGTTCACCGTTGACACATGGTTGGTGAAATCTAAGTCTAGAACTCACAACCACTTTGGGGTTTGTACCCTGATTCTTAACAGTCTACCCCGAGGTTGGTACTCATGATAGTGAGCCACTCTAGATAGCTTGACACACCGTCTTGTCAACTGTTTGAAATAGACCACCTTGATTACACTGAACTCATTAGCACTACAAAAATGATTTTCCTCCCTTCTTGTCAACTGTTGAGAATAGCCCACTTCCACCTTAACTGAATTGGCTCCTTAGCACTGACTCCCCACTTGGTAAGGCAACTCCCATTTTTTCATGTGTTGTGCATTCATACCTGCTCTGTATTTTTCACTCCATTCATCTGATGAAGTGGGTTTTACCCCACGAAAGCTTATGCCCAAATACATTTATTAGTCGCTAAGGTGCCACAAGGACTCCTTGTTATTTTTGCTGATACAGACTAACACGGCTACCACTCTGAAATAGGTCTCTAATGGTTATTCAGCATAGAATAGGTGGTTCTGGGTTTCTAGGTGAAAATAATACATCAAGAAAGAAAAAACGTATAAGCTCTCCTGGCCTTCCTCCTTCAGTTTTTGGGGGCTTGCTTCATGTCCCCTCAGAGAGGTTATATACTCTCAAGGAGGATAGTCACTGTGATGTTGCATTCTATATGATTTTATGAAAATATGCTAACGAGTTTAAATATAATGTAACTGGAATATGCTTCATGCAAAAGATCTCTTGTAAGGTATCATTACAAAGCTTAAAAGTCTACTGAGTGTGGTCATCCTATTTGTATAAATGTACCACTCTTGTATCTGAAACTAGAAATATGAAATATAACTCTGAGGGTCTATAGTAATTATGCAAAGTGTGGGCCATTAATGGTGGTTTGGAATCTTGATGACTCCCATTAACCAGGACAATTATCTGAAGATGGCTCTGTTTTACCTGTAAGTCTCCCTATATACATGTGTGCTGGCAAGTGGGTAATGAAGTCTTACAGTGACATGTGATCATGTCACCTGAAGTGGAATCCGTCTTCCACCTGGTGCTTTTCCATTTAGAAGGAGGGGTGGGAACCCAGAGAGGGACAAAGGATTCCCGCATTATGCAAAAGAGATATAAGTGGGTGAGAGAGAACAAGAAGAGGTAGCAATCATGAGGAATCCCCTAGCTACCACCTGAGCTGGAACAAGGGCTGTACAGGGAAAAGGATTGTGCCCAGACTAGGAAGGCGTCCAGTCTGTGAAAGAAACTTATTGAAACATCTCTCAGGGTGAGATTTTATCTGTACTCAGTTGTATTATTGTATTACGCTTAGATTTGCATGTTTTATTTTATTTCACTTGGTAATTCACTTTGTTCTGTCTGCTACTACTTGGAACCACTTATATCCTACTTTCTGTATTTAATAAAATCACTCTTTACTTGTTAATTAACTCAGAGTATGTATTAATACTGGGGGGGGGTCGACGACAGCTGTGCATACCTCTCTATCAGTGTTATAGAGGGTGAACAATTTATGAGTTTACTCTGTATAAGCTTTACACAGGGTAAAACTGATTTATTTGGGGTTTAGACCCCATTGGGAGTTGGGCATTTGAGTGTTAAAGGCAGGAACACTTCTGTAAGCTGCTTGCAGGTTAAGTTTGCAGCTTTGAGGCACGTGGTTCAGACCCTGGGTCTGTGTTGGAGCAGACGGGAGTGTCTGGCTCAGTAAGACGGGGTGCTGGAGTCCTAAGCTGGCAGGGCAGGAAAGCAGGGGCAGAAGTAGTCTTGGCACATCAGTTGGGAGTTCCCAAGGGGGTTTCTGTGATCTAACCCGTCACAGTCAGACAGTTAGAGCATTAGCGGTTCAGAGTCACTGCAGTACCCTGCACTAAATCAGATCCCTTATAACCTTTCCACATAAATAGGTCTGTTATTTATCAGGGAGTCCATTATCCATTTGACTGATGTGTAAAGCAGTGCTCAGGACATTGAGTAAACACCCATCCAGGGCTCCCCAAGTATGTCATTTTGTCAGTTTTTTCAATGCCAGATCAATGAACAGAAACCCACCCTGTAGCTCTGTGAATGTTCCTGCTGCTAGTACCTATCGTGCTAGTGCACAGACAGCAAAGGGAGTGAACGGGTGCCTATGGCACTGCTGCTGCATTATGTTACAAAACATGAAACCCACTGAATTGAGAACAAGAGACTCAGAGTCAGCCTTACTTGTTTTTTGATGGGGAACTCAGTTGAGCGTAAAAGTGGAGTAATGCCATGATAAAGCAGGTCCACCACGGGGAGAGAAATATAATGTTAAATGTCTGACCGAGCGGTGTATTTTTACAATAGTTTATTTTTTAAGGTAGAAAAATGGCACTTGACATTCTCCCTTTAAAACAAGCATGCAATGTCACTTTGTAACAACTCAACTACAGCAGTGAAAACAAACCTGTGGCAGGAGATGCCCATTCTCTTGGCATGTGTCCTGAACATAGGTCTATGCCTGAGGGAGCTGGCTAGGTGGCCCCACTCTGTTAGTGACCCTGACACTTGGGGATTTCTGTAAAGGATGGGAGGGTGTAGGTGCACCAAATTAGATAATTTTTAAGGGGTGGAAGTGTTGGGGGTGGGGGAAAGAGGGGCGGAAAAAGCCAAGCATAGGAACATGAGAATTGCCATATTGGATCAGACCTGAGGTCCATTTAAGTCAGTGTCTTGATTCCTGAATGCAATGGTGATCACTACCAGATGCTACAGAGGAAGGGGTAAGAAACCCTGCCATACGTGCTGACTCTGTGGGTGCTGTGGGGCTGCAGCACCCATGGAAAAAAATAGTGGGTGCTCTGCACCCACTGGCAGCCACATGGATCAGCTCTTTCCCCTCCCCCTCATCCCTCCCACCCACTGGTGGGACCTGCCAATCAGCTCCTCCCCATCCCCCCCTGTGCCTCCCGCCTGCCGCGATCAGCTGTTCAGCGGCATTCAGGAGGTGCTGGGGGGAAGGGGAGGAGCAGGGTGGGAAAAGACAGGATGGGGAGAGGCAGGGCGGGGGCAGAGCAGGGGTGGGAAGAGGCAGGGTGGGGTGGGATGGTGTCTTGGGGGCAGAAGGGTTTGAGTGGGGCTCAAGCACCCCTTGGGAACTGGGGTAGTTGATTCCTCTGAACCCTGCCTTAGGCAGATGCGAGTTCTGAAAGGGAGGAAGATAGTCAGAAGGGAGGGAGAAGCATGAGCAATCAGACGAGAAGCAAGCTAATGGGGCGGAATTGAAAAAGAACAAAAACCACACAATCGGTAGAAGAGGGTGAACAGGATCCGCACTAACAATGACTGCTGAAAACAATGAAAATGGAATTCTTTGTCTTCACTCGGCTTAATTTTCTTGCTTTGTGGTCCCCAGCCTCTCCTGAATATGCAGGACACCCCATAAGCCAATGAGATGATGAATTCTCCCTGTGGACAGCTTCTGCCTGGTCCAGCTGAATGACATTTCCAATTTAACCTCTAACTGATTCCTACTTAAGATTTAGCACGGCAGCTATACTATAAATCAGAATGAATTTTACATCCCAGCCAGCATGTCTCTAAGCCAGGGGAGGGAGCAGCAGCCTGATACAACTGCCACTTTGTCTCTCCAGTTCAACCCCAGGCACCAGTGCATTCTGGAACCTTGCCTATTTCCATCTATTCTGAGGAAGGGAATATATATATATATTTTTAAACAACAGCTGAGTATTATTCAATGGAGTTTGCTATACAGGGCAGGAAATCCCCTGCAAGAGCGGATTTTAAGTCTCTAGGACTATTCATATTTTGAAGTTATAATCAAATGTCACATTCCAGGGTGCAGTCCAGACAAGTGAGAGGTTGTCACACCTGCCCTGTAACCCTGGGTGCCTCACAATGCTTTGTTGTTGGTGCTCCCAACCTGGGCAGCTCAGAAACAGCCTACCAGCATGCAGGTCACACCCTGAGCGTCTGTGTCCAGTAGCTATGACCCCAGCATCCTGTTGGCAACACTCCAGCCACATTCTGGCTTCCACCAGCCTTGCTTACTACTTGCAGTGTGGCCCCAACACATGCCCAGTCCTGAACTTTCCCCAAAGTGTGGGTCCTGCACTGTCCAGCCTTCGCCTATTGCCCCTGCAAGGGGTCTATATCCAACAGTTTGCTACTTTCACTGGAGTTACCCAACAGCTCAGTTTCAACACAACTCTGGAGTAGTTTTGATTAAAAAATAGAACAAGATTGTTTAACTACAAAGACAAAGCTTTTAAGTGAGTACAGGAGAAAGACAGATAAAACACTTTCTAGTAGCCCCTCACTTTTATAGTCCAGTCACCCTTTGAAGAGAATTCTTCTGAGGATCACCCTTCAAAGCAAAGTTTATTGAAAGAGTAAAAAAGTTGATGGGGCATCTGGTGGTGAAGGTGGCTCCATGCTCTTCCTTCTCCCCTGAGTGTGCTGAAATGCAGCTTTACCTCATCCCCTGCCGTTTTCCTCTCTTGCTCCCTCAAGGACCCTGTTTACTGCTTGTAAGTAAATAGAGGTAAACACACATTCCTCTGTTTAGGATAGGCCTCTTTAACAACTTTTGCCTGTGTGGCTTTGAACATGTACTAATGATATCATACAGGGGCATTCATAACTGTACATACAATGTTGCTACATAATTTCCCCATGATTTTATTGACCAGCAAGTTATTAGTTTCTAAATAATACCTCACAAGGCACATCAAGCTTATTACAATGGTGCGTGGGCTGTGAATACAAGGGTGCTTTCGGTCACATCAAAAGGAGGGGGAATATAAGTTGGAGTTGAAGAGAGGTGGTTCAGAACAGCTGAGCAACACAGGGAAGATTTCCTGTAAATAGAATATAGCCAGCTTCTCTATGCTTTTTGATTTATAATATGTGAAGTATAATTAAAAGCTGGACTTCAGCTGCATTGCATTAATGCATTAGACTAAAGAACCATGAACCATCTTCTGGCAGCAATGATAGTCGGTATTTCACTTCCGTTTTACTGGCTCCAAGCAATTAGTTTTAAAAACATAGTTGCAAACAGTGTGATAAATCTGCTGCTGCTGCTGCCTTCTTCTCTCTTACCAAGTGCAGTGAAGGAGGGAAAATGCTCTTTATACACCAGGATTTTATTCTAGTAGGACAACATCAGGTGCAAAGCCTTGTAGGCTTACAGCTTCTAAATAAAGATAAAGGCACCTCGCCTGTCTCTGCACATGACTAGGAGTCGCCGGATCCCGTGTGGAGTTTGGTTTGAGCCATTTGAGATCTGTACACCACTGTGCTGCACTAGTTTAGCAGGCACAAAAAGCTCTTTGCTTCCCCATCCCATGAGATGCCCCCACATTGTCTGACAAGGAGTTACCTGCATATAGATTTGCAGAGAGATAACCGCTTAGGGGCACATTCTACTATGTCTTCCACTCCATGCAAACCCACAGACTTCAATTAGTTTGCACTGGGTATAGGCCAGGATACACAAATAACACACTTGTTCCTCATTTATTCACTATTTACGCGTTGGACTAAAATATTGGTTGGATGAGACAAATAAGATGAGAGACAAATCCATGCCTTAGTTACTTCTATGCCCCTATGTACGTGCATTAATGGTTTTTGGAAGAACTTTTCTGATTCTGGGTGGGAATGGTGACCTGTTCTGGAAACCCTCTTAATTGAAAGCACAGTGCATTTACACTTACTTAGATTGCAAACCTTTGGGGGCAGGGACTGTCGTTTTGTTCTGTGTTGCTACAGTGCCTAGCACAATGGGGCCCTGGTCCATAACTGGTGCACCAAGGCACCTCCAGTGTACAAATAATAATAATAACTCCCTACCAAATACTTGTTCTAGGAATGAGCATTTCTAGGTCTTCATTTATGTCAGTATCCCTTCTTATTCTTCAGGCTCTAATGTTCCTCACCTGCTATGAGAAAGTGGTACTATAGAGAGTTACAATGGTACCTATTGTAATGGCTGCTGAGCACCTTATCAGTGTCAGTGAATGCTATCTCCAGGAGTGCAAGGAAGGTGGTACCCTCCAGTACCCCATACCTACAAGAGATTTCTAGTCAGTATGGGTACCGGAAAGACGCGGTGCCGCCGGACTGCCCCATGCCAGCAGCTCCAGCCTGCCCTCATCCCACAGAGCTGCGTAGCCCTGCTGGAGGACATAGATGTGGGTGTGGGGCTGCACTCTTCTCCTTTCCCCACTGCCACAGCAGGGAAGGAACAGAACGCGGCTAGGGCATTCATTCTTAACAGCACAATACATATGCTAAAAAATGTAAACAAAAGCTTTTTAAAAGTTTGTTAGCATATGTATTGCTGTTTTATGTTGGTCAGGACCAAGTCAAAGGCACAGGAGTTGGTCCTTAGTGTCCTTCACCCACAACAGAGCATCCCTGTCAATGTGATTTTACAATGGCAGAAGGTACACATCAAACACAAGAGACCACATTTTCCTGATTTTCTTTTGAAAATCTGGCCCTTATCTAAATGGGAGTTGAAAAACATTAGGCTCTGAACTGTTAAAATCTAGCCCTATGTGAGCTGTGTTTTCTATTTAATTATCCTCACTGGGCCTTGAGTGGTAACTGAGAATGTTTCCTAGAGCTGGGAGAATATGCAAAAAAAAAAAAGAAAAAGAGTATTTATGAGCATTTTTTGGAATGAAAACCACAGATTCATCTTGACAATGTTCACATCCCTTTTAATTCATGTCTCACGACATTTATACAAGTACCATTTTAATCTGCAAGAATGTTTTTAGACACTGAAGTTCTCTAGGATACTTGAGGAAATGCCTTTTCATGAGGTTTTGGTGTCAGAACCATCTATCTGTCTCAGGTTCAGAACACCTTTTCCTCCTGTTTATGAATGCTTGTCATCAAGTCAGGAAGCAGAAAGGATAACAGCTGGGCCCAGATCTTCAAAGGTATTTAGGCATTAAATGCTCATGCATTTCAATGGGAATTAGGTGCCTAAATACCTTTGAGGATCTGGAACCATGTAACTGTCATGTCAGAACAGTCATGACATGAATGAGGAATAGATTTCATGACTATTTTGGTTAACAATTTTAAATGAGCAAGGATGTAATAAATAAAATCAAAATCTGTTTGTGGACAATTCTCAAGCAGAGGTAAAACACAGGGCCGCCCAGAGGGGGGGGGGCAAAGGGGGCAATTTGCCCCGGGCCCCGGGCTCCGCAGGGGCCCCCAAGAGAACAGTGGAGGCTCCCGCCTACGCCCCTCTCCTGGAGCCTCAGCGCTTGATGTCTCCGGCGGAGCCCCTGAGCCCCGCCCTGCTCAGAGCCGCGTGGTGAGGGGGCGGGGCTGGGAGCTCCGCTCCCTCCGCTCGGCGGGGAGCTCCCAGCCCCGCCCCCTCACCACGCGGCTCTGAGCGGGACGGAGCTCAGGCCCCGCCGGCCACACGCTGCCGCTGTTCCGGCACGGCGCTGAGACTCCGGGCGAGGAGGGAGCCGGGGGTAAGAGGCTGGGGCCGGGGCCGGGGCCGGGGGGAAGGGGGACCCGCCGCCGACGCGCAGCC